>NC_058407.1:115954650-115974530 GCF_002201575.2 Neomonachus schauinslandi | reverse complement strand
CTTCTGTCCCTAAAATTTCATTAATCTTGACTTTTACATTAACATTCTTTTTTTTTTTTAACCTTTAAGCTAAACAACTATTTTTAAACACCAGTATGTCCTGGTGGGTGCTGGTTGGTGGAGGAGAGGGGGAATGACAAGCCCATGAAGAGAGGAGAACCAGCCTGTGTGCTGACAGTTTGGAGAAAAGAGACTGGGGAATTAGGAATATTGAAATAAAATATGAAACTCTATGCAAGCAAGCATTAATCATTGACTAGGCCAAAAGTAAAAATAAAACATTTATCTACATATATCACCAGTGAATTTTCTTGCAACAAAATTAAGCTAGGGAATTCTCTCAAAAACAAGACAAGTCTTCATTTGATGCACCCCAAGGCCCATTTGATGGGCCCCAAGGGTGCCACTTCCTGTCTGCCAGGGGGCTCTCAAACATCTAGGCAGATGATGGGGCTACAAAGCCCTACAGAATCCAGGCTGAGCCAGGCTATCTGCAAATCTCAAGACAAAAGTCTGTGTGGATTAGGCTTCCTCGCTTGGCTCCAGCTCATCCTAGACTTTACATACACACCTTCTATCAAACTAATCTTAAAAATTTTTAATCAGAACTCTTCCATGATGGAAATGTCTAAAGATGATGAAGCCATTGTTTATAATAGCAAAAGAATAGAAACAATATCTCTGGAAGGCATTACTAAATTGACAAAGATTGGTTAAGTAAGTTATGCTAGCTCCATGGAGTAAAATACTGTACATAATTTATTATATACATTGAATAATGTTTCCATATCTTGTTGTGTGCAAATCTGCATCAAGATTTGTCTGAAAGGATGGTCACAAGGAGTTTTTAATAATTACCTCTGGGTGGCAGGATTCTTTTTTACTTCCTTTTTTGACATTTCTTTATTGAGAAGACTTGGTATAAGTATGAATGTTTTATTAAAAAAAAAAATTTCAGACTTCTGGAATCCCACATAGGATGCCAAAAAAAAAAAAAAAAAAGCCACTGCTATACTAATTACTAGAAAAATCCAGATAGACTACAAAGTCACAACCTTTCCTGGACCCATCAGAGAACTGAGGTCACGACCAGGCAACATGAATTCCAAAGAGGAACAAGACCTTCCAATGGGGGGTGTGATGCACAGGTTCACCTACAGCAGAGGCAGCACCATCCCAGTTGCAACACATGCAGGTAAGAGAAGTAAGCTAAAATGTAAAGAACCACTGAAGAGCAAGTATGGGTTAACAGAGCAGTCTAAACTGGCCGGGGGACATATTATAAGGGGAGTTCACACTCACTCTCAACTTTTTATCCCATCTCCTACCAGATGCTCATGAAGGTAATTGAGGGCAGGGCAGGACACTTGTTGATGGTACAGACTTCAAGAAGAGATCAGCTGATGCTAAGAGAAAAGTACCTTCCCTGAGATAGGAGAAGTCTTAGGTCCTGGGAGAGGGGAAGCAAACTCTCTCGCCAACCAGACCCAAAGAAGGTGATCAGTGGAGAAGTGTAAGGCATGAAGCCTCACCCTCTTCTCCCAGAGCTTTCCTTCCTAGGAAAGAAAAACGTTCAACTGCTGGGGAGGGCAGCAAAGCTTCTGCTTATAGGGCATAGGGGAAGACATATTATGGTAAGGGGGAAAATGAAAGAAACATTTTCCTTCCCTGGCAAGCCATTGTCTTGGGCCTTAGAGTCTGTAATAATACCAAGTGGAGGTTCCTACTATTGCAGGAGGGACAGGCAACTCCTGTCCAAGGTCTGCTTCATATACAGGCAGAGGTAGACCACCACAGGGAGGAAGAGCAGGAATCCTGACAGAGCCCACCTCTGAGGCCCAGGCACACAGCACTCCCCAAAGACTGGTCTGGATTAGAGCAAGAGAGAACCCTCTCTGCCTCACTTATGGACTACCAAGAAAGAGCTGCCTACTACTGAAGGAGGGATAGGAGCATAGAGAAAGACCTCTTCTGTGGCACAAGTGGACAGGTTCTGCTGAAGTTGAGGGTGGAGCAGCTCAAAGAGAAAAACACTCTGTTCCTTTCACTCCCACTGCAAGCACACATCCACTGCAAAAGGAACATTGTCTGTCCCTAAGAACAGAAGGACATCTTCTTCCCTTAAGAAGAACCACAGCAACCACCAAACAACTCAATTCAACTTGTAGCTAGATTGGCTCAACCCCTTACAATAACAATCTGCTATAAGAAGAGGCATGCCATTTCCAGATGTGAATATGGATTAGTTCAATTTCTACTAGTCTACACATGATGTTTGGTATTTAATAAAAAATTGAGATGGGGGCGGAGCAAGATGGCGGAGGAGTAGGAGACCTGGATTTCGTCTCCTCTCAGGAATTCAGCTGGATAGGGATCAAACCATTCTGAACACCTACAAACTCAACAGGAGATCAAAGAAAAGAATAGCAACAACTCTCTGAACAGAAAAGTGGCCACTTTCTGGAAGGTAGGACGTGCGGAGAAGTGAATCCAAGGTGATATTCAGGAGGATAGATGGCGGGGGAGGGGCCTCCATCAGCCGCTTCTGGCAAGTGATAGAGCCGCGGAGCACAAAATCGGAACTTTTAGAAGTCGGCTCCGCTGAGGGATGTCGCTCCGGTGGCTAAGTGGGGGGTGGAACCCTCGTGGGACAGTGTGGTCTCAGGACCCTCAGGGTCACAGAAAGACTGGGGGTGACTGAGTGTGGCAGAGCTCCCAGGTAACGGAGCAGGGAAGCCGGCTGCAGAGACGGAGCCCAGGGTCGGGCTCTCAGCTCGGGGTTGCCATAAACCGTGATCCGCGGCACAGTCGGGCCACTGCTCCTCCAGCAGGGACCCAACGAGCGGCAGATCTGGGGAGACTCCCCTTCCTCCCCTGGGAGGAGAGGTGTGGGAGCACACCGCAGGGATCTGCTGGGTTTGGAGACTCCACACGAGGTCAGGTGCCAGAGATAGAAATGCACGGTCACAGGCCGGGTGAGCACGGAGTGTGGCCAGAGACCGGGGAGATGGGAGTGATTGACTGCTTTTCTCTGGGGGCTCACTGAGGAGTGGGGCCCGAGTTCTCGACTCCTGCAGGGTGGAGATTGGGAGGCTGCCCTTTCACTCTTGTCCTCCAAAGCTGTACAGAAAGCTTGCAGGGAACAAAAGCTCCAGAGAGCAAACCCAAGCAGATTACTTAGCCCGGACTGGGCAAGGGCGGGGCAATTCCGCCTTCGGCAAAGACATTTGGGAACCACGGCAACAGGCCCCTCCCCCAGAAGGTCAGCGAGAACAGCCGGCCAAGACCAAGTTTACCGATCAATGAGAACGGCAGAACTCCAGCACTAGGGGAATACTGAACATAGAATTCATGGCTTTTTTACCATGATTCTTTTGTCTTTCAAAGTTAACTTTTTTTTAACTGTCTTTTTTCTTTTTCTTTTTTTTGAATTTTTCTTTTTCCCTTTTTCAACCAACATCTTATCAATCCCTTTTTTAAAAAAATTTTTATTTTTCATTTTTAGAGTCATATTCTATCCCTTCATAGTAGTTACCCTTATTTTTGGCATATATATATAAGTTGTTCTCTCTTTAAAATTTTGAGATAGTTTCTTCTAACAGATCAAAATATACCCTAAATCTCTAGTGTATGGTTTTTTTCTACTCCCCTGCCTGATCACATTCTCTCCCTTTTTTTTCTTTTTTTTTAAAATCCTCTTCTTTCTTTTTTCAAACAACTTCTTATCAATTCCTTTTATAAAATTTTTTATAATTTCCATCTTTACAGTCATATTACATCCCTTCATCATATCAACCCTTATTTTTGTACATATATAAGTTTTTCTTTCTTTAAAATTTTGGGAGGCACTTTCTTCTAACAGACCAAAATACACCCCAAATCTAGTGTGTGGCACTGATCTATATACCAGCCTGAACATATTTGATCACATTCTGTTTTTGTTTTGTTTTGTTTTGTTCTGTTTTTGTTTGTTTTTATCTTTATCTTTATCTTTTTCTTTTTTTTTTCTTTTTCTTTTTTCTCTCTTTCCCTTTCTTTTCCCACTGCTTCAGGTCTTTTCTGATTTGTTTAGAGTATATTTTCTGGGGACTTGTTACCCTGCTAGCATTTTGTTCTCTCATTAATCTATTCTCCTCTGCACAAAATGACAAGACGGAAAAAATCACCTCAACAAAAAGAACAAGAGGTAGCACCGACTGCCAGGGACCTACTCAATACGGACATTAGTACGATGTCAGATCTAGAGTTCAGAATCATCACTTTAAAGATACTAGCTGGGCTTGAAAAAAGCATGGAAGTTATTAGAGAAACGGTTTCTGGAGAAGTAAAAGAACTAAAATCTAACCAAGTCAAAATCAAAAAGGCTATTAATGAGGTGCAATCAAATATGGGGGCGCTAACTGCTAGGATAAATGAGGCAGAAGAGAGAATCACTGAAAAAGAAGACCAAATGATGGAAAATAAAGAAGCTGAGAAAAAGAGAGATAAACAACTACTGGATGACGAGGGCAGAATTCGAGAGATAAGCGATACCATAAGATGAAACAACATTAGAATAATTGGGATCCCAGAAGAAGAAGAAAGAGAGAGAGGGGCAGAAGGTATGATGGAGCAAATTATAGCAGAGAACTTCCCTAATTTGGGGAAGGAAACAGGCATCAAAATCCAGGAGGCACAGAGAAACCCTCTCAAAATCAATAAAAATAGGTCAACACCCCGACATCTAATAGTAAAACTTACAAGTCTCAGAGACAAAGAGAAAATCCTGAAAGCAGCTCAGGAGAAGAGATATGTAACCTACAATGGTAGGAACATTAGATTGACCACAGACCTATCCACAGAGACCTGGCAGGCCAGAAAGGACTGGCAGGATATATTCAGAGCACTAAATGAGAAAAATATGCAGCCAAGAATACTCTATCCAGCTAGGCTGTCATTGAAAATTGAAGGAGAGATAAAAAGCTTCCAGGACAAACAAAAACTAAAGGAATTTGCAAACACAAAACCAGCCCTACAGGAAATCTTGAAAGGGATCCTCTAAGCAAAGAGAGAGCCTAAAAGCAACATAGACCAGAAAGGAACAGAGACAATATACAGTAACAGTCACCTTACAGGCAATACAATGGCACTAAATTCCTATCTTTCAACAGTTACCCTAAATGTAAATGGACTAAATGCCCCAATCAAAAGCCACAGGCTATCAGATTGGATTAAAAAACAAGACCCATCGATATGCTGTCTGCAAGAGACTCATTTTAGAACCAAAGACACCCCCAGATTGAAAGTGAGGGGGTGGAAAACCATTTACCATGCTAATGGACACCAAAAGAAAGCTGGGGTGGCAATCCTTATATCAGACAAATTAGATTTTAAACCAAAGACTGTAATAAGAGATGAGGAAGGACACTATATCATACTTAAAGGATCTATCCAACAAGAAGATCTAACAATTGTAAATATCTATGCCCCTAACATGGGAGCAGCCAATTATATAAGGCAATTAATAACAAAAGCAAAGAAACACATCGACAACAATACAATAATAGTGGGGGACTTTAACACCCCCCTCACTGAAATGGACAGATCGTCTAAGCAAAAGATCACAAAGGAAATAAAGACTTTAAATGACACACCGGACCAAATGGACTTCACAGACATATTCAGAACATCCCATCCCAAAGCAACGGAATACACATTCTTCTCTAGTGCCCATGGAACATTCTCCAGAATACATCACATCCTAGGTCACAAATCAGGTCTCAACCGGTACCAAAAGATTGGGATCATTCCCTGCCTATTTTCAGACCACAATGCTTTGAAACTAGAACTCAATCACAAGAGGAAAGTCAGAAAGAACTCAAATACATGGAGGCTAAAGAGCATCCTACTGAAGAATGAATGAGTCAACCAGGAAATTAAAGAAGAATTTAAAAAATTCATGGAAACCAATGAAAATGAAAACACAACTGTTCAAAATCTTTGGGATGCAGCAAAGGCAGTCCTAAGAGGAAAGCATATAGCAATACAAGCCTTTCTCAAGAAACAAGAAAGGTCTCAAGTACACAACCTAACCCTCCACCTAAAGGAGCTGGAGAAAGAACAGCAAATGAAGCCTAAACCCAGCAGGAGAAGAGAAATAATAAAGATCAGAGCAGAAATCAATGAAATAGAAACTAAAAGAACAGTAGAACAGATCAACGAAACTAGGAGCTGGTTCTTTGAAAGAATTAACAAGATTGATAAACCCCTGGCCAGACTTATCAAAAAGAAAAGAGAAATGACCCAAATGAACAAAATCATGAATGAAAGAGGAGAGATCACAACCAACACCAAAGAAATACAAACAATTATAAGAACATATTATGAGCAACTCTATGCCAGCAAATTAGATAACCTGGAAGAAACGGATGCATTCCTAGAGATGTATCAACTACCAAAACTGAACCATGAAGAAATAGAAAACCTGAACAGACCTATAACCACTAAGGAAATTGAAGCAGTCATCAAAAATCTCCCAAAACACAAAAGCCCAGGGCCAGATGGCTTCCCAGGGGAATTGTACCAAACATTTCAAGAAGAATTAATACCTATTCTTCTGAAACTGTTCCAAAAAATAGAAATGGAAGGAAAACTTCCAAACTCGTTTTATGAGGCCAGCATTACCTTGATCCCAAAGCCAGACAAAGACCCCATCAAAAAGGAGAATTACAGACCAATATCCCTGATGAACATGGATGCAAAAATTCTCACCAAAATACTAGCCAATAGGATCCAACAGTACATTAAAAGGATTATTCACCATGACCAAATGGGATTTATCCCTGGGCTGCAAGGTTGGTTCAACATCTGCAAATCAATCAATGTGATACAATACATTAACAAAAGAAAGAACAAGAATCATATGATCCTCTCAATAGATGCAGAAAAAGCATTTGACAAAGTACAGCATCCTTTCTTGATCAAAACTCTTCAGAGTATAGGCATAGAGGGTACATACCTCAATATCATAAAAGCCATCTATGAAAAACCTACAGCGAATATCATTCTCAATGGGGAAAAACTGAGAGCTTTCCCCCTAAGGTCAGGAACGTGGCAGGGATGTCCACTATCACCACTGCTATTCAACATAGTATTGGAAGTCCTAGCCACAGCAATCAGACAACAAAAAGAAATCAAAGGCATCCAAATTGGCAAGGAAGAAGTCAAACTCTCACTCTTTGCAGATGATATGATACTTTATGTGGAAAACCCAAAAGACTCCACCCCAAAACTGCTAGAACTCATACAGGAATTCAGTCAAGTGGCAGGATATAAAATCAATGCACAGAAGTCAGTGGCATTCCTATACACCAACAACAAGACAGAAGAAAGAGAAATTAAGGAGTCGATCCCAATTACAATTGCACCCAAAACCATAAGATACCTAGGAATAAATCTAACCAAAGAGGCAAAGGAATCTGTACTCAGAAAACTATAAAATACTCATGAAAGAAATTGAGGAAGACACAAAGAAATGGAAAAACGTTCCATGCTCATGGATTGGAAGAACAAATATTGTGAAGATGTCAATGCTACCTAGAGCAATCTACACATTCAATGCAATCCCCATCAAAATACCATCCACTTTTTTCAAAGAAATGGAACAAATCATCCTAAAATTTGTATGGAACCAGAAAAGACCCCGCATAGCCAGAGGAATGTTGAAAAAGAAAAGCAAAGTTGGTGGCATCACAATTCCAGACTTCCAGCTCTATTACAAAGCTGTCATCCTCAAGACAGTATGGTACTGGCACAAAAACAGGCACATAGATCAATGGAACAGAATAGAGAGCCCAGAAATGGACCCTCAACTCTATGGTCAACTAATCTTTGACAAAGCAGGAAAGAATGTCCAATGGAAAAAAGACAGTCTCTTCAACAAATGGTGTTGGGAAAATTGGACAGCCACATGCAGAAGAATGAAACTGGACCATTTCCTTACACCTCACACAAAAATAGACTCCAAATGGTTGAAAGACCTCAATGTGAGAGAGGAGTCCATCAAAATCCTAAAGGAGAACACAGGCAGCAACCTCTTCGACCTCAGCCGCAGCAACTTCTTCCTAGAAATATCGCCAAAGGCAAGGGAAGCAAGGACAAAAATGAACTATTGGGACTTCATCAAGGTAAAAACCTTTTGCAAAGCAAAGGAAACAGTCAACAAAACCAAAAGACAACCGACAGAATGGGATAAGATATTTGCAAATGACATATCAGATAAAGGGCTAGTATCCAAAATCTATAAAGAACTCATCAAACTCAACACCCAAAGAAAAAGAATCCAATCAAGAAATGGGCAGAAGACATGAACAGACATTTTTCCAAAGAAGACATCCAAACAGCCAACAGACACATGAAAAAGTGTTCAATATCGCTCAGCATCAGGGAAATCCAAATCAAAACCTCAATGAGATACCACCTCACACCAGTCAGAATGGCTAAAATTAACAAGTCAGGAAATGACAGATGTTGGCGGGGATGCGGAGAAAGGGGAACCCTCCTACACTGTTGGTGGGAATGCAAGCTGGTGCAGCCACTCTGGAAAACAGTATGGAGGTTCCTCAAAAAGTTGAAAATAGAGCTACCATATGATCCAGCAATTGCACTACTGGGTATTTACCCCAAAGATACAAAAGTAGGGATCCAAAAGGGTATGTGCACCCTGATGTTTATAGCAGCAATGTCCGCAATAGCCAAACTGTGGAAAGAGCCAAGATGTCCATCGACAGATGAATCGATAAAGAAGATGTGGTATATATATACAATGGAATATTATGGAGTCATCAAAAGGAATGAAATCTTGCCATTTGCAACGACGTGGATGGAACTGGAAGGTATTATGCTGAGCGAAATAAGTCAAACAGAGAAAGACATGTATCATATGACCTCACTGATATGAGGAATTCTTAATCTCAGGAAACAAACTGAGGGTTGCTGGAGTGGGGGGTGGGGCGGGAGGGATGGGGTGACTGGGTGATAGACACTGGGGAGGGTATGTGCTCTGGTAAGCACTGTGAATTGTGCAAGACTGTTGAATCTCAGCTCTGTACCTCTGAAACAAATAATGCAATATATGTTAAGAAAAAAAAAAGAAGAAGGTAGCAGGAGGGGAAGAATGAAGGGGGGGAAATCGGAGGGGTAGACGAACCATGAGAGACTATGGACTCCGAAAAACAAACTGAGGGTTCTAGAGGGGAGGGGGGTGGGAGGATGGGTTAGCCTGGTGATGGGTATTGAGGAGGGCACATTCTGCATGGAGCACTGGGTGTTATGCACAAACAAGGAATCATGGAACACTACATCTAAAACTAATGATGTAATGTATGGGGATTAACATAACAATAAAAAATTTTTTTAAAAATTGAGACAGAAAAAAGGAAGGAAAAAAGAACTGATTGTCAGGAGACAAAGCAATCAACAGAACCAGATTCAAAGATGACCCAGATCTTGGAACTATCAGGTGGAGACTTTAAAATAACTATAAATAACTATAATTAAAATATTAAAGAAACTAGGAGAAAAGGTGAACAACATGGATGATAATAAATAATGAATTTCAGCAGAGAGATGAAATATATATATTTATATATATAACATATATATATATATATATAAATATATATATGAGTCAAATGGAAATACTAGAAATGAAAAAGACAACACTAAAAATGAAGAATTTGGGCCCCTGGGTGACTCAGATGGTTAAGCATTTGCCTTCGGCTCAGGTCCGGGGATCAACTCCCGCATTGGGCTCCCTTCTCCCTGGGGAGCGTGCTTCTCCCTCTGCCTCTGCCTCTCTCTCTCTGTCTCTCATGAATTAATAAATAAAATCTCTAAAAAATAAAAAAATAATAAAAATGAAGAATTTCTCCGATGACTCATCAGTAGATTCAATAGCACTGAGGAAAACAATTTGAAACAAACTCTTGATCTCAGTGTTGTGAGTTTAAGCCCCACACTGGGTGCGGAATCTACTTAAAAAAAAATGTTAAGAAATGAAAGGTCCAGAAATGGTATAAATGAAAGTGTCAAATGCATTTGCATTTGACAAATCTTCCTGTGACAAATTATATCAGTTTTTTTTATATGAAAATATATTAAACTTTAAAATTTTTGAAGGATACAACATGTTAGGAATTGCATGGATTGTACTTTTGATGGCAACATTGGAAAAGGTTATCCAGGGACATTTGAAGCAAGATGAATGGACAGTTATGAGTTTCATAATGACTTTTTGGAGAGCACTTAAGAAACACTATCTTTGCCACTGAGACTAAGCTATGTGGTAGGAAATTGCCAAAGGTTCCTAAAAATCGCAGTGACTTATTGACCTCCTACCAATCAGTTATTTGGGTGCTTCGGTCTGAAATCTTTTTTTTGTTGCTTTCCTAATACTTATTGTCCTAGCTCTGCCAATGGTTGTATAAAAATCTAAAACTGTATATTGAAGTCTTTCTAACCTTAACATAAGCAATTAGCTTAAAAATATGTTTATGCCTTATTTCATGTAAACCAATAGAAATGTTATGTATCTTAACCATAATTACACTCTAGGCTGTTCACGTCATGTCAGTCATGGTGGCATGAGGGGCACCCGGGTGGCTCAGTTGGTTGAGCAGGCAATTCTTGGTTCCAGCTCAGGTTATGATCTCAGGGTTCTGGGATCGAGCCCCATGTCAGGCTCTGTGCTCAGTGGGGAGTCTGCTTGAGGATTCTCTCTCTCTTCCTCTCCCCCTACCCCTACCCTGCTCATGCTTTCTCCCTTTCTCTCTCGGTGGCTCAGTCATTAAGCGTCTGCCTTCGGCTCAGGTCATGATCCTGGGGTCCTGGGATCGAGCCCCGCATGGGGCACCCCACTCAGTGGGAGGCCTGCTTCTCCCTCTCCCGCTCCCCCTGCTTGTGTTCCCTCTCTCACTGTCTCTCTCTCTCTGTCAAATAAATAAATAGAATCTTTAAAAAATAAATAAATAAAATAAATAAATAAATCTTTAAAAATTCTGGTGTCATGAAACTGAATATGCACTCACCATATGTATACTTTTAGCCAATGGATTCACTGAACTCCATAACACTTCATGGCATTTGTTGTAGGTAACTACTTCTTATAGTATATTATATTATATATATTATATTATATTATATTATTATATTTTCATATATGCTCCTATATATACTCATATATTCAAAAGAGGGATGGATCCCACATTGCAATTGGTGAAGGAGATCTTCAAGCTATTTTCAAGAACTTTAAAAGTCTAAATAAAAGTGTACCTTGATTCCCTAATAAAGTTGCATACCTAACAATCCTTAAGAACTCTTTGGGTTTGGTCGGCATTAAATCAATTCAGTGAAATATCACTGGTTATCTAAGGTTGATCAGATATCCAAGTTAAAAGTAATATGTACTAAATGAATACATAAAGGAAAACAAATAACTTTAATAAGTTCAGGGGGTTTTTTTGTGAACAAGCAGAGACTACAGGAAAAGAAAACAAAGGGATATTAAATGAAGAAAAGTTCAAGTACCATCTTTCATGAAATTACATTCCTTAAGAAAAAAAATTGGTGTATTATAAAATAATCCCAGGATGCGAGGACAAAGCTGGGACCTGGGGGACACTGGGCCTGAAGTGGTAGGGTCTGGAGAAACTGACAAGTTGGTTAGATCCAAAGGGGGTGGCCAATAGTCCAATGCCAGTGTTCAGGGGTGTGCAGCTACTTCAGGCTTGGCTCTGGCCAGCATCCATATTGAAGCAGTCCTATGGTAGTGAGTTCTATGACAGAATTCATGGCACCAAGCAGCAGAATTTGTACATGCAATAATGGCAGTTAGAATGGGTGCCAGTATGTCAAATATTCATGGGGGTAAGACGCACGTCTGGGCAGTATCAGGACTCTGGCTAAATGACCTGGTGTTCAAGACTGGCCTCAACTCCCAGTGGGAACTGGAGAGAAACCCACAGCTGAAACCAAAGCAAATGGAATAAAGCAACACCCTACAGTGGGGGGCAAGATGGCTGCTCTAGGCACCTGAATGTCAAGGATGACACTCCTTCTTTTAACACCAGGGTGTTATTACATGTGGTCAGGACCTAGCAACTGCCCCTGGCTGAGAGTGCCAAGGGAAGAACAGAAATGGATACAAATCTCAAATTTATCTTTTCCCGAGTTCCACAATTGTATCTTAGTTGCTTAATTAAGTTATACTAAAATATCACAAACTCTACAAATAAAATGCTATCACTGTTCCCCAAGAACATAACAAGAAGACAAAGCATAAAATGCATTATGCGATTCTTAACAAAAAACATTTTTCATTTGTGCGACAAATATTGAATCTGACTTTCACTAAAATATTTTCAGTTCCAAATATACTGAAAGTATTTATCATCGAACCACTCAGAATAAGATAATGTAGAAAGTAAAAACCACCTTTCAGTTGACTTCTAAATATAATATCACTCAGCTTGTCAATTTTGGTCTCTGAGAGCAGAATCTAAAGATGAATTCATTTTAGTGGTAAATGAAAAATTTGATTTTGAAATAAAACAAGTATAGTGTATGATTTTAATAATCTCTACATTTTAAAGTTATTTGATAAAAGAAAGATCTAGTACAATAAGGAAAACTCTTCCGTGTCAAAAAAAATCTACCAAAATACAGGGAGTATCCTTTGACAACCTCCAAGACCATGCACATGAGCAGGACGATCCTATCTCTGTATTAAACAGCAATCCAGTGTGGCCAAATCCACAACGAGCAAAATGCTGGCTTTCCCCCATTGCTCTGCAGAACTCTTAACTGCCTGCTCTACCAAGTGAAGCCCAAGTTAAAAAGCACGAAATAATGAAACAATAAACAGATTGTATTATTTTCTTCCCTGATGATGTTTATTTTAAACTTCATGTGCAATTTTATCAAATAAGAAGGTTGCATAGGAGAGCAATGGTCAATTTCAGAATGATTTTTTTCCCCTCACCTACCTAGCCTGTAATACTACAGATCTATAACAATCATTCTCTATCCTATACTAATATTTTTTATTAAATTACTAGCTTTCAGGGTGAATATGATCATAATTGCAAAGCTACTGCAAAAATATTTCACCTGACAATTTTTAAATGTTAAAGGAATCACGTTATAGAGTTTTTATTGATGTCTTTTAGGCTGTACAAATTGCTTTGTATTGAGTGCACTTTAAGAATGGGAACGTGATTGACTTGTCTGTGTCCCATTTCCCACACAGAGGGTCCCGATGGTTTCTGCAGATGTAAGCACACACCATATGTTCTCTCAGCAGAGACCAGGTTACCCCATGGAAGCTCAGAAGTCTTCCTGGGAAGCATTTACTGGGTGCAACCTTAATTAACTAATTCCCTGGGGTGGGGGAGGGGCAAACCTCCTGGGAATCCAATCTAACCTGGTTATATGAAACCTTAGTATTTGAAATGTTTCCCAGATATCAAAAAATAAACTTTACACAAAACGCTGTACAAATACAAATTTTATGTTGTGAAATCTTTCGTAAATAGAAATCAAACAGCAATGTTCCTATCGTGCTTTTCAGACTGGCTAACCACTCAGTTTATCACTCTGTACCCCACTGTGGGAAGCACGTGTGCTGTTCCCACCAAATGACACAGATTTCAAAAAGTAAGTATGATTAATTAGATAAGATAAGTGACTGATGTAAAAAGTTCCTTCAGCAAGCTCTCTGTCTGGTCATTTACATGTGATACATGTTACAAAACCCTTTAAAGACAATTTTTGAGAAGTCCAGCTACCTCAGCATAATGAAAGATGTCAAAGAGAAAAAAAGGAAAATTAAAGTCAGGGTGCATAATACATCAAGTTAATCTGCAGTGAAGACTGTACCACATGGAAAGCTGATAGAAGGGAGCACTTATGATAAAACTGTGAACAACCAAAGTGTATACTATAGCAATAATGGTGAACTAGGAAAACACACTTCCTTTTAAAAGCGTGTCAGTTCATACAAATACGTAAACACCAGCTTATGTGTAAATACACCAGCTCCCTCCCCAGTCTGATTTTTACTTATGTTTATGCATTAACTTCTGAGTCTCCCCTGCCGACAAGACACACTGTTAGGCTTTGGCAACATCAAAATAGCAATCCTTACAGTTAGAAGGAGAGACTATGGCACTAACAGAACACCGCATTGAACTGACACCTCTGGGAGATCCTGTCTGCCCTGTCTCTCCTACGGTGCATCTTCTGTGGGTGAGAACAAGTGGTTATTTCTGCCCCTCATGGCTGTGAACTGAGAACCTCAATCTCAACTGGAAATTGAGGACCCTGTTGTTTCTTATCTGCAATTGTAGGGTTTAGTTAGGGCTTTGTGCTTGCTGCAGGGACTGGGGCAGCTCCCCCTGCTGCTGAGATCCTGGAATTGGAGTTCCGTTGCTCTGTCCCTGTCACCAGCCCTGCTCTGCAGTCCTCCATCTTCTCAGAACCTCCGACCACAGACTCTGACCCCGCCCCCCGGGCCACACCGCCAAGGGACCTGATTTCATGGCAGTTGATGGAGCCTTCTGGAACAGGACACAGCCTCGGCCGCAGGCTCCCTAAGTCCAAGGCTTAGGCTAGAACCCTTTACCCAGTCGGGCTGATCTATCCGCGCAGGTCAGCCGGCAGCATTGTACACTCAGGCATGGGGGTGGGGTTTTTTGTTTCGTTTTGTTTTTTGGGGTTTTTTGTGAGCAAAAAACAAACAAAGCAAAACAAACAAACTCCACAAACACAAACAGCAACAGCAACAACAAAAAACGAATAAACACAAACTTCCCAAGAACTGCATTCTAAACATCTTACTTCTAGAACCTAGGCACTGGTCAGTCATGCACCAAATTCGCCCCCAAATGTCATTTTCCTCCTTTGGAAATTACGCTGGTTTCCAGTTGTCTGTACTTCCTAATTTTCTGTAAAGGGGAAATGCTTTCGGCACAGAAGGCTCTGTCTCAGCTCCTGGGGAGTGATGGCCACTGGTGGGCACCCTGGACTCTCTCTACCTGCTCGCTTATTCCTCTGCTGCGGGGGAGCTGTGAGCATCTGCCCGGTGAGCCGGCATGAGACACCCCTACCTTTGCTTTTGGAACAAAGATGGCACAGGCAGCCTGCTCCTGCTCAGGTCCTCTGTGCCCCAAGCCTTAGCGAGGCAGATTCTGCCCCCTGTGGGAGAAGGAGGAAGAACACGCGGACAGGCAGAAACAAGACAAAAAAGTATGGGAAGTGCTACACATTGGCTCTCTGTATCACCAACCGGCTCCTGAGCTTTTAAAAAATCAACACGGAAAAAGAGTTTTGACTGGTTACACAATTCACAGTGCCCACAGGCTAGATCGGTCTCTCAGAGAAATACAACAATTCCCGTAACTCACAGCGGAAGCAAGTTCCCCATAGAATCATTACAAAGGGAGGGATTGTGTCTCAGCAGGGTCCACACACTAAGCCAACGTTGAGTTGAACATCACAGAGCTACTTCTTAACACGCTCTTTTATACAGACCAGTAGTACCGCCTTGGGTCCAGTAAAAGCAATTCTGATTATTTGGAGGGATGGTGAATTAGGAGAATAATAGCGTATCACTGATGCATGTGTATCTCTGATGGTGTGAGTTAATCCAGTTGTCAACTTAGAATACTATGAGCAAATGGACTGTAGAGCTGCATGTCCTTCAGGGAATTTTCAGGAAGCTTCTGTTAGGTATTGGGCAGTAAGGAGTTAGTAATTATACACCCTAGACTGTGCTTGGAATGTGGCTTTTCTATCTTGCTAATTTAATAGAGACCCACTGAGCCTTAGCGACTAAGCTGAGCCTAAACGACCACGTTGCGGATAATGATGGCATCCTCTTGGGCAGTCAAGGGGCCCAACAAGGACACACTGGTGTAGAGAGAGCAGCCAGAGGTCCCCGCCCGGCTGCAGGCACAGAGAGTAGGGGGCATCCAGTGTAGGAGACCACCGGCCTTGCTCATGTTGGACGTGAGGTCATAATAGTGCTAACACAGCCGTGGCCCTGGATGGATGCAGGTATCCTAGAGTGTGGTCATAGGAGCAGTTCTTACCACAGGCTGCTCTTCCTTTGCAGATTTCTTTGGAGTCTTAACTTTCCTGGTCTTCACAGTTGAGACACTGATGGAGGGTGAGTGTGGTCTTGAACTTGCTCTAGGTCTGGATGGAATCCTGGGCTGTAAGGGCCACGGGGACACAGCAGTCTCTTTCGCCTTGACTAGTTTCAGGCTCTGGCACACAAAAAGAAGCAGCTTGGTTATTCTCACTTCATTCTCCAGAATCGTGTCCCTTTCGTTTCCTCCTGTGAGTTGGCATTGCAGGGTCAGATTTTCAGTCCCAAAGGGCCTGGGTCTGGTCCTTTTCCCAGTGCTACACTCCCCCTTTTGGCCTGATTTAATGTGTCGGCTGGGTCTGTTTTTCCTCTCCTCCCACTGATGCTACTGTACTAAGAAAAACATACCAACAGATCAGTGTTTTCTGGAAGCACCTGGACAGGTGGGAGTGGGGTGACGAGCGGGGTGACATGACAGCTTGAGGTCTGTATCTTATTTGTAGGAAGCTAGGGGAATAGAAGGTAGGAGTATAGGGACAGGGATCTGAAGAGATACGGCATGAGCCTAAGGCTCGGTGTACCGGGACAACACTTTCCCCTTCCTTCAGCCAGGTTTGCCTTCTTGTTGGCTTATACCCCTCTCACTGAGCTCAGCCATCACTCCTGGGCTCCCATCCACACTTTTAAGGATTTTCTCCTTCAAACTCGGATCTTGGAAAGTGAAAAGTCTCAATATGGTATGTAGACCTTTTTCAACCCAGATGTCAAAATAAGACTCACACAGAATAAAAGAAGAAAAAAATAACTTAAATTTAAATGCAAACCTTGCCACCTAGGCTGTCCAACTTTTTCCTTGTTTCCATGTCCTCCTTCTGTTTATTAATCTGTGAAATTGAAGGCGCACATTATTTGTTATCATTTGCAAAGATTAAAAAGGAGAATTTTCTATAAAACTTCCTCAAGCAATGGAAGAATACAATGGTAAACCACTTAACTGCTAACACGATTATGAGAACGTAAGTTATAATGGTGCATATGAATTAGAAGAGAAAATTAATTTGTACCTAAAAAAAGAGCACTTAAAGAGGTCAACAGAAAGAAAGTTGTAACTGTTTAAAGTCATTAGCATTTGCTCGTTGTTTTAAGCATAATAGAAATTATAGAGAAACATAGATCGTTTGCTTTTGTGGTAATAATTTGTTTCATATATTATTATGATAGTTATAAATTCCAGGTCTTATAAAAGTTTTGGAGAAATTTCAGATAATTCAATAGCCAGACTTCAATATAATAATGATGAGATTTTGACTTAAAGAGTCAATTCTAGTTTCCAGGCATAAAAGGCTTTTTATCATATATATAATTGAGATATAATCGACATAGAAAATTATATTAGTTTCAGGTCTACAACATAATAATTCAAAAGTTAAAAAAATAATAATTCAAAAGTTGTATATGTTGCAAAATGATGGCCACAATAAATCTAGTTAACATCCATCACCACACAGTTTTAATTTTTTTCTTGTGATGGGAACTTTTAAGATTTACTCTCTTAACAACTTTCAAATATATAATACAGTATTATTAACTATGGTCACCGTGTTGTACATTACGTTCCCGTGACTTATTTATTTTATAGCTAGAAATTTGTATCTTTTGACTACCTTCACCCATTTCACCCACTTCCCACCCTACCTCTGGCAACCACTGATTCATTCTCTATAAGTTCATGTTTTCATTTTGTTTAGATTCCACATGCAAGTGAGAATATACAGTATTTGTCTTTCTCCGACTTCACTTGGTATAATTTCCTTAAGATCCACCCATCTGTTGCAAGAGGCAAAAAATATATTATTAACGCATGCTTCAATAATATCAAGCTTTTTTTCATCAAATGCATATGTGACTAATGCTAGGGATTCTAATTCTGGCTAATCTTATGAAATTAAACAATGATGAGATACACCCTAATCATTAATCTCACAGGTACAACTATTTTCCAAAATATCTCTCACCTACAGATAGGGCAGGTCTGTCTCATGAAATCTTGAGGTCTGGAGGGACAGTAACTGATGTCCATGAAGCACTGCATTTAGGAAGAACTGGGCAGGTGTGCTAAGATGAAGGATAATATGCAAAGCTTCAATTTTACTTTAAATGCAATGGGATACCAATGAATAATTTTAACTGTTGGGGGGGTATGAATGGGACATGATAATATTTATTGTATGAAGTCATAATTTGGGGGGAGTCATGTTTCTGGTCATGGCTGAGTAACTGCTATGAAACCAACCTTCCCACAGATGACAACGATAAGCTCCAGAAAAAACATATTTAAAAAAATTACCTGAAGACAATGGCTTTTAACTTAGCAGCAGTGCCCAGTCTGTCTGTGTGGAACAACTAAAACTATGATGGGAAAACTGCAGCCTTTCAGGATTGTTGGAGACACAGTTCAGGGAAACCAGAGCCAGGGAAAGTTCCAAGGCAAGGAAATCCCAAGGAAAGCCAGACGGCAGAGCCCCAAACTTTGTGCGTAAATTTTGCCCCAATCCTTAGCAGATGCCTGAATCATGCTTGGCAGTGAAGCTAAGGCTCAAAGATTGAGTTGAGATTTGAGCTTCCCTCCACTGCATGCGAGACAGAGTTTGCAGTTTAAATCCAAGTTAATTGCCTGATTTTTTTTTTAAAGTAGGCTCCACACCCATCATGGAGAGAGCACAGGGCTTGAACTCACCACCCCAAGATCAAGACCTGAGCTGAGATCAAGAGTTGGTTGCTTAACTGACTGAGCCACCCAGGCATCCCTAATTGCCTGATTTTTAAAAATAACACACAGCATTCATAATGCCTGTAAAATCCCAAAATGCTCAACATACAATTGTATGTTGCTGATCTATTCTCGAGGGAAAAGACTCTTAACACAGACTGAGAGTGAGATGGTACCTCAAAAATAGTGGAATGAGGTCTCTAAAGTGTGGAAAGAATGAAAGAAAAACAAACACTGTTAACTCGGAATTCTGTACTGCCAGAAAATATTTTTCAAGATGGAAGTATCTGAAAGATACAGAAGGATTGCATCAATAGCAGTCCTGATCTACAAGCAACATTAAAGGAATCTCCTCAGACTGAAATGATCCCAGGGAGAACCTCCAATCTTTAGGAAGGAATGTAGAGCATCAGAAATGGTCAATATGTAAGACTATTTTATCTTAATTTCTTTCAAATACATACAATGGTTTAAAGCAAAAACTATAATATTGATGTAAATATAATACATAAAACAACTTTAATTTGAAGAATGGAGAAATAAATCTATATAAACAAACCTATATATTTCAAAGTTTCTATATTTTACATGAAACTGCCTTAAATTAACTCTAAGTAAACTGTAAAAAGTTAAAGATGTAAATTATAATTGCTAGAGCAACCACTAAAAGATAGGCAAAAAGCCAAAATAATAATAAATAAATTAGGGGCGCCTAGGTGGCTCATTCAGTTGAGCAACTGCCTTAGGCTCAGGTCATGATCCTGGAGTCCCAGAATGGAGCCCCACGTCAGACTCCCTGCTTCTCCCTCTCCCTCTGCCCCTGCCCTGCTCCTTCTCTCTCTCTCTCTCACTCTCTCTTAAATAAATAAATAAAATCTTTTTAAAAAGATAATAAATAAATTAAATTGGAATTCTAAAATATATTAAAAGGACAGCCAAAAAAAAAAAAAAAAAAGAACAGAGGAAAGAACAATGAAAAACCTG
>NC_058407.1:115953683-115954150 GCF_002201575.2 Neomonachus schauinslandi | reverse complement strand
TAATTTATATTCTGCAGTTGATGCAGTTGTTATCAATTAAATCAAGGTAGTAATAGTGTTTTTTAGGTTATCTATATGTCTTTATCTTTTCTGTTTATTTCTTTCAATTCCTGGGAGAGGGGTGTTATTTTTCTCTATATACAATTTTGCCAATTTTTACTTTATGTGTTTTAAAGCTCTGTTATTAGGTGCATTTGTATTTATAATTATTATGTCTTCCCATGAATTGATCCTTTTATCATTATAAAATGTCCCTCTTTATCTCTAGTAATTCTCTGATCCTGAAATCTACTATACATGTTAGGCATAAATGTAGTACTGCCAGCCTTCTTATGTTTGCATTGCATTTTTTTCAATACATGTATTTTCAACCTCTCTGTGTATTTATATTTAAAGTGCTTGTGTTATAGATAGCAAATAATTGGGTCTTGCTGTTTTATACATTCTGCCTATTTCTGCATTTTAAC
>NC_058407.1:115942883-115953583 GCF_002201575.2 Neomonachus schauinslandi | reverse complement strand
GTCTGACATGGGGCTCCATTCTGGGACTCCAGGATCATGATCTGAGCCTAAGGCAGTTGCTCAACTGAATGAGCCACCTAGGCGCCCCTAATTTATTTATTATTATTTTGGCTTTTTGCCTATCTTTTAGTGGTTGCTCTAGCAATTATAATTTACATCTTTAACTTTTTACAGTTTACTTAGAGTTAATTTAAGGCAGTTTCATGTAAAATATAGAAACTTTGAAATATATAAGTTTGTTTATATAGATTTATTTCTCCATTCTTCAAATTAAAGTTGTTTTATGTATTATATTTACATCAATATTACAGTTTTTGCTTTAAACCGTTGCATGTATTTGAAAGAAATTAAGATAAAATAGTCTTACATATTGACCATTTCTGATGCTCTACATTCCTTCCTAAAGATTGGAGGTTCTCCCTGGGATCATTTCAGTCTGAGGAGATTCCTTTAATGTTGCTTGTAGATCAGGACTGCTATTGATGCAATCCTTCTGTATCTTTCAGATACTTCCATCTTGAAAAATATTTTCTGGCAGTACAGAATTCCGAGTTAACAGTGTTTGTTTTTCTTTCATTCTTTCCACACTTTAGAGACCTCATTCCACTATTTTTGAGGTACCATCTCACTCTCAGTCTGTGTTGAGTCTTTTCGCTCGAGAATAGATCAGCAACATACAATTGTATGTTGAGCATTTGGGGATTTTACAGGCATTATGAATGCCGTGTGTTATTTTTAAAAATCAGGCAATTAGGGATGCCTGGGTGGCTCAGTCAGTTAAGCAACCAACTCTTGATCTCAGCTCAGGTCTTGATCTTGGGGTGGTGAGTTCAAGCCCTGTGCTCTCTCCATGATGGGTGTGGAGCCTACTTTAAAAAAAAAATCAGGCAATTAACTTGGATTTAAACTGCAAACTCTGTCTCGCATGCAGTGGAGGGAAGCTCAAATCTCAACTCAATCTTTGAGCCTTAGCTTCACTGCCAAGCATGATTCAGGCATCTGCTAAGGATTGGGGCAAAATTTACGCACAAAGTTTGGGGCTCTGCCGTCTGGCTTTCCTTGGGATTTCCTTGCCTTGGAACTTTCCCTGGCTCTGGTTTCCCTGAACTGTGTCTCCAACAATCCTGAAAGGCTGCAGTTTTCCCATCATAGTTTTAGTTGTTCCACACAGACAGACTGGGCACTGCTGCTAAGTTAAAAGCCATTGTCTTCAGGTAATTTTTTTAAATATGTTTTTTCTGGAGCTTATCGTTGTCATCTGTGGGAAGGTTGGTTTCATAGCAGTTACTCAGCCATGACCAGAAACATGACTCCCCCCAAATTATGACTTCATACAATAAATATTATCATGTCCCATTCATACCCCCCCAACAGTTAAAATTATTCATTGGTATCCCATTGCATTTAAAGTAAAATTGAAGCTTTGCATATTATCCTTCATCTTAGCACACCTGCCCAGTTCTTCCTAAATGCAGTGCTTCATGGACATCAGTTACTGTCCCTCCAGACCTCAAGATTTCATGAGACAGACCTGCCCTATCTGTAGGTGAGAGATATTTTGGAAAATAGTTGTACCTGTGAGATTAATGATTAGGGTGTATCTCATCATTGTTTAATTTCATAAGATTAGCCAGAATTAGAATCCCTAGCATTAGTCACATATGCATTTGATGAAAAAAAGCTTGATATTATTGAAGCATGTGTTAATAATATATTTTTTGCCTCTTGCAACAGATGGGTTGATCTTAAGGAAATTATACCAAGTGAAGTCGGAGAAAGACAAATACTGTATATTCTCACTTGCATGTGGAATCTAAACAAAATGAAAACATGAACTTATAGAGAATGAATCAGTGGTTGCCAGAGGTAGGGTGGGAAGTGGGTGAAATGGGTGAAGGTGGTCAAAAGATACAAATTTCTAGCTATAAAAAAAATAAGTCACGGGAACGTAATGTACAACACGGTGACCATAGTTAATAATACTGTATTAGATATTTGAAAGTTGTTAAGAGAGTAAATCTTAAAAGTTCCCATCACAAGAAAAAAATTAAAACTGTGTGGTGATGGATGTTAACTAGATTTATTGTGGCCATCATTTTGCAACATATACAACTTTTGAATTATTATTTTTTTAACTTTTGAATTATTATGTTGTAGACCTGAAACTAATATAATTTTCTATGTCGATTATATCTCAATTATATATATGATAAAAAGCCTTTTATGCCTGGAAACTAGAATTGACTCTTTAAGTCAAAATCTCATCATTATTATATTGAAGTCTGGCTATTGAATTATCTGAAATTTCTCCAAAACTTTTATAAGACCTGGAATTTATAACTATCATAATAATGTATGAAACAAATTATTACCACAAAAGCAAACGATCTATGTTTCTCTATAATTTCTATTATGCTTAAAACAACGAGCAAATGCTAATGACTTTAAACAGTTACAACTTTCTTTCTGTTGACCTCTTTAAGTGCTCTTTTTTTAGGTACAAATTAATTTTCTCTTCTAATTCATATGCACCATTATAACTTACGTTCTCATAATCGTGTTAGCAGTTAAGTGGTTTACCATTGTATTCTTCCATTGCTTGAGGAAGTTTTATAGAAAATTCTCCTTTTTAATCTTTGCAAATGATAACAAATAATGTGCGCCTTCAATTTCACAGATTAATAAACAGAAGGAGGACATGGAAACAAGGAAAAAGTTGGACAGCCTAGGTGGCAAGGTTTGCATTTAAATTTAAGTTATTTTTTTCTTCTTTTATTCTGTGTGAGTCTTATTTTGACATCTGGGTTGAAAAAGGTCTACATACCATATTGAGACTTTTCACTTTCCAAGATCCGAGTTTGAAGGAGAAAATCCTTAAAAGTGTGGATGGGAGCCCAGGAGTGATGGCTGAGCTCAGTGAGAGGGGTATAAGCCAACAAGAAGGCAAACCTGGCTGAAGGAAGGGGAAAGTGTTGTCCCGGTACACCGAGCCTTAGGCTCATGCCGTATCTCTTCAGATCCCTGTCCCTATACTCCTACCTTCTATTCCCCTAGCTTCCTACAAATAAGATACAGACCTCAAGCTGTCATGTCACCCCGCTCGTCACCCCACTCCCACCTGTCCAGGTGCTTCCAGAAAACACTGATCTGTTGGTATGTTTTTCTTAGTACAGTAGCATCAGTGGGAGGAGAGGAAAAACAGACCCAGCCGACACATTAAATCAGGCCAAAAGGGGGAGTGTAGCACTGGGAAAAGGACCAGACCCAGGCCCTTTGGGACTGAAAATCTGACCCTGCAATGCCAACTCACAGGAGGAAACGAAAGGGACACGATTCTGGAGAATGAAGTGAGAATAACCAAGCTGCTTCTTTTTGTGTGCCAGAGCCTGAAACTAGTCAAGGCGAAAGAGACTGCTGTGTCCCCGTGGCCCTTACAGCCCAGGATTCCATCCAGACCTAGAGCAAGTTCAAGACCACACTCACCCTCCATCAGTGTCTCAACTGTGAAGACCAGGAAAGTTAAGACTCCAAAGAAATCTGCAAAGGAAGAGCAGCCTGTGGTAAGAACTGCTCCTATGACCACACTCTAGGATACCTGCATCCATCCAGGGCCACGGCTGTGTTAACACTATTATGACCTCACGTCCAGCATGAGCAAGGCCGGTGGTCTCCTACACTGGATGCCCCCTACTCTCTGTGCCTGCAGCCGGGCGGGGACCTCTGGCTGCTCTCTCTACACCAATGTGTCCTTGTTGGGCCCCTTGACTGCCCAAGAGGATGCCATCATTATCCTCAACGTGGTCGTTTAGGTTCAGCTTAGTCGCTAAGGCTCAGTGGGTCTCTATTAAATTAGCAAGATAGAAAAGCCACATTCCAAGCACAGTCTAGGGTGTATAATTACTAACTCCTTACTGCCCAATACCTAACAGAAGCTTCCTGAAAATTCCCTGAAGGACATGCAGCTCTACAGTCCATTTGCTCATAGTATTCTAAGTTGACAACTGGATTAACTCACACCATCAGAGATACACATGCATCAGTGATACGCTATTATTCTCCTAATTCACCATCCCTCCAAATAATCAGAATTGCTTTTACTGGACCCAAGGCGGTACTACTGGTCTGTATAAAAGAGCGTGTTAAGAAGTAGCTCTGTGATGTTCAACTCAACGTTGGCTTAGTGTGTGGACCCTGCTGAGACACAATCCCTCCCTTTGTAATGATTCTATGGGGAACTTGCTTCCGCTGTGAGTTACGGGAATTGTTTGTTTTCTCTGAGAGACCGATCTAGCCTGTGGGCACTGTGAATTGTGTAACCAGTCAAAACTCTTTTTCCGTGTTGATTTTTTAAAAGCTCAGGAGCCGGTTGGTGATACAGAGAGCCAATGTGTAGCACTTGCCATACTTTTTTGTCTTGTTTCTGCCTGTCCGCGTGTTCTTCCTCCTTCTCCCACAGGAGGCAGAATCTGCCTCGCTAAGGCTTGGGGCACAGAGGACCTGAGCAGGAGCAGGCTGCCTGTGCCATCCTTGTTCCAAAAGCAAAGGTAGGGGTGTCTCATGCCGGCTCACCGGGCAGATGCTCACAGCTCCCCCACAGCAGAGGAATAAGCGAGCAGGTAGAGAGAGTCCAGGGTGCCCACCAGTGGCCATCACTCCCCAGGAGCTGAGACAGAGCCTTCTCTGCCGAAAGCATTTCCCCTTTACAGAAAATTAGGAAGTACAGACAACTGGAAACCAGCGTAATTTCCAAAGGAGGAAAATGACATTTGGGGGCGAATTTGGTGCATGACTGACCAGTGCCTAGGTTCTAGAAGTAAGATGTTTAGAATGCAGTTCTTGGGAAGTTTGTGTTTATTCGTTTTATGTTGTTGCTGTTGCTGTTTGTGTTTGTGGAGTTTGTTTGTTTTGCTTTGTTTGTTTTTTGCTCACAAAAAAACCCAGAAAACAAAACGAAACAAAAAACCCCACCCCCACGCCTGAGTGTACAATGCTGCCGGCTGACCTGCGCGGATAGATCAGCCCAACTGGGTAAAGGGTTCTAGCCTAAGCCTTGGACTTAGGGAGCGTGCGGCCGAGGCTGTGTCCTGTTCCAGAAGGCTCCATCAACTGCCATGAAATCAGGTCCCTTGGCGGTGTGGCCCGGGGGGCGGGGTCAGAGTCTGTGGTCGGAGGTTCTGAGAAGATGGAGGACGGCAGAGCAGGGCTGGTGACAGGGACAGAGCAACGGAACTCCAATCCCAGGATCTCAGCAGCAGGGGGAGCTGCCCCAGTCCCTGAAGCAAGCACAAAGCCCTAACTAAAGCCTACAATTGCAGATAAGAAACAACAGAGTCCTCAATTTCCAGTTGAGATTGAGGTTCTCAGTTCACAGCCATGAGGGGCAGAAATAACCACTTGTTCTCACCCACAGAAGATGCACCGTAGGAGAGACAGGGCAGACAGGATCTCCCAGAGGTGTCAGTTCAATGTGGTGTTCTGTTAGTGCCATAGTCTCTCCTTCTAACTGTAAGGATTGCTATTTTGATGTTGCCAAAGCCTAACAGTGTGTCTTGTCGGCAGGGGAGACTCAGAAGTTAATGCATAAACATAAGTAAAAATCAGACTGGGGAGGGAGCTGGTGTATTTACACATAAGCTGGTGTTTACGTATTTGTATGAACTGACACGCTTTTAAAATGAAGTGTGTTTTCCTAGTTCACCATTATTGCTATAGTATACACTTTGGTTGTTCACAGTTTTATCATAAGTGCTCCCTTCTATCAGCTTTCCATGTGGTACAGTCTTCACTGCAGATTAACTTGATGCATTATGCACCCTGACTTTAATTTTCCTTTTTTTCTCTTTGACATCTTTCATTATGCTGAGGTAGCTGGACTTCTCAAAAATTGTCTTTAAAGGGTTTTGTAACATGTATCACATGTAAATGACCAGACAGAGAGCTTGCTGAAGGAACTTTTTACATCAGTCACTTATCTTATCTAATTAATCATACTTACTTTTTGAAATCTGTGTCATTTGGTAGGAACAGCACACGTGCTTCCCACAGTGGGGTACAGAGTGATAAACTGAGTGGTTAGCCAGTCTGAAAAGCACGATAGGAACATTGCTGTTTGATTTCTATTTACGAAAGATTTCACAACATAAAATTTGTATTTGTACAGCGTTTTGTGTAAAGTTTATTTTTTGGTATCTGGGAAACATTTCAAATACTAAGGTTTCATATAACCAGGTTAGATTGGATTCCCAGGAGGTTTGCCCCTCCCCCACCCCAGGGAATTAGTTAATTAAGGTTGCACCCAGTAAATGCTTCCCAGGAAGACTTCTGAGCTTCCATGGGGTAACCTGGTCTCTGCTGAGAGAACATTTGGTGTGTGCTTACATCTGCAGAAACCATCAGGACCCTCTGTGTGGGAAATGGGACACGGACAAGTCAATCACGTTCCCATTCTTAAAGTGCACTCAATACAAAGCAATTTGTGCAGCATAAAAGACATCAATAAAAACTCTATAACGTGATTCCTTTAACATTTAAAAATTGTCAGGTGAAATATTTTTGCAGTAGCTTTGCAATTATGATCATATTCACCCTGAAAGCTAGTAATTTAATAAAAAATATTAGTATAGGATAGAGAATGATTGTTATAGATCTGTAGTATTACAGGCTAGGTAGGTGAGGGGAAAAAAATCATTCTGAAATTGACCATTGCTCTCCTATGCAACCTTCTTATTTGATAAAATTGCACATGAAGTTTAAAATAAACATCATCAGGGAAGAAAATAATACAATCTGTTTATTGTTTCATTATTTCGTGCTTTTTAACTTGGGCTTCACTTGGTAGAGCAGGCAGTTAAGAGTTCTGCAGAGCAATGGGGGAAAGCCAGCATTTTGCTCGTTGTGGATTTGGCCACACTGGATTGCTGTTTAATACAGAGATAGGATCATCCTGCTCATGTGCATGGTCTTGGAGGTTGTCAAAGGATACTCCCTGTATTTTGGTAGATTTTTTTTTGACACGGAAGAGTTTTCCTTATTGTACTAGATCTTTCTTTTATCAAATAACTTTAAAATGTAGAGATTATTAAAATCATACACTATACTTGTTTTATTTCAAAATCAAATTTTTCATTTACCACTAAAATGAATTCATCTTTAGATTCAGCTCTCAGAGACCAAAATTGACAAGCTGAGTGATATTATATTTAGAAGTCAACTGAAAGGTGGTTTTTACTTTCCACATTATCTTATTCTGAGTGGTTCGATGATAAATACTTTTCAGTATATTTGGAACTGAAAATATTTTAGTGAAAGTCAGATTCAATATTTGTCGCACAAATGAAAAATGTTTTTTGTTAAGAATCGCATAATGCATTTTATGCTTTGTCTTCTTGTTATGTTCTTGGGGAACAGTGATAGCATTTTATTTGTAGAGTTTGTGATATTTTAGTATAAGTTAATTAAGCAACTAAGATACAATTGTGGAACTCGGGAAAAGATAAATTTGAGATTTGTATCCATTTCTGTTCTTCCCTTGGCACTCTCAGCCAGGGGCAGTTGCTAGGTCCTGACCACATGTAATAACACCCTGGTGTTAAAAGAAGGAGTGTCATCCTTGACATTCAGGTGCCTAGAGCAGCCATCTTGCCCCCCACTGTAGGGTGTTGCTTTATTCCATTTGCTTTGGTTTCAGCTGTGGGTTTCTCTCCAGTTCCCACTGGGAGTTGAGGCCAGTCTTGAACACCAGGTCATTTAGCCAGAGTCCTGATACTGCCCAGACGTGCGTCTTACCCCCATGAATATTTGACATACTGGCACCCATTCTAACTGCCATTATTGCATGTACAAATTCTGCTGCTTGGTGCCATGAATTCTGTCATAGAACTCACTACCATAGGACTGCTTCAATATGGATGCTGGCCAGAGCCAAGCCTGAAGTAGCTGCATCCCCCTGAACACTGGCCTTGGACTATTGGCCACCCCCTTTGGATCTAACCAACTTGTCAGTTTCTCCAGACCCTACCACTTCAGGCCCAGTGTCCCCCAGGTCCCAGCTTTGTCCTCGCATCCTGGGATTATTTTATAATACACCAATTTTTTTTCTTAAGGAATGTAATTTCATGAAAGATGGTACTTGAACTTTTCTTCATTTAATATCCCTTTGTTTTCTTTTCCTGTAGTCTCTGCTTGTTCACAAAAAAACCCCCTGAACTTATTAAAGTTATTTGTTTTCCTTTATGTATTCATTTAGTACATATTACTTTTAACTTGGATATCTGATCAACCTTAGATAACCAGTGATATTTCACTGAATTGATTTAATGCCGACCAAACCCAAAGAGTTCTTAAGGATTGTTAGGTATGCAACTTTATTAGGGAATCAAGGTACACTTTTATTTAGACTTTTAAAGTTCTTGAAAATAGCTTGAAGATCTCCTTCACCAATTGCAATGTGGGATCCATCCCTCTTTTGAATATATGAGTATATATAGGAGCATATATGAAAATATAATAATATAATATAATATATATAATATAATATACTATAAGAAGTAGTTACCTACAACAAATGCCATGAAGTGTTATGGAGTTCAGTGAATCCATTGGCTAAAAGTATACATATGGTGAGTGCATATTCAGTTTCATGACACCAGAATTTTTAAAGATTTATTTATTTATTTTATTTATTTTTTAAAGATTCTATTTATTTATTTGACGAGAGAGAGAGACAGTGAGAGAGGGAACACAAGCAGGGGGAGCGGGAGAGTGAGAAGCAGGCCTCCCACTGAGTGGGGTGCCCCATGCGGGGCTCAATCCCAGGACCCCGGGATCATGACCTGAGCCGAAGGCAGACGCTTAATGACTGAGCCACCGAGAGAGAAAGGGAGAAAGCATGAGCAGGGTAGGGGCAGGGGGAGAGGAAGAGAGAGAGAATCCTCAAGCAGACTCCCCACTGAGCACAGAGCCTGACATGGGGCTCGATCCCAGAACCCTGAGATCATAACCTGAGCTGGAACCAAGAATTGCCTGCTCAACCAACTGAGCCACCCGGGTGCCCCTCATGCCACCATGACTGACATGACGTGAACAGCCTAGAGTGTAATTATGGTTAAGATACATAACATTTCTATTGGTTTACATGAAATAAGGCATAAACATATTTTTAAGCTAATTGCTTATGTTAAGATTAGAAAGACTTCAATATACAGTTTTAGATTTTTATACAACCATTGGCAGAGCTAGGACAATAAGTATTAGGAAAGCAACAAAAAAAAGATTTCAGACCGAAGCACCCAAATAACTGATTGGTAGGAGGTCAATAAGTCACTGCGATTTTTAGGAACCTTTGGCAATTTCCTACCACATAGCTTAGTCTCAGTGGCAAAGATAGTGTTTCTTCAGTGCTCTCCAAAAAGTCATTATGAAACTCATAACTGTCCATTCATCTTGCTTCAAATGTCCCTGGATAACCTTTTCCAATGTTGCCATCAAAAGTACAATCCATGCAATTCCTAACATGTTGTATCCTTCAAAAATTTTAAAGTTTAATATATTTTCATATAAAAAAACTGATATAATTTGTCACAGGAAGATTTGTCAAATGCAAATGCATTTGACACTTTCATTTATACCATTTCTGGACCTTTCATTTCTTAACATTTTTTTTTAAGTAGATTCCACACCCAGTGTGGGGCTTAAACTCACAACACTGAGATCAAGAGTTTGTTTCAAATTGTTTTCCTCAGTGGTATTGAATCTACTGATGAGTCATCGGAGAAATTCTTCATTTTTATTATTTTTTTATTTTTTAGAGATTTTATTTATTAATTCATGAGAGACAGAGAGAGAGAGGCAGAGGCAGAGGGAGAAGCATGCTCCCCAAGGAGAAGGGAGCCCGATGCGGGAGTTGATCCCCGGACCTGAGCCGAAGGCAAATGCTTAACCATCTGAGTCACCCAGGGGCCCAAATTCTTCATTTTTAGTGTTGTCTTTTTCATTTCTAGTATTTCCATTTGACTCATATATATAATATATTTATATTTATATATATATGTTATATATATAAATATATATATTTCATCTCTCTGCTGAAATTCATTATTTATTATCATCCATGTTGTTCACCTTTTCTCCTAGTTTCTTTAATATTTTAATTATAGTTATTTATAGTTATTTTAAAGTCTCCACCTGATAGTTCCAAGATCTGGGTCATCTTTGAATCTGGTTCTGTTGATTGCTTTGTCTCCTGACAATCAGTTCTTTTTTCCTTCCTTTTTTCTGTCTCAATTTTTAAAAAAATTTTTTATTGTTATGTTAATCCCCATACATTACATCATTAGTTTTAGATGTAGTGTTCCATGATTCCTTGTTTGTGCATAACACCCAGTGCTCCATGCAGAATGTGCCCTCCTCAATACCCATCACCAGGCTAACCCATCCTCCCACCCCCCTCCCCTCTAGAACCCTCAGTTTGTTTTTCAGAGTCCATCATCTCTCATGGTTCGTCTACCCCTCCGATTTCCCCCCCTTCATTCTTCCCCTCCTGCTACCTTCTTCTTTTTTTTTTCTTAACATATATTGCATTATTTGTTTCAGAGGTACAGAGCTGAGATTCAACAGTCTTGCACAATTCACAGTGCTTACCAGAGCACATACCCTCCCCAGTGTCAATTACCCAGTCACCCCATCCCTCCCACCCCACCCCC
>NC_058407.1:115937055-115942783 GCF_002201575.2 Neomonachus schauinslandi | reverse complement strand
AGCATAATACCCTCCAGTTCCATCCACGTCGTTGCAAATGGCAAGATTTCATTCCTTTTGATGGCTGCATAATATTGCATTGTATATATATACCACATCTTCTTTTTTGATTCATCTGTCGATGGACATCTTGGCTCTTTCCACAGTTCGGCTATTGCAGACATTGCTGCTATAAACATTGGGGTGCACATACCCTTTTGGATCCCTACTTTTGTATCTTTGGGGTAAATACCCAGTAGTGCAATTGCTGGATCATATGGTAGCTCTATTTTCAACTTTTTGAGGAACCTCCATACTGTTTTCCAGAGTGGCTGCACCAGCTTGCATTCCCACCAACAGGGTAGGAGGGTGCCCCTTTCTCCACATCCCTGCCAACATCTGTCATTTCCTGACTTGTTAATTTTAGCCATTCTGACTGGTGTGAGGTGGTATCTCATTGAGGTTTTGATTTGGATTTCCCTGATGCTGAGCGATATTGAACACTTTTTCATGTGTCTGTTGGCCGTTTGGATGTCTTCTTTGGAAAAATGTCTGTTCATGTCTTCTGCCCATTTCTTGATTGGATTCTTTGTTCTTTGGGTGTTGAGTTTGATGAGTTCTTTATAGATTTTGGATACTAGCCCCTTATCTGATATGTCATTTGCAAATATCTTCTCCCATTCTGTCGGTTGTCTTTTGGTTTTGTTGACTGTTTCCTTTGCTTTGCAAAAGCTTTTTACCTTGATGAAGTCCCAATAGTTCATTTTTGTCCTTGCTTCCCTTGCCTTTGGCGATGTTTCTAGGAAGAAGTTGCTGTGGCTGAGGTCGAAGAGGTTGCTGCCTGTGTTCTCCTTGAGGATTTTGATGGACTCCTGTCTCACATTGAGGTCTTTCAACCATTTGGAGTCTATTTTTGTGTGTGGTGTAAGGAAATGGTCCAGTTGCATTCTTCTGCATGTGGCTGTCCAATTTTCCCAACACCATTTGTTGAAGAGACTGTCTTTTTTCCATTGGACATTCTTTCCTGCTTTGTCAAAGATTAGTTGACCATAGAGTTGAGGGTCCATTTCTGGGCTCTCTATTCTGTTCCATTGATCTATGTGCCTGTTTTTGTGCCAGTACCATACTGTCTTGATGATGACAGCTTTGTAGTAGAGCTGGAAGTCTGGAATTGTGATGCCACCAACTTTACTTTTCTTTTTCAACATTCCTCTGGCTATGCGGAGTCTTTTCTGGTTCCATACAAATTTTAGGATGATTTGTTCCATTTCTTTGAAAAAAGTGGATGGTAGTTTGATGGGGATTGCATTGAATGTGTAGATTGCTCTAGGTAGCATTGACATCTTCACAATATTTGTTCTTCCAATCCATGAGCATGGAATGTTTTTCCATTTCTTTGTGTCTTCCTCAATTTCTTTCATGAGTATTTTATAGTTTTCTGAGTACCAATCCTTTGCCTCTTTGGTTAGATTTATTCCTAGGTATCTTATGGGTTTGGGTGCAATTGTAAATGGGATCGACTCCTTAATTTCTCTTTCTTCTGTCTTGTTGTTGGTGTATAGGAATGCCACTGACTTCTGTGCATTGATTTTATATCCTGCCACTTTACTGAATTCCTGTATGAGTTCTAGCAGTTTTGGGGTGGAGTCTTTGGGGTTTTCCACATAAAGTATCCTATCATCTGCAAAGAGTGAGAGTTTGACTTCTTTGCCGATTTGGATGCCTTTTATTTCTTTTTGTTGTCTGATTGCTGTGGCTAGGACTTCCAATACTATGTTGAATAGCAGTGGTGATAGTGGACATCCCTGCCGTGTTCCTGACCTTAGGGGGAAAGCTCTCAGTTTTTCCCCATTGAGAATGATATTCACTGTAGGTTTTTCATAGATGGCTTTTATTATATTGAGGTATGTACCCTCTATGCCTATACTCTGAAGAGTTTTGATCAAGAAAGAATGCTGTACTTTGTCAAATGCATTTTCTGCATCTATTGAGAGGATCATATGGTTCTTGTTCTTTCTTTTTTTAAGTACATTATACCTTTTCAATAATTTCTGATTGAAAACATTGACATAACAAAGCTTTTATTCTAAATGTATTTTAAGCAATTAAATGTAAACTTGAAAGCATTTAATCTGACAGAGGAGAAGTGTTCAATCAAATGCTTGTTTTTTCCCCCTCACTGTGGAAAAACAGCTAAATTTGCCTTTCTTCATTTTGCAGCCAGTACTGAGATTACTCTACCAACTATAAAGCTCCGGGCACAGCTTTTCTTTTTTCTTTTTTTTTTTTAACCTTTCTTTTTTAAAGTTTGTTTGTTTGTGTATTTATTTATTTATGTAATTTCTACACCCATCGTGGGGCTTGAACTCATGAGCACAAGGTCAAGAGTCACATGTTCTTCCCACTGAGCCAGCCAGGCGCCCCTGGGGACAGTTTTTTCTGATATGCCATACCACGTAGCCTTAATGTATTCATCAGAGTACTTGCTAAAGCAGTGTAACAGAAACAGTTGTTAAGATAATATAAACATGAATGATTTGGGAATATTGATTTAGCAAGAGTCCATTATTTCCACGTCAGTGGCTTTACCTTGCCTCTGATGGTCATGTAAATATTTATTACTCATATAAATATTTATTACTATTTGCCCTGTAGTCCATGAGATTGTCCACTGAGTAGTATAGAGAGGCAGTAAGTTAAAATTATTATAAGTGGAAAAAAGTACTGTTAGCTAGTGGAATTGGTAAAAGTTTTTTGAAGTACTGAGGATGTATTCTGGGCCTCACGCTCCCCATTTGCTGCCACTTTCAGTGGTGTGAAGAACGATTTCAGTATAACTTGTATAAGAGACCACTTTCATTGACCTGCCATCTGCCTAAAATATCAAATATTATTAGAACATAACCTACAGCAACAATAATAATGCTAATTGCAGACAGGATTTGGTGTGTGCCACATACCCTTCTAAAAAGTTCATGTATAGGGGCACCTGGGTGGCTCAGTTGTTAAGTGTCTGCCTTCGGCTCAGGTCATGATCCCAGGGTCCTGGGATCAAGTGCTGCATCAGGCTCTCTGCTCCACGGGAAGCCTGCTTCTCCCTCTCCCACTCCCCCTGCTTGTGTCCCCTCTCTCACTGTCTCTCTCTCTGTTAAATAAATACAATCTTTAAAAAATAAAAATAAAAATAAATAGTTCATATATACTTCCTAAATTAATCTTCCCAACATCCCAGTGTGTAGATACTATTTTTATCTTCATTTTACAAAGAAGAAACTGAGACACAGAAATTTTAAGTAATTTGTTCCAGGTCACACAGCTAATACCCAGTGTTCAGACCCCAGGCATTCTGATTCCTACGAAGATAATGCCTCTCATTATTTCATGAAATATCTAGTTGTCACTGAAAGCAACATGTTAACTTTTATAATCACTGGAACAGCCATGGTCATTCACATATGTGAATATTTAAAAGTAGAATGGATGTGGTACTTCGAATACAAAAATAGAAATGTTTACCATAAGGTAATTTCCTATCTTTCCCCCTTTGACCAATATATAAATTCTTAGGTTTAGCTGATAAAATATAATTTAAAAACATTAAAAACGTGACATTTTAGTAACTAGAGAAGTCAGCAAACTTTTCTGTAAGGGGATTGTAAATATTTTATTTTATTTTAAGATTTTATTTATTTGAGAGAGAGAAGGAACAGTGGGGAAGGGCAGAGGGAGAGAGAGAGAGAGAGAGAGAAGCAGACTCCCTGTAAATATTTTAGGCTTCGTAGGCCATAGGTCTCTCTTGCAGCAGTTCAAATCTGCTGTAGCCATAAAGCAGTATGTAGAGGAGAGTGTGGCTGTGTCCACTAAAATTTTATTTACAAAAACAGCTGATGTGGTTTTATACTAGATTACCAGTAGTTAAAAGTATTTCTTTTTTTTTTCTTTTTTAGTTGCAAGAAGCACAAGATCGACATGCAGAGGCTGTATGATGTATTGAGACGTCAAAAGATCACGTGCAAAAGTACAATTTAAAGCAGCACAGAAAATAACTTGAGTATTTATAAAACAGAGAAGCAGTGTAGGATGAGAAATATATCAGTTATGATAATAAGTACATCATTGTTAAGCTGGATAAAACTTTCAGCTTTGCGCTATTTGGAAATGCATAAATTTTGCATATTATCTTTAAATTTTGCACATTAACTATAAAACACAACCAGAAAAATGGCACAATTGCCAAATCTTCTACTTTTTAAATTTTTAAGAATTTATGTAAGACCGTCAGATGTTTGTTTAGAAATTATACGGTACTTTTAAAATTTATGTGTGACAATAATTTTAAAATATTCATTTTAGGCTTGAAGTTGAAAATGCCAAGTTAAAAGTTACAGTCAAAAAACAAGCGTGCAAAATTGAACAACTTCAGGAAAACCTGTTAAGTACAAGTTCGGTAAGTCAGTCTCTTAATTTCTGTCCTACTGAAAAGGAATTTTTATTTCTCTAGTAGTAGTATATAAGACCATTTTGGAAAATAGGAAAATTCTCACTAATAAAAAGGTTTATTGTATTCATATTGTTGCTACTTGCCACTGGTAGTATAATTCCTCTTTATACATGAAGTTGACTGAATTCATAAATTAATAATTTTTATAGTAAGATTGTAATAAAAAAGATTGTGGTAGTCTAAGATAAGCAATATTTTATACATACCACATTTTATTTATCTATCTGGCAGTGGACAATTGAGTTTTTCCACCTTTTGGCTATTGTTAGTAATGCTGCTGTGAATATTGGCATACAAACGTCCGAGTCCCTACTAATATTTTTCAGTATGTATAAAAAACTGAAATTTTGAGTCATAATTTGATCTTGAATTCTGACTTTCTCTTGTAATCTAAACCCTTCAGTGAGATTTGAGAATGGCTTACTTTCATGATAATTTGTTGTGATTTGTAATTATAAATTTGTAATTTGTTGTCTTCATCAAGAATGACTACTAGGTCATTATGCAAACATTTTTCTCAAAGGAATATATTTTTCTCTTTGTTGGATTTTGAAAAGGAAAAGAGATGCCAGTGAAAAAGTGGAAATGACTGCTCAATCAGGGCCTTACATAGTAACATAGTGCTCCTAGCATTCACTGCAAGTTCAGGAACTTTTTTTTTTTTCATTAATTTGAGTTAATCAGCCTTTCAGAGATTTAGCAATCGAATCTCAGAAAAGATTAATGTGCAATCCGGGATTACAACTTATTGATACATAGTGAAAACTATATAACTATTTACCAAGCAGAACTGGATTATCATGCCATTTATACCCTCCTTCATAGGAGAGGCTACCAATGATTTAAGATGAGAAGACTGCATTGTGAGCCCTAGGTTGGAACAATGAGGTAGATGCACCTACCACTAGTTTCTTTTAGTCACAGAAGCTGCATCCTTGCCAATTTCATTATACAGCTATACCTATCAGGGGAACTAGCACATTCTGTTGACTGGTCCTTTTTGTGGCCAAAGAAACATCGAAAGTTTCTAAAGTCAGACGATCATCAAAACTGTAATGGGGGGCGCCTGGGTGGCTCAGTTGGTTAAGCGACTGCCTTCGGCTCAGGTCATGATCCTGGAGTCCCGGGATCGAGTCCCATATTGGGCTCCTTGCTCAGCAGGGGGTCTGCTTCTCCCTCTGACCCTCCCCCCTCTCATGTGCTCTCTCTCTCTCATTCTCTCTCTCAAATAAATAAATAAAATCTTTA
>NC_058407.1:115925387-115936955 GCF_002201575.2 Neomonachus schauinslandi | reverse complement strand
ATCGAAAGTTTCTAAAGTCAGACGATCATCAAAACTGTAATGGGGACTGCATGGGAATCAAAAATTATTTTTTCTAGATTTCCTATAAATTAGTCACACTGTATTACTATAGTTTTCACTGAGCAAGTAACGTGACGATATGTGAATGAGAATGCCAGGAGTTGTCCCCCTACGGTGTCATATAGAAATCTATTAAGGAAGGTATCAAATCTTGTAAAGTTTGTAAGAATATCCGTAGGTATTCTGTAGATTCCAATGGAAATGTATTAGGGTTATGACATAAAATTATTAGCCACTTTAAGGTCTACCCTGTGAAACAAACACTTAGCTTTCAACCAACTCAGTCCATAGTCCTAACATCTCTAGAAGGATTTTATCTCATGAATCCCCAGGCCAGAGACTACCTGGGTTAAGATATTTGATGGACATAGTTTTGAGGTGAAGAGTCTGGATTGGGAAGAAGAGATAGCTCTAGGCTGACTTAAGCTTCCAAACAATATAGTCAAGTATGTGTCTGAAAAGAACTTCAGAAGAAGACTTCCATAAGATCCAATCTCTATGGAATAGGAAATTATTCAAAAGAAAACAAAGGCAAACAATGGATAGTCTGACCCTTGTGAGAAACATTTGCATCAGAAAAGAAAAGCAAGACAGAGTATGGTGGTCAGCATCTTAAGGGTAAGGTGCCCCCTGAGATGACAAAATAATAATACACTCAAAGTAATACCAAAAAGAGTCAACATAAAATGTACAAGTTTAGCTGTCTAGGGGTACCCGGGTGGCTCAGTCAGTTAAGCACCTGCTCTCGGCTCAGACCACGATCTCAGGGTCCTGAGATCAAGCCCTTCTCAGCTGGGAGTCTGCTTCTCCCTCTCCCTCTGCTCCTTCCCCCTATTCATGCACTCTCTATTTCAAATAAATAAATTTAAAAAAATAGCTGTCTATAAAGGTAATCCACATCAGGTAATGGTTTTTGAGTGTGTGGTTGAGAATATTGTCTATGAGGAACTAGAAGGAAGATCAAAAAGTAGAGATGACCTCAGTAAAGGGGTCAAGGCTGGAAATGTAGATTAGAGAATCTGGTTTTGAAGCCTTGAGATTTAACCAACTCTGAGATGATTTGATAAAAGGAATAGCAAGGGTCAGGGACTAACCACGGTTGCTGTCATTTAGAAATAAAATGGGATTAGAGAGCAGAGGGTGGGTATGGTCATTGTTTTCAGCTGTTGCTGAGAAGTAAAGCAGGATAAAGACTTTTAAAAAAAGATCCTTGATGACCCTCAAAATTTTTTAGTGGAATTCCAGGATTGAAACTCCGATTTTAGTGTAAAAGAAGAAAATAAGTGTTGGAAAGATGAATCTGTGGATGAGATGACATATTAAAGAATGCTCAAGTCCAGTGAAAGGGGAGAAGCAGGATGATAGAAAAAGCTGCAAGAGTGAAGCAAAAGTTTTTATGTAATATCGAGAAGACTTAAACTTTATTTAAAGAGAAAGGTAGTTAATAGAAAATAAGAAATTGAAACCTTGTGGAGATGCTTGCAATGCTTGCAGAGAATGAGAGTATCTCATTCTAAAGTCAGACGATCATCAAAACTGTCATGGGGACTGCATAGGAATTTCAGAGATTATCTTAAAAAGGTATGATCTCACAAAACCCAGAGTATCTTCAGCTATGGATGAAAATGTTTCTAGGGCATCTTTAGAAACTAAAATGTAAATATAACCACTTTTTTAAATTTTTCATTAACACTTAGTATTAATATGGGTAAGAACCTCTGTATTTAACAAGTAAATTCTGGCAGTTTAAATTCTAGAAAAAATAACGATGAAAATGTAAAATCAGTTTAAGCTGTTTTTAAGAAAGGTCCTTATATTTGAAATTTGTATTTATTGGCATCAGGTTTATAAAACTATATTATATAAAACTTAAAATTATAAATTTTAAACTACATTATATAAATTTAAAATTATAAATTTATAAAATGTATAAAATGTAGTTTATGAGCCTTTCTAAACACGTTATTACTTATGAATTCATGAGAAATAATATTTTATGAGAGAAGAATGAGTATCTAGATTTTTAAATATAATTTTCTTTAAAAATTTTTTTCAAAGTCTGATGAAGAAAAGGGACAGATAAAGAAATTTATTGAGTTGAGGAACGCCTGGGTGGCTCAGTCAGTTAAGCGTCTGCCTTTGGCTCAGGTCATGACCCCAGGGTCCTGGGATCGAGTCCCGCATCGGGTTCCTTGCTCAGCGAGGAGCCTGCTTCTCCCTCTGCCTGCCACTCCCACTGCTTGTGCTCTCTCTCTCTCTCTCTGTCTAATAAATGAATAAAATCTTAAAAAAAAAAAGAAATGTATTGAGTTGAAACAATCTCTGGAATGTAGTTTGGATCAAGAAATGAAGAAAAATGGTGAATTAGAAAAAGAGATGACTAGGTAAGACTGTAATATTTCAGATAATTTTAACCATTAATTAACTGATTTAACTGTAATTTTACTTTATTAAGTACAAATACTTGCCAAAATATTACACTTACTCTTTAATGATTCCTTAAATAATAACAATAGTTCCTTTAACAATAACAACTGTAATTTTCATTATCCATCTTGAAGAGTTTCAGCAAGATATCTTTGTTCTTTGGTAATATTTCCTTTTAATAGTGTTCTTCCCTTCCAACAAGTATTTTAATATCTAAAAACCTGTGTCACTGTTTAATCATATCAAAAGTTATCTTGGTTTGGCTTATATTTTCTTTTTTTTAATATTATTTTTTAAATTTAAATTCAGTTAACCAACATAAAGTATATTATTTTCCAAGGTAGAGTTCAGTGATTCATCAGTCTTATATAACACCCAGTGCTAATTACATTAGGTGCCCTCCTTAATGTCCATCATCCAGTTACCCCATCCTTCTCCCCTCCTCCGCTCCAGCAACCCTCAGTTTGTTTCCTATGATTAAGAGTCTCTTGTGATTTGGCTCCCACTCTAATTTCATCTTGTTTTATTTTCCCCTCCCTTCCCCTATGCTCCTCTGTTTTGTTTCTTAAATTCTACATAGGAGTGAAATCAAATGAGAATTATATTTCTCTGACTGACATATTTGGCATAATACCCTCTAGTTCCATCCACGTCATTGCACAATTTCATTTTTTTATTGGCTGAGTAATAGTCCATTGTGTATACACATCTTCTTTATCCATTCATCTGTCAAGGGACATCGGGGCTCTTTCCACAGTTTGGCTATTGTGGACATTGCTGCTATAAACATTGGGGTGCAGGTGCCCCTTCGGATCACTACATTTGTATCTTTGGGGTAAATCCTTAGTAGTGCAATTGCTGGGTCGTTGGGTAGCTCTATTTTCAACTTTTTGAGGAACCTCCATACTGTTTTCCAGACTGGCTGTACCAGCTTGCATTCCCACCAGCAGTGTAAGAGGGTTCCCCGTTGTCTGCATCCCTGCCAACATCTGTTGTTTCCTGACTTGTTCATTCTAGCCATTCCAACAAGTGTGAGCTGATATCTCATTGTGGTTTTGATGTGTATTTATTTCCCTGATGCCGAGTGATGTTGGGCATTTTTTCAAGTGTCTGTTGACCATTTGAATGTCTTCTTTGGAGAAATGTCTGTTCACGTCTTCCACGTTTCTTGACTGGATTATTTGTTCTTTGGGTGTTGAGTTTGATAAGTTCTTTCTATATAGATTTTGCATACTAGCCCTTTATCTGACATGTCATTTGCAAATATCTTCTCCCATTCTGTCAGTCATCTTTTGGTTTTGTTGACCGCTTCCTTTCTGTGCAAAAGCTTTTTATCTTGATGAAGTCTTTGTTTCCCTTGCCTTTGGAGACGTGTCTAGCAAGAAGTTGCTGTGGCCCAGGTCACAGAAGTTGCTGCCTGTGTTCTCCTCCAGGATTTTGATGGGTTCCTGTCTCACATTTAGGTCTTACATCCATTTTGAGTCCATTTTTGTGTATGTTGTAAGAAAATGGTCCAGTTTCATTCTTCTGTGTGTGGCTGTCCACTTTTCCCAACACCATTTGTTGAAGAGACTGTCTTTTTTCCCATGGCTGTTCTTTCCTGCTTTGTCAAAGATTAGTTGACCATAGAGTTGAGGGTCCGTTTCTGGGTTCTCTGTTCTCTTTCATTGGCCGATGTGTCTGTTTTTGTGCCAGTACCATACTGTCTTGATGATTACAGCTTTGTCATAAAGCTTGAGGTCTGGAATTGTGATGCCACCAGCTTTGGTTTTCTTTTTCAACATTCCTTTGGCTATTTGGGGTCTTTTCTGGCTCCGTACAAATTTTAGGATGATGTGTTTCAGCTCTGTGAAATAAGTTGATGGTATTTTGAAAGAGATTGCATTGAATGCAGATTGCTCTGGGTAGCGGTAGCATAGACATTTTAACAAATTTGTTCTTCCAATCCATGAACATGGAGTGTTTTTCCATTTCTTTGCGTCTTCCTCAATTTCTCTCGTGAGTGTTCTATAGTTTTCAGAGTACAGATCCTTTGCCTCTTTGGTTAGGTTGATTCCTAGGTATCTTACAGTTTTTGATGCAATTGTAAATGGGTTCGACTCCTTAATTTCTCTTTCTTCTGTCGCATTGTTAGTGTATAGAAATGCAACAGATTTCTGTGCATTGATTTTATATACTGCCACTTTGCTGAATTCCTGTATGAGTTCTAGCAATTTGGGGGTGGAGTCTTTTGGGTTTTCCACATAGAGTAATATGTCACCTGTGAAGAGTGAGAGTTTGACTTCTTCTTTGCCAATTCCCATGCGTTTTATTTCTTTTCATTGACTGATTGTGAGGCTAGGACTTCTAGTACTATGTTGGACAACAATGGTGAGAGTGGACATCCCTGCCGTGTTCCTGACCTTAGGGGAAAAGCTCGCAGTTTCTCCCCATTGAGAATGATATTTGCCGTGGGCTTTTCATACATGGCTTTTATGGTATTGAGGTATGTGCCCTCTATCCCTGCATCGTGAAGAGTTGTTTGTTGTTTTTTTTAAAGATTTTATTTATTTATTTGGCAGGGAGATAGAGAGAGAGCACAAGTAGACAGAGCGGCAGGCATAGGGGGAGGGAGAAGCAGGCTTTCTGCTGAGCAGGGAGCCGGACGTGGGGCTCGATCCCAAGACCCCAGGATCATGACCTGAGCCGAAGGCAGCCGCTTAACCGACTGAGCCACACAGGCGCCCCATGAAGAGTTTTAATCAAGAAAGCATGCTGTACTTTGTCAAATGCTTTTTCTGCATCCATTGAGGGGATCATACAGTTCTTGTCCTTTCTTTTATTAATGTAGCATATCACGTTGATTGATTTGCAGATGTTGAACCACCTTTGCAGCCCAGGAATAAGTCCCACTTGGTTGTGGTGAATAATCCTCTTAATGTACTGTTGGCTCCTATTGGCGAGTATGTTGATGAGAATTTTTGCATCCGTGTTCATCAGGGATATTGGTCTGTAATTCTCCTTTTTGGTGGGGTCTTTGTCTGGTTTGGGGATCAAGGTAATGCCGGCCTCATAGAAAGAGTTTGGAAGATTTCCTTCCATTTCTATTTTTTGAAACAGCTTCAGAGGAATAGGCATTAATTCCTCTTTAAGTGTTTGTTAGAACTCCCCAGGGAAGCCATCCGGCCCTGGAGTTTTGTTTGTTGGGAGATTTTTGATTACTGCTTCAATTTCCTTGCTGGTTGTGGGTCTGTTCGGGTTTTCTCTTTCTTCCTGTTTCACTTTTGGTAGTTTCTACCTCTCTAGGAATGCATCCATTTCTTCCAGATTGCCTCGTTGGTTGGCATATAGTCATTCCTAATATGTTCTTAAAATTGTATTTCCTTCGTGTTGGTTGTGATCTCTCCTCTTTTATTCATGATTTTATTTATTTGGATCCTTTCTCTTTTCTTTTTGCTAAGTCTGGCCAGGGGTTTATCGATCCCATTAATTCTTTCAAAGAACCAGCTCCTAGTTTCGTTGCTGTGTTCTACTGTTGTTTTGGTTTCTATTTCATTGATTTCTGCTCTGATTGTTATGAATTCTCTTCTCCTGCTGGGTTTCGGCTTTATTTGCTGTTCTTTCTCCAGCTCCTTTAGGTGTAAGGTTAGGTTGTGTATTTAGGACCTTTCTTGTTTCTTGAGAAAGGCTGTTGTTGCTCTATACTTCCCTCCACAGACTGCCTTTGCTGCATCCCAAAGGTTCTGAACAGTTGTGTTTTCATTTTCCTTTGTTCCCATGAATTCTTTTAATTCTTCTTTAATTTCCTGGTTGACCCATTCATTCTTTAATAGGATGCTCTTACATTCCATGTATTTGAGTTCTTTCCGAATTTCCTCTTGTGATTGAGTTCAAGTTTCAAGGCGTTGTGGTCTGAAACTCTGCAGCGAATGATCCCATACTTTTGGTACCGGTTGAGACCTGATTTGTGACCCAGTATGTGATGTCTTCTGGAGAAAGTTCCATGTGCACTCGAGAAGAATGTGTATTCTGTGACTTTAGGTTGGAATGCTCTGAATCTATCTGTGAAGTCCATCTGGTCCAGTGTCAACCTCAGAGAGTCATGGACCTGGGGCGGTGAAGGAACTGAGGAAAAGAGATGACAGTTTTGCAAGGCACAGGGGACTCCGAGCAATCAGCCCAAGGTCCCGAGGTTTATTTTCCATAATCTTATATACCTTCTACAGCGATATAGATCTATAATGATTTACAGCATGGGCTTAGTAAGGCATATTCTTCCATGTACTTAGGATAAGTCCCGCGTGTATGATAAGAATCTTTAAAGCAGGACAAGGGAACAAAGAGGGGAGTGCACAGTGTGCTATTTACAGGGCCAGGGAACCAAGAGGGGAATGCACAGTGTGCTGTTTACAGGTGGCTTCCTATCCACAAAACATCTTCTGCTACGTACTTTAGAACAGACCACACACGTCCCAAGGGCATTTCACTCCGATACTTTCGCCTTATTTTTAACCCAGCAAATCGAGTTTTCTCAGAGATCTAGGAGTCTGAACAAACATGCACCAGTGGTTGTTGTGGCGTTCTATTTCCCACAGTCCAGTGTGTCATTCACTGTTATTATTGTATCATCATCAATGTGTTTCTTTAATTTTGTTATTAATTGGTTTATGTCATTGGCTGCTCCCATGTTAGGGGCACAAATATTTACAATTGTTAGATCTTCTTGTTGGATAGACCCCTTTAAGTCATTATGATAGTGTCCTTCCTCATCTCTTATTACAGTCTTTGGTCTAAAATCTAATTTGTCTGATACAAGGATTGCTACCCCAGCTTTCTTTTGATGTCCATTAGCATGATAAATGGTTTTCCACTCCCTCACTTTCAATCTGGAGGTGTCCTTGGGTCTAAAATGAGTCTATTGCAGACAGCATATCGATGGGTCTTGCTTTTTTATCCAATCTGATACCCTGCATCTTTTGATTGGGGCATTTGGCCCATTTACATTCAGGGTAACTGTTGATAGATATGAATTTAGTGCCATTGTACTACCTGTAACATCACTGTTTCTGTATATTGTCTCTGTTCCTTTCTGGTCTGTGTTACTTTGGGGGTCTCTCCTTGGGTAAAGGATCCCCTTTAATATTTCTTGCAGGGCTGGTTTGGTGATCACAAATGTTTTAGTTTCTGTTTGTCCTGGAAACTCTTTATCTCTCCTTCAAGTTTGAATGACAGCCTTGCTGGATAAATACAGTATTCTTGGCTGCATATTTTTCTCGTTTCGCACCCTGAATATATCATGCCAGTCCTTTCTGGCCTGCCAGGTCTCTGTGGTTAGGTCTGCTGCCAGTCTAATGTTTCTACCCTTGTCGGTTAAGGACCTCTTGTGCTGAGCTGCTTTCAGGATTTTCTCTTTGTCTCTGAAATTTGCAGGCTTCACTACTATATGTCGAGATGTTGACCTGTTTTTATTGATGTTGAAGGGTGTTTTCTGTGCCTCCTGGATTTGAATGCCTCTATCATTCCCCGGATTAGGGAGGTTCTCTGCTATAATCTCTCAAATATACCTTCTGCCACCCCCCCTTCCTCTTCTTCTGGGATCCCAATTATTCTACTATTGTTCCGCTTTATGGTATCACTTATCTCTTGAAATCTCACCTCGTGATCCAGTCGTTTATCTCTCTTTTTTCCCAGCTTCTTTATTCTCCGTCATTTTGTCTTGTATATCACTACTTCTCCTTTCTGCCTCATTTATCCTCTCAGTTAGAGCCTCTATTTTTTTTAGAGCCTCTATATTTGATTGCATCTCATTAATAGCCTTTTTGATATCGACTTGATTAGATTTTAATTCTTTTATTTCTTCAGAAAGGGATTCTCTAGTGTCTTCTATACTTTTTTCAAGCCCAGCTAGTATCTTTATCATAGTCATTCTGAACTCTAGTTCTGACCTCTTATATCCATACTGATTAGGTCCCTGGCAGTCTTTACTGCCTCTAGTTCTCTTATTTGAGCTGAGTTTTTCCGTCTTGTCATTCTGTCCAGAAAATAGATGAATGAGCGAACAAAATACTAAAAGAGCAACAACAACCCCAGTGAAATATACACTAAACAAATTAGAGGAGACCCAAAACCAAAAAAAAAAAAAAAAAAGAAAAAAGAATATAATCAGGTGAACAGAACAGAGAAATACACTGGATCCTGTGTGTATTTGGGTCTGTTTGTTAGAAAACTACATCCCAAATTGTAAAGAAAGAAAAACTTATATATATATACAAAAATAAAATTAAATACAATGAAAGGATAGAATGTAATTGTAAAAATGAAAGTTAAAAAAGAGTTGCAGAAAGTGGTTGCTTTTCTTTTTTTTTTTATTACTAACATACAGTGTATTATTTGTTTCAGGGGTACAGATCTGTGATTCATCAGTCTTACATAATACACAGCGGTCACCACAACACATACCCTCCCCAAATGTGGTCACTTTTCTATTTTTAGAATTGTGGCAATTCTTTTCTTAGATCTCCGGTTGAGTTCACAGGTGTTCAAAATCATTTTATAGCTATCGAGTGAGTTCTGGACCAGACAAAACTAAGCTCTCCTACTCCTCCACCATCTTTTTTGATTCAACTTGCTTATATTTTCTTTCTGCATTTTTTAATTATAAAATATGCAGAGGAAAATATATGTCTGACTTAAAGAAGAATAAAATTAACAATCATGCTTTTACCACTCAGATTAAAAAAAAAAAAAAAAAGGAGTTTTTCCAATGTCTGTAGCTCCCACAGGGCTCCCCTTCTGTTTTTTTTGCTGACTACTTAAATTTGTTCTCTGATATTCTCTCATTTAACTGTCTTTCTCTGCATTGTTTTGCAACCCTTTCACTTTGTTAACAGTGTCCTAGCCAAGATATGTAACTTCTTTCCTGAAACAGTCTCATAGACCATCACACATTATCTCTTTGCTGATTTCCTTTCTTCTAAAGCTTTGTCTCTTCATTTTTCCTCTCAACTCAGACTTTAAAGATTTTTCTTTCTTGTTTTTTTTTGAGTGATCTCCTTTGATGTTTTTTGTATGTATTTTCTTTTCTTCTTGTAGACTGTGGGTACCACAGTGGGTACCAAAATGTATTTTTGTGTCTTTTTAAAACATTCATGGATAAGTATGCTTTTCTTCTTCACCTTGGATACTGGTCTCTGATTTATAGTCACTATTTAATAATAGATTATTATATTAACATACTGAAAATAAATATTAATAACTTATGTATAAGAACTCTTAATTTAGTTACAGTATTAATTCTGCCAGTTGTGTCATAAAAATTTTCTTCATATTTTTTACCTGAGGTTATAATTTAGTATCTTCTTAAACAATGTGAGATTGGGACAAATGAGAGATCATAATTTATAGATTTGTTTATATGATAGAACATATTGTCTATTTAAACAATTATTAAATATTTACTCTTAAAGAACCTGACTTACTCATTCTATACCTTCCACAGATTTCAGAAACTCTTAAACGTGACAAGGAGAAAGTTAAGTGAATATGAAGGTGGAGAGCTTACTTTCCCTGGAAATTCAAAAACCAATCAAATTGAAATGGATAGTCAGATTAATATGCTAAAACAGAAGGTAATTTTTAATTAGTTTTGGGACTCCAAAATCATTTAATTTGGGGAAATAAGTCACTCAGTGCTTTGAGCAATGAAATGTTTTCTATTAATTTTATATACGTGCTACATTTTTTTTTTTTGGTAACAGCTTTATTGAGAATAAATGAACATAATATGCAAATTCGAAGAGTACCACAATCAATTTGAGAACATTTTTGTCACCCTGTAAAGAAGCCCTGTACCTTTTACCTGTCATCTATGCTAGTTTCCCCTTCCCTACTCTCCTTAGCCCTAGGGAACCACTACTTACTCTCTGTCTCTATAAATTTGCCTATTTTGGACATTTCATATCAATGGAATCACACAATATGTGGTCCTCTGTGACTGCCTTCTTTCATTTAGCATAATATTTTCAAGTTATACCTATTTTGTAGCATGTGTCAGTACTTTATTTCTTTTTATTGCTGAATAATATCCCACTATACAGACATACCACATTTTATTTATTCATTTATCAGTTGGTAGACCTTTAGATTGTTTTGCTTTTTGGCTGTTGTTAATAATGGTATTGTACACACACGTACAAGTTTTTGTGTGAACATGTTTTCATTTCTCTTGGATATATACTTACAAATGGAATTGCTGGGTCATATGGTAACTCTCTTTAACCTTTTCTTTTTTTTTTTTTTAACCCTTTGAGGAACTGCCACACTGTTTTCCAACATGGCTGCACCATTTTACATTTTTGTCAGCAGTGTTTGAAGGTTCTCATTTTTCGTGATTTTTGCCAGTGTTTGCCATTATCTGTTGTTTTTATTATAGCCATCCTAGTGGGTGGGAAATGGCATCTTGTGGGGTTTTTTGTTTGTTTGTTTGAAGTTTTAAAATTCTAGTTAGTTAACAGATTGGTTTCAGGAGTAGAATTTAGTGATTCATCACTTACTTACAACACCCAGTGCTCATCACAACAAGTACATCATTCATCTAGCCCACCCCCCATCCACCTCCACTACAGTAACACTTAGTTTTTTTCTCTATAGTTAAGAGTCTTTTATGGTTTGCCTCCCTTTCTCTTCTTTTTTCCCCCCCTTTCCCCTGTGTTCATCTGTTTTGTTTCTTAAATTCCACATATGAGTAAAATCATAGGGTATTTGTTTTTCTCTGACTGACTTGTTTGGCTTAGCATAATACACTTGATGAGTTCCATCGATCTTGTGGCTTTGATTTGTATTTTTCTTAAAGCTAATGATGTTGAGGGGCACCTGGATGGCTCAATTAGTTAAGCGTCTGCCTTCGGCTCAGGTCATGACCCCAGGGTCCTGGGATTGAGCCCCACATCTGGCTCCCTGCTCAGCGGGTAGCCTGCTTCTCCCTCTCCCTCTGCATCTCCCCCTGCTTGTGCTCTCTCTCTCTCTCTGTCAAATAAACAAATAAAACTTTAGAAAAAAAAACTAAACAAAAACTAATGATGTTGAGTAGCTCATCTTTTTATG
>NC_058407.1:115886469-115924887 GCF_002201575.2 Neomonachus schauinslandi | reverse complement strand
ATATATGAATACTATTCAGTCATGAGAAAGAATAAAATTGACGACAACATGGATAGATCTTGAGGGCATTATGGTTAAGTGAAACAAATGAGAGAAAGATGAATATGGTATGATCTCATTTATATTGGAACCTTAAAAAAAGATTCCAAGTGCTCTACGTATAGGGATTCTTTTAATCCTCATAAGAACCCTATGTAGTAAGGACTATTAGTACTCCCATTTTACAGATGAGGAAACTGAGGCATGCATTTGTGAAAGCAAATGGTGGAAATAGGATTCAAATCTGGGCAGCCTGGCACCAGAGCCTGGGCTCTTAGTTTTCATAGCTATTGAAAGATGAGAAAGTGTGCAGCATCCATCCACAAAGTATATGGAATAGCACACATAGCACTGATTTTTGACTCTGTGCTTAAGCCAGATGCACCTGTCTAGCAGACAGTGTGCTCCTACCTTCACAGCATCTGGAGAAAAATAAAGTGAAGCTGGAGAAGTTCCAGCAAGAGACCACTGAAAAGCATTGGAGATATCCCAAGCATTTCCCATTTAAATACAGGCTGACACAGTCCAGATTCTTCATTTGGAAAAACGAAGGCCACTATGAGTGAACATTATATTCATTAAGAGTTTTGGGTGCGAGCTATACAACAGCTCCGGTCCATCTTGAACCTGTCCCCTGGAACAGATGTCCCATGGAACTGATGGGTAGGAATGCGTGTGCCCCCGCCCCAGGATGAGGATTTGGGACTAGGGTCTGGAAAACATCACATCTCTTTCCGTTTCCCACTCCGGGAGGCTTTATGGACGTGAGATCTGCAAGGAGCACATGACTCCATGCTTAGGGGAACCCATGCTTGGTTTAATGCTCTACTGTCTTAATCGTATCTCCTAACCCGTGTTTTGTGAGTGAAATCTGATGGACAATGGAACACGTGTGTGGAGCAGAGGAGATACACACAATACGCACATCGACTACAGATTTTTGTCTATCCCCCAGTTCACGTATAGTGGTGGTGGTGTCCCATAAATACAGAGTTTCAGTAAACCCACAATGCATGGGAGTTCAGTGAGACTCAAAGCAGGTTATGGCTAGGACTGAGTAAGCAGGAGCGTGGACAACATTGATAGGCCATGCTTTCCTAGAACCAGAATTTGCTTCCAACACAGGTAGAACGCAATAGCATTCTAAGAAACACGCATGACCAAGGAATCACCGGGCCAGGGGCAAGGTGACATGGTAAAAACAAGGGCAACATCCAGAAAGGGACTCACATGGGAGTTGTCAGCACCAACATTTCCAATGGCTGGAGGAACGAGTCTGTCAGTCCTGAAATGGTGGACAGGATCTAGGCAGGGTACCTTAGCAACAGCACACCTCATTGCCTGGAAATGATACATATTTTAAATGGAATTCTTTTTTATAGGGACTGAACAGTCCTAGTAATAAGTAATAAGAATAAGCACTGTTCCAATAAATACCTGGAGGTGCTCTGGGAAATTGGTGAATCACTTTTATGTGTGAAACTGTTGGCATGTGACTCCACGAAGTTAGTCTAAGTGACAGCATTATTAAAAAAAATAACAGTAGTAAAATTTTAAAATATGTCCGGTTACTGGAGAAGGTTTTAATAGATTGTCTGGGGGCACCTGGGTGGCTCAGTCGGTGAAGCGTCTGCCTTTGGCTCAGGTCATGATCCCAGGGTCCTGGGATTGAGCCCTGCACCGGGCTCCCTGCTCAGCAGGGAGTCTGCTTCTCCCTCTGCCCCTCCTCCCTGCTTGTGTTCCCTCTCTCAAATAAATAAATAAATAAATAAATAAATAAATAAATAAATAAATAAAATCTTAAGAAAATTAGATTTTCTGGGCTCAGTAATGATAGGGCTAGGGGACTCATTGGGGACACAGAAGAAGGTTTCTTGCAAAACCACATGACAGATGAAGGACTAGTTGGGAGGAGATGGTTTTTTATTTCTTCTTCGGGAAGCCTCCAAACTTCACAAGGAAATGGGCCAGAGGGCCAGAGCTGACCCTTGGAAAACCCCTCCGGACCAGGGACCCTGAGTTGGTGGCACTGCTTTAGCAATCCAGCCCAGAGTTTCTCTAAACCCACGTTAGAAGATAGAAAGAAGTAGAAAACAACTTATTTTAAAGAACGTAGATAAAAAGTACTTCTTCCAGAGGGGGCCCACTTGGTTTACAAGTCGAGTCCCTTCTCAGTATTTCCTCCAGCCCCAGAAATCCAGTAACCCACTGCTTCCCGGAATACAAAGCTCAAAAGTTCTAGGGGGCAGGAGAGAGAAGAGTAAAAGGACACTGAAGGGCCATTTTCACTAGCTCATAAAGAATCTGAAGGAAAAGAAAGCTACTCCAAGTAGTACCAGAATGGTGTGATCTTGCTCCAACTTTGTCTCAGCAGGCCAGGCAACATATTTTATTCAGAATCTAATTATCTTTCACTTTCTCATTTTTTTCTCTTCCCGATCAATTACTAATAAACATTTATTGAGACATTCCCATATGCAAGGCAGTGTATAAGGTACTCTGACGAAGACAATATTGAATAAAACATGACAAGGAGATGTCTGTTCTGTTTCAGAAAGTATGTTTACTGTGACTCCTTCTGAGTTGTTCTTAACCCACTAATATCAAAATGACCCACGGGGGGTAATGATGTTCAATTAATGAAACTCTTCTCTGTGACCTTTTAATGTGATACCAAAACCCTATGTGGGCAAGAGTGGACCTTTCTGAACACATTTCTGTGCAAAATTGTTATTCCTCAGATCTTGTCTATATCATGTTATATAACAAAGGATTGGCTGCAAATGTATCCATGACACAAACCTTCTTGATTTTACCCAGAAAGACAGTACACTGTAATTACTAAGGTTTCTCGTTGGTGATTAATCAGAGAACTATGAACCTGCCTTCCACAAAGCATAGAGGGAAGGGATACTTCCAGGCCATCATAGAGTAGAATGTTTCCCCTCTTGCTGCAAGAATGGATTGCATGTTCCCAAAAATACTTTAATGGACTCCAACTCTCCCAAACTGTTTAGTACCTATATGATAACACAAAAGAATTTCAATATTGCTTCAATAATAAATGCTTCAAAGGAAATCTTGTAACATGAAGATCACAAGAAAAAAAAAATCCACAGACCCTTTAATGAACCTGATGTGAAATGAGCCCACCATGAGCACAGTGGCTCTGACTCATGCCTCAAGACTGTTCTGCTTCAGCAGGCTCTCAAGATCCAACAAGTCATCTGGTGACTCAGACCAGAAAACAAAATGCTCTGTCCAACTTGTGTTTCTGAAGCATTTACTGGGTGGAGCCCTTTACGATCCAGCTGAATCCTTTTTTTGCAAGACATGCAACAAAGAATTCAATGAACAAAACAAAACAAGTCTGTAGCATTCCAGAAGGATTCCCTAATCTAAATATAAAATATGCAAGTTACAACTAATCTGGCAGATCACACATGAACATAGGGAGGGTTGTGATGGACCGAGACAATGAAAAGGCTAATGCTGGCAAATTGAATTGAATTTGGTGCAGTTCATCGATTATTTACACTCGAGGACATCAGGACATAAAAACATTTTAAAATTGTGACAGTTTGGATTAATGGGATCAATTCAATGGACAATCTGCTTAAATAAACTTCATGTACTATTAAGGTTCTTACTAAAATTATAGCCTAGGGGCTGTATTCTGGCATCTTAAAGAATATGAACTCAAAGCATTTTTATAATTATGCCCCTAACTTTTATTCACTTTTCCACTATTAGATATGATCACACAGGCAAACACAGATGGGGGGTCTGAAAACTCAGGGATAAAGGGAATTGTGAATCACGAGACAATGGCTCTACATTTGAATTTCTATAGGACTTATTTTTTTTCCAGTTTTATTAACATACAGATAAACCACATAATGACTTGACATACATACACGGAGAATGACTTAGGTTTTGTTTGTTTGCTTCCTTTGAATTTCCACAGCCTTAATTTCTTAGCTTTGGAAGTTTTTGTATTTATAGCAAATACTTCTTGAATGGCAAGTATTAATTTGAGAGTAAGAGAGTCTGCAAGAAAATAAAGACCACCAAAAGTAGTTCACTTCTTTTGTTACTTCAAATACTTTATGGGTTTTTCATCATATACTGGGGTTTGCTAACTGCACGGTTTTAAAACAATTCTACACCTTCCCCATTTTTATTTTGAAAATTAAAAAACTATAGGAAAGTTGAAAGAACAGTACAATGAACACATACTCTTTACCCAATTTCACCACTTTTTAATATTTTGTCACATCTGCTTTATCTATGTATATATCTATGCACATGTATATATACACAAATATGTATCTGGAATATTCTGACTTGTTTTATTGATTAAATTCTTTGTTCTTTGTTTAGCAAAAAAAAAAAATTCAGCTGGCTATTCATACACATACACATATGGAGGGAAAGAGAGGGAGAATCATCTGAGAACAAAGAACATTTTTTACATAACCAATCAGAATAGAATGACCACATTTAAGAACATTAACATTAATTGTATTATACCATTTAATATATAGTCTATATTTGAATTTCCTCAGTTGTTCCAAAAAATGTCTTATAGTTGGGTTTTTGTTCTTTTTTTTTTTCCCTAATCTGGGTTTCAAGCAAGGTTTGTACACTCCATTTGGTTATTCTTTAGTTCTTACTTAAAACAATTTCCCTGCCTTAAAAAAATATTCTACACTAATGACTTTTTCCCTAAGAATCTTGACCAATGTCTCCCATTCTGGATTTCTCCACTTGTTTCTTCATTATTGGATTTAGGCTAATCAGGTTTGGCAAATATACTTATGTTGCTGTCAAAGCAACATTTAAAGTCAAATTCTGAATTTTCTTTGTTTGATATTATGGCTTCTTCCAAACTCTGGTGTATCAAGACTTTAAACCAGTTTGATTTAAAAAATTATTTTATATTATAAATAGCTTGGTCCTACTAGCAAATACAACATGTTTCTTTAGCATGTTTGTTTTTGTAAGGACAGGGGATGTGTTTTGTAGACTTTTATTTTAAACCTTCCTAATACCAAGCAAATGCTTACCATACATAGTTTTTTACCCTGGCTCATCCAGTGATCACTTACGGCCATGTTCGTACAGCTTATCATCTGTACCTCAGTGAGTCTACAAAGTTGTTAAGAGGGACATGATCAAAATAAATAATAAGTAAAGAACTATAGATAAAGGTATGGGATGCCTGGGTGGCTCAGTCAGTTAAGCGTCTGCCTTCGGCTCAGGTCATGATCCCAGGGTCCTGGGATCAAGTCCTGCACTGGACTCCTTGCTCAGCAGGAGCCTGATTCTCCCTCTGCCTGCTACTCCCCCTGCTTGTGTTCTCTCTCTCTCTGGCAAATAAATAAATAAAATTTAAAAAAAAGAACTATAGATAAAGGTACATGTTAGCTTATGACATTCTGAACTTAACCACTTTTTCTAGATTACTAAAATTGCCAGGTACATGTTTTGGAGTTATCGATCTTTGCAATTAAACCTATAAAATAAACACAATTCCCTATGATTTCTCCCTAATTTTCTAGAGTTATCAATGGAGAAGGGCTGCAACTGGGAAGGTTAAATCTTCCAATAATTAATGAATTGGTCTAAACATCAACAAAACTGGATACTTACCTTCGTTGATATGGTCATTACCATTCTTGAGTCACATTCACTGAATTACCACAAGGTGTAGTGTTCATCTGGATCATCAGGGTTTGATTGGGATCTTAAACACAACCGAGGTTGGGATCTCACCATTTGCACCTTAACATCGGCTAGTCACTTACAGAAACAGAAACAATCCTAGGATCATGAGACTGAAAAGAAATTTCAAAAGGACATCGTGGTATTTCTTATCATCAGGTGGGCCCCGACTCTCCTTCCTGGCAGCTGCAAATCTACCCTATTTGTAATAACCTTTTGCACCATGGCCTTCTGGGTAAAGTACTCCCCATGGTCAAGATCTTTCATATTTAACTTCAATTGTTTTCTATGGGTAGCTTAGACAAGAGAGCTGTCCTCCAGTTGAAAGCTTTTCTCCAGTTTGGGCTCCAGTGATATTCTGTAGGCAGAAGAAGTGCCTCTCTTTTGCTTTTCCTCATGGGTCTTGTTTCCTAAACCTTTAATCATTTTTATAGCTTTCCTTTAAACTCTCTCCAAGTTCTTTGTCTCCTTTTAGATACCAAGCCCAGAATTAAATATAGTATTTGAAAGGATAGGATTAGGACCAAACTTAGAGGACAATTGCTACGTGGTCTAAGATTTGCAGCGCTCTAAGATTTGTTAATGGCTTTCAAAAACTCTCAGACTTTCCAACAACAGCAACAGCAACAAGGCTTCCAAGGGGCAGTCTTGAGTATTATATTATCATGTTTTAGCACTCTTTTTCACCATGGTCCACTTTAGTGGGACAAAAGGCCTGTTACTGGGAAAAGCTCCTCCAAACTGCAGACACAGATCCTAGAAAGAAGTGTCAGGAGAACTCATAATTCGAGCCATAATGCGTTCATGTCATAAGGTCTAGTTATTGCAATATGACAGGCCCAAAGTGCTGATGCAAATTCACATCACCGCTCACTCTAGGGTTAACCCAACCACCCACGACAGCAGCATTGCACTCATTCTGAAGAAGCCACATTGGAGCATTTTATGCTTAAAAGGAAGATGATAGAAATTAAAAATCACAAGGATGTCAAAACCCTGTTGACCCTGGCCTGACGAAAAAGTAATTTCCTGGAAAACTGTGGAAAGCCCAAGCATCTGTGAGTGTATGTTTACAGTGGGAGTGTCGACATCATTGCTTCAGACTTCCGAGCAGGCAAAATTCCTGGTGGATTACCTAGGACTTTCCTTGGTAGAGCCTAACAAGATGTCTGTTTTTCTTTCTAGTAATATTAGCCAAGCTCCATTTATTGAATGTTTACTCTGTGTCAGGCAATCTATTGAGCCCTTCTACACATCTTCTCTTTTGAATCATATCACCCCTGTGAGGGATGTATTATTATTATTATACCCTATTTATAGATGAGTCAATTGAGGCCCAAAGGCACATGGTTAACAAATGTCATAGTGGGGATTCCTACCCAAGTATTTCTCACCCGTTATAACTACTGTTACATGCCTTGTGAATTTTAAATATCAGCACTCCAATAGTGTACTAAAAGTAGAACTCATTCAAAAAAAATAAAAAGGGTAGAACTCATTCTTCTTCTAAAATGAAGTTCTCTGGGGGCACCTGGGTGGCTCAGTCGGTTAAGCGACTGACTCTTGGTTTCTGCTCAGGTCGTGATCTCAGGGTCATGAGATCAAGCCCTGGGTCAGGCTTTGTGGTCAGCGGGGAGTCTCCCTCTGCCCCTCCTCCCGTTCTCTCTCTCTCCCCCTCACTAAAAAAATAAATAAAATAAATCTTAAAAAAAAAAATCTGAAGATATACAATGTTCATGTGCAAAATCAGAAGAAAAGACCACCATTCTTAGATGAGTTCCTGGCCCCAGGAGAACCCTTTAAAAACCACTGCTCTACAGCAGTCAGAATGATATATAATGCTCTATAATGACATGGCATGGGAGAGACACCAACTGACCACATGCCTCCTCCCCTTTTCTCTAGGCTTGCATTTGGCTGCCTTTCCCACAGTTAACTCTGGCTGTAGGAGGAAGTTCTCCCTGGTGGCCTGGGGGCTGAAGTGATATTTGCCCTTCAGCTGCCCATGCACAGACCTCCAAGCTCTTCTCCTGGCTGACTGGGGCTACACACAGAGTGACCTTGAAATTCAATTGTTGGAACTGCCATCAGTTCCATTTAAAAATAAGTTTTTAAATGACTTCATGAAGACCGAAGCCAAGTCCTTCCTCCCCTCCCCTGAAAACTGGAACTCTTAAGTGAGCAAGAATAAAACAAATTCTTTAAGCCACTGTATTTAGGTTCTATCTTTTGAGGCAATTTGGCACACTCCAATTCACATGCATATATGCATGGTAAGATGTCAATACATATTTGACATGAATATAATAAGTTGTAAAATAATGTTTAGAACAGGATCCATTTCGGTTTGCCAAAGTATTCAAATCTGGAGGAATGGGTACCAAAATATTCACAGTGACTGATTCTGGGAAGAACTACAGGGTTTTCAGTTTCTATCAAATATAAATTGCCAATGTTTAATGCTAAAAAATAATGTGTGTTTCATTTGTAAAAAGAAAATAAGTCATAGTGAAAAATGTTGCCTTTGGCTTCACTTTATAGGAGGCAGATGTCCCCTTTTTAGCAATGTTTTGTAAGAAACCTACAACAGATACATAAATCTCTCCTCAGAACACAGATTAAAAACTTTAAAAGAAGACAGGCATACCTTATTTTATACTACTAATGTATTCTTAAAATATTATCTATAAAACATACTCCTATTCATCAATCCTTATTTTCTCAGCGTCATTCAAAATGAAATTCAAGAGATGTTTGCCAGGAAGAAAAACATAACTCTTAGTAAGAGAGCAAGCTCACCTACTAATGTGTCAACTTTTGAAAGCATATGCTTTAAGGAAAATGATATTTGTTAGTTAAAATATTAACATTCATATAAGCTAAGTGCCAATGCAAATAGTCTTGTATTATTTAACATTTAGAAAAATATTCAAGTATAAAAGGAAAACCACCATTGATAACCCCTTGAACTGAACAAACTGAAGCTCTGTTAATCCTCTCTCCCTCCCCCCAGTGTCATATAGCTAGTAATATATACTGGATTGCCCGAGCTGTGCATCATGAAGAATTAGTGGTGCATCTGATTTCTAAAAATGATTTTTCTGTTGTTATTTAAAAAACAAAACATAGATAGAAAAACACACAGTAGGCAAGATATCAAATTAACCAGTAAAAAAATAACATTACTTGAATGTCATCATACATATTTAATAATTTTCTTGAATTTTAAAGCTGTAAGTCGGATTTTCAGCGTACACATGAGGGATTTTCCCCCAAAAGAAAGGACAAAATATATTTGATAGAGTAGGCAGTTAGCTAGATATGAGCAGGGAACAAGTGCTTTCCAACTGATAAGAGGATGGAGGCCAAGTTCCAAACAGTTGGGTGTTGGGCGGGGAGGGCTTTGTCTTTCTTTCTTTCTTGTGCAGTTGGTGGGGTTTTGGAGCCTTTCGAGGTGGTGTACAATTGTATACATGAGAAAAGAGGTTTTAAGAATTATTGCTGGGATTTATGCAGTGGATGGCCTTTGATGTTTTAGAACTTAGGCAAGGTTAAAAGACTAGAAATTGTTGTAAAAAGTAATGTTGGCCTTTTGAAGGATGCTTCTTTGAAAGTCTCTGGGACTGTAAGGAGTATCTCCTACCCATAAGGAGGCCCCTGGGGGGGGCCTTACTCTCATCTCATGCAGCAGTAACCTGTAGGTGAAGAGATGGGGCCAATGAGATGTGTTCACCCAATACCCATGCCTCCTCCTTCTAGATCATGCACCAAAGCACCCAGGACCCCAGATTTTCCTGCCCAAACGACCTCAGGTTGATTTACAGGGCTTGTCCCTGATTCATTTTTGGGTCCTTCTTCCCAAAAGCAGATTCAGCAGCTAGATGTGCTCCGCGGGTGATGCAGGGCACAGAGTTCCGATGGACTGGGAGGAGCCCAGCACAAGACCTTTCACTATGTGGGAAGAGGAGGACAAGATTGGGCCCCGTGCAGTCAGCTTCTGGCTTGTAATTCCAAGGAGTCAGAGAATCCAAAATTGAAATCTGGCCTTCCAGATCATCATAAGGGTATATTCATCTAGGTAGGAAGATCGAACATAATGTATTTAACAAATGTTAATTTGATTTATATTTAAATACTTTGTCATGTGGTATGTGAACCTCCATTTGTACTCAGGCCCTAAGCTCACAAGTAACAGGGGCAGCCTCAGGTTTGACTGCAGAGAGCCATGCCTCTCCCAGGTTCATCCGGATTACCCCTATAACAAAGGCACACAAGTCAGAGTGTGACTTCTGATGTGCTTCATCTGCATAGAAATCTGGAGTCAGACTGATGGACCTGGTTCAAACCCCACCACCACACCCCTTACCTGCTTGACTGTGGGCAAGCTTCTGACCCTCGCTAAGCTTCATCTAGAAGCTGATTGATGAAGACCTTTTGGCATCGTATCTGGTACATAAACTGGTGTTCAATGACAGTGATGGGGATAAGTGACTTGTAAGTCAACAACCTTTGTCTTTGAGCCATTTCCATATTGCCATTCACTTCTTGGGCCAAGAATTTAGAATGCCTGAGCTGAAAGAATATTTACTCATTTTGTAGAACATAACATTTAGAAGAACCTTTGGTATCAAAATAGTCCTGAGTTCTGGTTTCTTTTTATTCCCTACTAGGTGTGTACCTGAGTATGAGTCACTAAACCTCTTTGACACTCAGTGTCCTCAATTATAAGACAGCAATACTGATAGTAACTAATCCAGTGCACCATTATAAGGATTAAATGAGAAAAATATGCAAAAATGTTTGTCATACAGGAAGGGGATTATCTTCAAGTGTCATACTTCAAACTTATATTGAGTTTTATTCAGTGTAATATTATTCTATTGAATTCCATTCAAGTGACAAATTCTCTAATTTACTGGGATATTTTGAATGTCCTTGGGGTCTGCCAGATCAAAATCAAATCTGTGTGTAATTATTTGGTACATCCGGGACAGTTATTTTTCTAATTTTTTTTTTTATTGTTGTGTGACTGGTTTTGTTTTTTATTGGAGAGTTATATTAGCTTCTGCTTTGATTCCATTTATACTGCTGACAGATGCTTATCTTTCATCCTTGGGCCTTCAAACTCATAAATACCATGTCATTTCTGGCTATTTTAAAAGCCAAAGAAAATAGTGATCATACTTGGAGTCAAAGTAAAATGTGACAGAAGATCTGAGGAAAAGAAGTATATGTGCTGACTGAAGTGTCTGGAAGGAAGAGCAGTGACCTTGCGTCTACTCAGAGGGACAAACAGACACATGGAGCTTGGCTGTGCCCAAAGGAATTCTGCAGCAGACACGCAGAGTGCAAGAATCCGAGCTACTCCAATCCTGGCTGACATGACATTTGGATTGTGACTAGTACAGTGTGGAGAGATCAAGCGCCAGAGACTCAGATTCACTTTTCCTTTTCTCCTTCCTCTTCCAAGGGGGATTATTTAATAGCCTGTTTACACATACAACACTTGCTTACTCTAATAATAGCCAGTGGACCTGAATCATCTTGCGTCACTGCACTGTCATACAGAGTCCTCAGCTGTTTGCACGACTTGTGTGGTTGGCTTTCAACACGATCTGGAAACCGCTAAGAATGTGCAGGGTAATCAGTGCTTTTAATTGTAGCTATGCATGACGTGAGGGATGTTCTATGTATCTCCACTGACCTGGCTTTAAAATGGGGAGTGTAACGATGAAGGAAATTCAGGAGAAAACTTTGGCGTGAACCCCTTCACAATAATATATGTAGGTACATACAAATGTATTTTAAATATATTAATATAAATGCATCTTACTGCTATGATTACTATACATACAACCAATTTCCTGACATAACAGAGACAAGTACCTGTATAGATTAACACTGTTACATGATGGGCTGCTGGGGTGCTGATCGCATTCAGTTTCTTGATCTGGGAGCTAGTTAGTGAGTGTGTTCAGTTTGTGAAAATCCAGTAAGCCAAAGACTTATGATATGTACACTTTTCTGTATTAAATTTCAATAAACAGTTTGAAAAACTGTTTAGTTTCACTTTTTTAAAGAAATATTGAGCAATTGCAATAGCGTAGAATACACACACGACAATACATATTAGAGCTGTTGCAAAGGTCAAATAATTTTTGAAAATTTTACAAAATTTGATAGACCTAGATCTCTCATTTAAGTGTGACTCATTTTATCTTTTTAAAATTCAACCCCCATACGAAAAATAACATTTTCATTTCACAACAATAGAGGCGTAATACATTGAATTTTAAAATAACTCCTCTCTTCGATCTTACGTCTCTTTGTTGTAAAGATCTTAAAAACTAAGTTGGTATACACTTTCTGGAGGCAGTATCTGTAAAAATACAAAATGTTCACGATTTTGATCAAGTAACTCTGCTATAAGAATTATCCCACGGGGACGTCTGGGTGGCTCAGGCGGTTAAAAGTCTGACTCTTGATTTCAGCTCAGATCATGATCTCAGGGTTGTGAGATCAACGAGCCCTGAGTCAGGCTCCTCACTCAGTGGGGATTCTGCTTGCGATTCTCTCTCTCCCTCTGCCCCTCCCCAACCCTCACTCTGTGCGCAGGTGTGCTCTCTCTCTTTAAAAAGAAAAAAGAATTATCCCAGAAATACACTGAGAAGTCTAAGTCATTTTTGATATTTCATCATTCATACACTCAACTTTCAGTTGACATGTATTTATTGAGATCTACTCTGTAGTAGGTGCAGGGCTAGGTTTGGGGATATATTAGTGAACAAGAGAGGTGTAGTCCAACTTTAATGGGGGACTCTCACAAAGTTTCTATGCCAGAAGAGGGCATAGATATGAAACAAGTCACAGGATTCATGATTTTGTTACACATTTCATTTACAAGAAAAAAAACAGTGACAAATTATTCAAATTATTTAAATAAATACAGTTTAATGCCAAATAAAAGAGAAGAATGAGCCACTATGAGAACATGTAATTAAAGGTTGTAGACCAGCTTGGAGAAGTGAAATAGAAAAAATTTTGAAACAAAATAAAGTTCATGAGAGGTTAAAATTCAGAGATAGGTTAACACATTATAGTAAATCTAACACAGAATCACATATAACTGTCATAAAGAATTAGGCAGCTGAAAAACATGTACATATGTCCAAAATAAATTATAATTATTATTTATAATTTGAAAAAACAAGTTGCAAAATAGCATGTGCTGTGGTATTATCCTAGTTCTGTAAATGAAAATAATTACAACAGGTTGTTATATATATAAAATGCATAATGAAACATAAAATATGAGTGTGTGTGTGTGTGTGTGTGTGTGTGTCTTTCTGTCTATTCACCATAATCTCTTCTTACCTTTTTCCTGGGCATCTCTGTAGACATTTCCCAGCTTTCCTTGTGTTTAGGTGTGGTCAAATGACTAAATTCTCAAAAGAGAATATGGCTTAGGGGAGTGTGTAGGTCCAGGCTCTTGGAGAGTGGACATACTTCCACTTTCTCTTCTTCTTCCACCAACTGGAAGCTGGGTTCGATGGGGACCTATCTTAATGTTCAATGACAATGACAATGTTTCGAGGATGGCAGAGCAGTGACTAGGAACCCGGGTCCTTGAATGACCATATGGAGCAGAATTTCCCTAACAGCCTGGAATTCTTACCTGAACATTTAAAACAAACAAGCCAACCAACAAACAAATGCCAACACTTTATTTTCTTCAGCAGTTTTAAGTTTATAGAAAAATTGAACAGAAAGTACAGAGATTGCCTATAAGCCCTCCCCCTCACCTCCAGTTTCCTCTATTAGTAACATCGTGCATTAGTGTGATATATATATCACAGTGGGTGATTATCATTAACTGAAGTCCATAGGATACATTCGGTTTCACTCTTTACATTATAGATTCTATGTGTTTTGACAAACGTATAATGACATATGCTACCATTACAGTATCATACGAAATAGCTTCGTTTCCCTAAATATGTCCACCTCTTCATCCCTCTCCCTGCCCCACCGCAACTCCTGGCAACCACTGATCTTTTTCTATCTCCATAGTTTTGCCTTTTCCAAAAGGTAGTATATTTGGAATCGTGCAGTTTATGGCTTTTTTCTCACGTTGGTATTTTTAGGTGAAAGAAAAATAAGCCTCAGTGCTTTTGAAGTCACTTAGTTCCTTTGTAATTACAGCAGCTTAATCTTTATCCTAATAAAGTGAGTACAGGCAGAGAACAGGTTTAGAGGATGGTAACCTACATGAATAGAGACTGTCCCTGCGTGGGGTTATGGGAGACTAGCCTTTTAGGATATTTATTTCTACTGACAAAGATTCTCTCCTTGACCTAACTGTAATCTGGTGCCTCTAAACGCTCTGTTTGACTAAGCCTGATCTGGGGCTTCTCTCTCCTGGATTGCACAATCCAGTTTCAAGCAAGAACCCTGATAAGTCAGTTTAAAGAAAACCCCTAGCCCTTGGCATCTGATGAAATTCCTCATCTGCCCCTCCTCTCCATTTTATCATTGTGGCTTGCCTTCAGTGGAAATTCTACTAGGTCTGGTAAGAATCCCTTTACCTTTGAGATTTCCTCCTTTCTGTCCATTGACCTCCAGCCTGCTCCTTGCATATAAAGCCCCACTTGTCCTTGTTGGAGTAGAGTATCCCGTACTACAAAGCTCCACTGTAGTGGCCCGTCCCCCCTTGAAAAAAGTCTGCCTTACCATCTTCGACAACTGTCACAAATCATTTTTTCTTTAACACTACAATGTTTGAATCTTTAATGTGACCTATAATTTTGTGACTCGATAAGTCATATATACACAAGTAGGTTTCTATTTTTTTAAATTTTATTCATTTATTTTTAAAAAGATTTTATTTATTTGAGAGAGAGCACACGTGCGTGAACAGAAGGAGGGGGAGGCGAAAGAGGGAGGGGGAGGGGGGAACCAGATTCCCCACTGAACAGGGAGCCCAATTCGGGGCTTGATCCCAGAACCTTGGGATCATGACCTGAACTGAAGGCAGATGCTTAACCAACTGAGCCACCCAGGCTTCCCAACAGGTAGGTTTGTAATTGTCTTCTTAAACTAAATTCAGAGGGATAGGAAGGAATCACAATATTAATATGAGTTTAATATATAGTGCAATTATATATTACTACAACTGACTAGTTGTATACACCAGATTGACGGGCTGTATACACCTGAGGTCGAACCGTGCAGATATGAGTCCACCCATGTGTGCAGGTCACAGTGCCCGAAAAAGAGATACATGATATAAAAGAGATAAATGATATAAAGATACAAGCCTGCTTTTAGGGAAAGTAAACATTCAGATTAAGAGATTAAGGTAAAAGCTGAAGTGCCTGACGGGTAAACCTTTACCGGCTAGAAATTATCAAATTATCTTGACAGGGTGTACACCTGGGACACAATCACAGAGTCATTTGTTTAGATGGCGATGCAGAGAGTGATTTTTTCTGGAACCCAGGCCTGACTGATCCCAAGGGTGAGGTTTTATGGCAAGAACCAGTTAACTTTAGGCATGGATGTTAAATTATTTCAAGACGGTTCAAGAAATGTAAATATTTTGCAAATACTTGGTATCTCAAGATTTTCTTACTTTATCTTAGAGAGTTTATGGCTGGCTGATGGCACCATGAAGGGCACTCGAAAGGGAAAGATGCCTTTTCAGTTTGTTAATGATACTCGCTAATGTTTGTTGCTTGCTTTGGATGGGTCCAGCACAGAGCTAAGTCAGTTTCATGTGTGTTTTCTCATGTAATCCACATAATATATGAGGTAGGTGCTAATATTAAACTCATGTCTATCCACCCAACACCCCTATGAGGTGGTTACTATTATAAGATGCATTTCACAAATGAAGAACCTCTCAAGAACATGGGCACAGCAAGTAAGGGGGCTGGGCCAGGGTTTAAACCGGCCTTGTTTACATTCCCAGCTTGAACTCTTAACCATGCTGCATTATCTATAAAGACATAGGAGGGAAAGGTCTTGAGAGCAAGGCCTCAAGAAGGAAAACCCCACTTCTAGACCAACCTCTTCCCTGTCCAGATAGGGCAGGTGAGTCACACAGCTCTTGGTCACGTGCTCGGTAGCAGAGCCAGGGTGTGGAACCCGTGTTTCCAAACTCAAGGCCAGTCATTTACCACTTGTCTGGATACTTGCAGACATTTGTGTGGTGGTGGTGGAAGGGGTATCTGTCAATAGGAGAATGTCTGGAGGCTTCCGTTGTTGGTAAAAGACACTAAGCTTCTCTCCAGAAGCATCATCAATTCCTCATCTCCCACCCTGCTGTCACTTATGTTCAACTGCGTGGCGCTCCGAGCAAGAGAATTCCACATGTAAAGTTATTACTGAGATGTACCCAGCATTTTAAGCATCATTTAAACATTTTCGAAATGTATGATCCGGACATAGAACGCTTGACTAAGAGCAAGTTGTTGCCATAGCACTCCAGACAGCATTCATAGTGCACAAACCTATTCCTAATATAGTTTTGCTAATAAAAATAGAAAGCTGAGAGAGCAGTGACTTTAAGTCGGCTGAGGGGAGTGGGAAAATAAAACATACTTTGTTGTACTTTTTACCGTTTTCGATGCCGTTATTTTAACTGCAGCCAACAGGACAGCTGCCATCATAGGTCGTCACTCGACTTATTTACCTGTTTCTTAGGCCTGTTTTCCTGTTAGCTGTAGATAGAGGATCCTCAAAACTCCTTACTGATCAGTTAGACAGTCACTACACGAGCGTGAATGGTCTTGTCAGGGGCAGAGACTGAGCTACAAGGACTTTAAAATCACCTAGCCCAGACCCTTCAACACAAACATTTTCTCCTTCTCTCTCTCTTTTTAAACACACACACACACACACACACACACACACACTACCTCTTCTACATGAGATGAAGAGATACCGTCTTACACCACCAAGCACCAAGCATGTGCCTTTTTGGAAGCCCTTCCAAGAGTTCCTCATGGTACCATTCTCGGGACGATAATAGCAATCTCTGATCACTCCCCAGTGAACATAGATTTCTCCCTGTTGTTTGCTGCTGCAGTCCCTCATTCATTTACTTTGGGGAGAAAAAAGGGGCAGCTGATAATTCGGAAGCTGTTCTGACATTCACATCTAGGCCAGGTTATTCTGCTTGGAGACATAAACAGTCTCACAGACTATCAGATTCAGACAAGGTTACTCTGAGACCAGGGTAAGATGAGACAAGGCAAGGCCACTTCATCATTTTGGCTAAGCACAGACAAAACCAGGCCACTGTAAGTAAAACTCCCCAAATACCAAACTTTCCCTTCTCTTACTAAATGAGTGTCTGCTGCTTCTGTACCCAATCACAGACTTGTCCCCCACTTTCTGACAGCATCCGATGTGAGACAAACCCTACTTCCTTAGGCCCTCCCCCAAATCACCCAACCAGGTTCTTCCAACTCAGTTCTACACTCTGTCACTGAGACACCGCACGATTCCAAATGGTATGTTCTCCTCACTGCGATGAGTAATAAACCAACTTGTTCAACTCTAAGTGTGTTCTGGATGGTCTTTGGCTGGAAAGAGTTGACCCCCATAGCATGGACTAAATGTTTCAATTATTTTATGTTTACTTTTTTCCCCTCTCTCCTCAAATAGAATATAGATTTCCAGAAGACAGAGACCAAGTCTATCCTGTCCCCTATTATATTCAAAATACCTGGTCTTTATCTGGAATATAGTTCAATATTTGCTGAATAAATGAATGAATACGGGAGAAATTGGGATTAGATTCACATTCCTTGGATTCTTCACATCTTTCCTATACGGCAAGGAAACCAGCACTTAGGTAGTAATCAGCCTCTTGTTAGGAACTACTAACATACACTGGAAAATGGACATGAAAACACTTTGTAAACTGTACTCACTCTTATAACATTCAACTTAGTGGTAATAAAAATTTTCCTCCAGAGTTTGGATTTCAGTGAATCCCAACAACTGCTGTGAAGATGTTTGCTTATGTCCCCCGCCCATGGTCTCTTTCTTTCTAATGTTTCATTGGTTTTCTCTCTGATTACAAAAGCAACAGTTTATTTTGGTATTTGGAACTTGGTATTTGGAAATGTTAAAGAATATAGACAAACGTAAAGAAGAAAATAAAACCATGTCTTGTTCTTAAAGCAGGCTCCTTTTCCCCAGGTTCAAGTTGATGTCACCTCATGGTTTGCAGAAGGAGACTCAATGTTTAAATATTTAGAGCTTGAAAGAGCAATGAAAATTATGTTGTATTAAGTGGTGAAGAAAGGTACTTGGAAGGTATTCATGAGAGGACTCAGGAAGGCCAGAATACTGCTCTGCTAAAGAACCAGTCACCTTTTCTGCCTCTTAGGCCTGCGCATCCCACCTTGAAAAATGCCACAGAAAACAATTTCTTTTTATTACTTGTGCCTGAGCTTCTGAGAGCCTGGGTGAAAGGTGATTTGAGTTTGCTGTGAGGATAGAGCAGTGGGACAGAGAGGGGTAGAGAGCCGGAGGGGACAGGAATGGAGGTGGAGGGGTGGAGGGGAATGGGGGGTGCTTCCTGTCTCTCTGACTCCAGTCCAAGTCTTGAGCTCTTACCACTCTGTGGATGGCTTTACAATTCAAGACCTCATAGCCAGGACCAGCAGGCTCAGAAATATATACATAGTTCTACCCCAGGATTTTTACCATCACCACCAAAAACACCTTTACCACCCTTGGTTATTCCCTTTATTATCTTCTCCAATAGACTGCTATCCTTTGAATGAATTCCTCTGGCCCAATGCATATATTGGGGGAGCACTGGTTTCAGTAGTGTATCTCTTTTTTTTCCTTGCAAAATCGAGCCATATATTTATCAGATAAAAATCATCACAAATTTTAAAACATGAAGATGGCACACATCAGTGCTGTGATTCTGATGCTAATAAACAGAAATGTTAGTTGACAGCCAACAAGCAATAATATAAGTAACATCCCGACACTTTAGCGCTCTTCATGGCTATTATTGCTCACTAAAATTTATTTATGCATGACATTAATTATGTGTTAGATTGATAAAATTGGGGTTGTTAAAAAAATCTCTAGCATGTTGAAACACTCTGGTAACTGTCTGCTCCATTTAATAAATCCCTGGAATCTCTATGATGTCATCAGCAGCCAATCAGAGCTTTTGTTGGCATGTAGTCACCTCACTAGATAACTGTTTACTTCCTGCCATGTGCCAGGCATGTTCTGAGCACTGTCCCATGAAAGATGAAAGAAACAGGCCCTTTCTGAAGAACTCAGTGAATTACCATTGATATAGTCCAATAAAAAATAGAGACATTGATATTTAACTGGCTTGTGCAACTTTACGGAATTATGATTTTACTCATCTTTTAAGAATACTAAAAGTAGCTCTAATTCCTTATTATTATATTCCTGGACTCCTGGTGGAAACCACCAGTTATGTCATAAATTTCAGCAAATATCACCAATGTCCCAAGAGATCAGAATCTCTATTCCCAGTTTTATTATGACTTGCCTGTGGTTTTAAAAATGTCTTAAATATGTAAGGGTATTAGTAATCAGTTCTAAAATGAGGAAAAACATAACAAACTAGTTTGAAGTTGGGAAACATCTGAATTAAGTGATACTGCATGTACACCTGGAGTGAGGCAAGCCCTCATCAGCCTTGATCCCCAGATGCTGAAGTCCTTTCAGTTTCCTTTTGTATGGTCATGGATGCAAAGTTCCAGTTATCACTGGAATTAACTTAAAGTCACTCTTTATTTATCTATTTATTTTTAAAAGATTTTATTTATTTATTTGACAGAGAGAGAGACAACAAGAGACGGAACACAAGCAGGGGGAGTGGGAGAGGGAGAAGCAGGCTTCCTGCCGAGCAGGGAGCCCGATGTGGGGCTCGATCCCAGACCCTAGGATCATGACCTGAGCCGAAGGCAGATGCTTAACGACTGAGCCGCCCAGGTGCCCCTAAAGTCACTCTTTAAATGAAGATACTATCTAAGAACTATGTATTAAGAGCCTGTTCTTTATTCCTGACAGATGTCGTTACTCCATCTACTTGGGTATCCCAGCAATGAATGATCGATTCGAGTCAACTAGATAAACACATTTACAGAGCAACACATTCTCCTTTTTGATGCACAAGATTTCAGATGGATCCCAGAAATTTCACTCAAAAAAAGGGCCAAAAGACCCTCAGAATGAACACTACCTGGACTCAGCTTCATTGCAAAGATCCATTTGTGAGACTAAAATGGAATTTCCTTTCTTCCCATGAAAGACCAGAACCTGAAAAAGCAGTAGGCACAGCAATGAAGAACGTTTGCACTGGAGGGGGACTGCCTTGGGTTCAAGGCCCTGCCCTGCCACTTCCTGTATCTTCTGTACCTTAATTTCATCATCTGTAAAGTGGCCATAATAATAGTACCTATCTCATGCAGGGACTGTGAGGTTGAACTGAACTAATACATGTAAAATTCTTGAACATCTAGGGTGCCTAGAACATACTAAGGATGTTAGTCATTATTCTGTGGTTTTATCCAAAAGTATTCTGTTAAAAAATATATTTCCTGAAGTAGCGATAATCAGATAATTTCTCAAGTAGTGGCTTCAGAAGAAATAGGCTCCCCCCTAAATTTTTTTAAAAATTTGTTTGTTTTTGTTTTTTCAATAAAGATCACTGGATCTTCGTATGTTATTGAGTAAGCAGAGATCCAACTGAGAGTGCCTTTCTTCTTAGAGGGTTTTCCAGTAATGCAAAAATTGCTATGTGGTTGAACTTTGCTTCCTGAGTCTAGTATTTTTTCCAAGTATCAAAAAACGACTGATAGAATTTATTGGTGTACTAAGAACCTTCTGCCTATGTCTTCATTACTACTCAGAAGGAATCCATTAAACTAATCAATATATGCTTATGGTTGCCAAGCTGCAAAGAAATCCAATATCCCTAAGGTTGTAGTGAAGAGGCCACAGTTTTAGCAATGCTCGGTGACTCATCTTTTATCATTCTGAGTCATTTGTAACAGCCTAAGCTCTTCCTAGAGTTAATCCTGTTCTAAGAAAATGTCCAAGTAAATGATACAGTATGGTATTTTTGAGGCTCTGGCCTCACTTCAAGAGCCAGGAAGAGAGGGGAAATTTCTCTCTTGAAAATAAAAAAAGAAGAAAAAAAAAAAAAAAAAAAAACAGTCCAAACCAAGCCCTTTGGAAAAAGAGAAGTCCCTATCTTCCACCAAGCATTTTGAGATTGTTTCCCCATTCCTGTAATCTTTTGTTTGCTATGCTTAGTTTTGGAGGAGCGTGAGTGCCTGAAATAGAAAGGAGAGATCGCATTCAGATTAAAAAAAAAGAAGAAGAAAAAAGATTTCACAATCCCAAAATGTCCAACCGGAAGCTATTTTAATGAATGACAAATCCTTACATTAGGGAGATTTACAGAGCAACAGCAGAAATTTTGCAGTGCAAGCAAATTCAGTGCAGCGTAGGTTAGAAAGTCTCGTGGAACAGTAAGAATGACTTGACTATTCTTGCAGGATTACTCAAATATCTCTCTGGAGATTGCTTCATTTAGACTCTAAATTTTAGAACAGTAATCCCTGACACCAGAAAGAGGAAGAAGCAACATGCCAACTGAGTTATTTGGTTTTTAGGCAAAAAATAGAACATGTTCAACTTAGTTCCCTAGGTACAAGGAACACACATCCTACTTGAGAAAGATAACCAGTAAAAGGATTAAGCCACACTTTAAGGAGATAAGAGGATGCCTAGCAATTGATTCTTTTTTAGCAGCTTTATTGAGATATAATTCACATACCCTGGAGTACACCATTTAAAGTGTATATTCCATGTTTTTAAATATATTTACAGAGTTGTGCAACCATCAGCATACACTAATTTTAGAACATTTGCACCATCCTCCAGGGAAATCTTGTACCCAGTAGCAATCACTCCCCACTTGCCTCCTTACTCACCCCACCTCTCAGTCCTAGGTGACCACTAATCTACTTTCTGTCTCTATAAATTTGCCTATGCTGAACATTTCATATCAATGGGATTCCACAAATGTGGTCATTTGTGCCTGACTTCTTTCACTTAGCTTAATGTTTTTGAAGTTCATCCATGTCGTAACAGGTATCAGGACTTAATTCTTGTTTATTGCTGATACTCCGTTGTGCTTTATTTATCCATTCATGGTTGATTTTGTTTGTTGCCACTTTCAAGCTGTTATGAATAATGCTGCTGTGAACATTCATTTCCAAGTTTCTGTGAGGACATATGTTTTCAATTCTCTTGCAGAGATCCCTAGGACTAGAATTGCTGGGTCATATGATAACTATATTTAACCTTTTGAGGAACTGCCAAATTGTTTTCCAAAGTGGCTTCACCACTATATATTGTCACCTGTGATGTATGAGGGCTTTAATTTCTCCAAATACTTGCTAACATTTGTTATTGTCTTTTTTTCCTGCTTTATTGAGATATAATTCACATACAGTACAATTCACCTACTCCAACTGTACGATTCAATGGTTTTTAGCATACTCACAGTTGTCAACCATCAGCACAACCAATTTTAGAACATTTGATCACCCCAGAAGAAAGCCTCATCCAGTAGCTGTGACTCTCCATCTCCCCCCCACCTCCAACCCTTCAGTCACTCATCTACTTCCTGTCTCCATATATTTGTGCTCGTTTTCTTTAAAGACAGTCCAGTAAGAAGTTTTATTTAATTGTGGCTTTCGATGTACATTTCTGTATAGACTAATGGTGTTAAACATCTTTTCATGTGCTTATTAATCATTCCACATTTCTTTTGGAGAAATGTTTATTTAAACACTGCCTATTTTTAAAATTGGATTGGCTTGTCATTGTTGAGTTATAAGAGTTCTTTAGACATTCTGGGTCAGTCTCTTATCACATATGTGATTTGCAAATATTTTTCTCCCTGGTTGTTGTTTCACTTGGTAATTTATTTCTTTAGACCACTCCTTATTCCTGGAAACTCCACATCTTCCATCGAGCTTGAGGCTGCATCTACAGATCTGACAGCCCTCTCCTTCCTTCAACTTGGTTGAGCACCTTGACCTGCAAATCTTTTCCCATTTTTTTTTCCATGCAGACAGTCTTAAAAATCCATTTCCACTTCTCTATACCTCTTTTTCCCTAAAAACAAGTAGTTCTGGTAAATTCGTCTGCCCTAAAGCTTTGGCTTCCATCAGAAAATGTAACCTCAGATTGCGGCATGAAAGCCAGTCGTCAAAAAGCAACAACACTTCTTTATCTGTAACAAGGAATTTATTTAATTTTCTGCTTGAGAAAGGGTTCTAGACATTTGGTTCAATTTTTTTTTCTTCAGAAGGCTGAAGGCCCTCTTTCTTTTTCGGGCTTTAGTTTTGAAGTAAGTCATTATTTGAGTGCTTATAACATTGTTTTCATCAAGAATACAGAGTAATTTTTACCACTCAAGAGTAGAAATACAGGGGCACCTGGGTGGCTCAGTCGTTAAGTGTCTGCCTTCAGCTCAGGTCATGATTCCAGGGTCCTGGGATCGAGCCCCGCATCGGGCGCCCTGCTCAGCGGGAAGCCTGCTTCTCCCTCTCCCACTTCCCCTGCTTGTGTTCCTGCTCTCGCTGTGTCTCTCTGTGTCAAATAAATAAATAAAATCTTAAAAAAAAAAAAAGAGTAAAAATAAAGCCAGGTATGTATGGTGTATATAAGTTCATTCAAAAAAGATTCCTAATTAAATATGACATAATTATACTAGTTCTTTGTACTTATTTGAAGGTTTAAGATTCATCCTCCCCTTTTAGTTCTAAAGGTAAATAGAAATATTTGTCTTTATCTTGTGACAAGATAGATTTGATTACAGGTTGCTTGGATTTAAAAAATACCATATAGCAAAATTAATTAAGGACACTATAATCATGAGATTTAAGAAAGAGATAAATTAAATATAAATTATATTTTTAAAATATAACTAAGTCTATTCTGGGCACTTTATTAATCTGAAAAATATTTATTGAAAATGTGTTTAAGGAGAAAGAATGTAAAATGTATACAAGATGCCCATTAGCTTGCTACTAAAAATTAATAATTTATAATACACAGCAATTTTAATCTCCTCTGCTCCACAGTTCTCAAAGTTCAATTTCAATTGAGTAAATATTCTTACCCCATTTTATAGGCCGTGAAATGAAAGCATGGGTTGCCGTCTAAAACGTAAGAGGCATGTTGATATATTTACATGTACTAATTAAATATAAATACAGATTTCTGTTCTGTTTTCAGTCTTTGTAGTTATATGTGAACTTCCTCAAAGTGAAAGGGTTTATTGTCATTATGGGAGAACACATATTCCTCTTTAAACATTGATTTATTCAACAATTATGGTAATAATGCACAGCCCGAACAGAGATGCAACAGGGAAAATGGACCGATCTTTTCCTGATGTTCACAAAGCTTGTGACGTAGGAAATGGGCAAGTAACCACATGGTATACCAGTGGATGAGGCCCAGGCTGCTATGAAAGTATCAACAAGAGGCATCTAACCTGAACTTGCAAGGAAGAAGCGTCATCTAAATTGAGACCTTATGGATGAATAAGAGTTACCCAGGTGAAGTGTTCGAGCAAAAGGACCAGTACATGACAAAGCCTACTGATTAGAGAGACAGAGTCCAATTAGGGGACTTAATGAAGTTTCCTATGATTAGAAGGTAAAGGGGAAACAGAGCATGAGTTTTGAGAGATGAGAGCTGAAAAGAAAGCCACCAACCCCACTAATCTGTGTTGAGAAAAGCAATGGGGAGATATGGAAGGATAACAGGATGAGATTTGCAGTTTAGAGATAACATCATCATCATCATCATCCTCATTACTAATATTTATTGTGTTGATCACATGTCAGACACTATGCTAAATGTTTTATATCAAACACTATCTAACACATTTTTCAAGTACAATTACTATAGCTGACAATAAAATTATAATATATATTATGCTATAATTACATATATATGTAATATATATATATTATGCTACAATTGTCAGAAAGTGGAAAGGAGAAACATTGTACTTTATTTAAATAGGGCTTTGTTCCATGATTACAAGCGCAAGTGAGGCTTTATGTGATGTGTGGAGCCCAACTTTAGAGAATATCATTTGACGGTGTAAACAAACAGGATACTTTTCATTTTGAGAACATAGAATTATTTGGGAAAAGTGGTTAAACTACGGAGTAGTTTTGAATAAGCTTGGATTATGTTTAATTTATTTCCCCATAGTGCCATTTTGTGTTAGCTTAATGATGTGTGTGTGTGTGTGTGTGTGTATGCGTAGTAAGGTAAGCGGGGATTTGGTGGGAAGGCCTTGGAAGAATGTTACAAATGTACACCTTGAATTATGGAAATATACATAAAGTCTTTGAGAAGTCATAAAATTATCAGCAGAATAGTATCTTTATACTGATATTTTTCTCAAAGGCATTGCTGAAACGAAGAGCTTTAGAAATTATCATAAAGTTACCTTGCAAGCCATAGGCTGGACATGCTTCTAAAAGTGCCATTAAAAATATTTAGTAACCAATAGGATACAAGCACCGATTAATCCAAACCCAGGCCACAGAGCTGGAGGCTCCCTGTTGGTTTCTGGGTGCTGGGATATCTAGGGGTGCTGAAGGAGAGACCATAGATGCTACAGCAGCTGGGAAACCTCAGAGGTCATAGGGCGTTGGTTATTTACCAAGGAATATGGAACTATTTCAATATTTTATCAGCAACCAGTATGATCACATCAGTAGGTATTGGCTTAATATTAGCTGTACATGTTCTTATTTTTAGTATGAATAGGAAGAGCTATATAAAGATGGCAAAATGGTAGGCATCTGTATAAGCTACAGAAAAATGTGCTCAGAGAACACTGCATTTGAAAACAATCAGTAAATTTAACATCCTTCAAATAGACTTCTGTTCCAAAGAAAAATGAGTCAGAACCCCAAAACAGAACATAAGCAGAGCCCAAATTCTAAAAAGTGTAACATTCATCATAATGGAGATAGATTGTGCTCAACATTGAAGGAAACATAGTTTTGGTTCTTCACTAAATAAGGACATAAAATTGTCCAAATGGACTCTCCCATTTTCAAATATTAATTGAGTTCTTAGAATACCCTAGAGCATCAAGAGCAAAAGTAACATTCTCCTGGGGTGCCTGGCTGGCTCAGTCACAACATCAGGGTTGTGAGTTCAAGCCCCACATTGGGCATAGAGATTACTTAAAAAAAGAAGTAACATTCTCCTTGACAAGGACACCTTCCCTGTTAAAGTGTGATAGAGTAGAAGCTTGAAAGCAAAAATGTCTCTCAGATCTGCCACTTGTGGCTGGATGATCCCTGACAAGTTCAAGTGTTGGTTAGAAGTACTGGTTTAATTGCTTTCAGAGAGATCAAGATAACAGTGGCTTACATAAAATGTATTACTTTATTTCTCTCTCACTTAAAAGTCCAAGATGGCAGGCAGTCTAAGCTGATAGGCAGCTTCATGTGGTCATCTGAGAACATGGGTTTTGCCATGCCATAATAAGGTTGTGGTCTTACCTGCATGTTGGAAGCTGACTCAGCTCCACATCTATGTTCCTGCCTGCTGGGAATGGGGAAATATAGGTCAGTGGAAGGCACTCCTTCAAAAGGCATGACCTACAAGTTACATACATCTATTCTGGTCACATTCCATTGATTATTATTGAATCACTTGGCTATTACCTAGCTGCAAGGGAGGTTGAGAATTGTAGTCTCTAGCTGGCCAGCTAGGTACCTAGCTGAAACCATGGAGGTTCTAGTACTAAAAGGAAGAAGGAGAAGATGGATATTGGGGAACAGTTAGTAGACCCTGACCCCTTTAACTACTCTGATCCTTAGTTTCACCTTTGTGAAATGCAGAGAGTTGTATTAAACAATCAGTGTGTAGAAAACTCCTAGCCTGGTGCCCAGCTCATGTTGGAATGCTCAACAGTAATTAGTTCCTTCCCTACCCGTCTTCATGCAACGGTGGCCTGGTAGTGTTCATGGGATTCATGCTTACAGAGTGCCCAGCTAGGTAACAACGCAGACCTTGTGTAAGAACGGTCATGTGGTGCCAATCCAGTTATTGTTCTTCATTCTGTGCCATGTCCATGAAGATGTGTTTATGAGGTTTACTAAGGCACGGGGTTGACTGGTTTACTACTTTTATTATTTCACAAGTTTTATTATTAAATAGTTTCTTCCTTGAGCCCCAGGATCCCTTTGTATTTTGATGAAATGAGTTTAATGACCTAAAGGAAGCTTCTCTAGGAAATGTGAAGGATCCCTTTGGGATCTAATCTCTGAGGAAGAGTCTGGTACAAATCCCACATTGCCAGGCATTCTCCTTTCTCCCCCAAATTCTACTTTCCTAAACATATCCCTAGGAACTAGGCTCCCCTGGGGACCAGGCTCCTTTCTCTTCTATCCTGGTCCTAGGTTCCGGAGACCATTTATAGTTCTTTCTCTGCTCTTCCCAACAGTTTCAATATGCCAGTCTTAAGATATCTTTCATCTCTTATTACCTAAAGGGGAAGCACTGCTCTTTTCCTAATCCTATTTCCCTTATTTCTATAATATGTTGTCCCCAAGATGGCCCCCAACAATCCTCACCTCACGGTATTCACTTTCCTGTATAGTCTATTTTCACACTGAGTCAGAACTGACCCATGTGATTCACAGATTATGGTGAAGATAATGGTGTGTGACATCAAGGCTAGGTCATAAAGGCCACAGAAGCTTTTGCTTTGCTCCTTTTTTGATTCCTTTCCCCATGCCATAAAGACACAAGAAACCTTTTGGGAGAAGCCCATGTGTCAACAGCCAGCAACAATTTGCCACTCATGTGAATGAGCCAGCTTGGAAACAGATCCTCCAGCCCCAGACAAGTCTTCTTGAACTTGCCTCCACCACAATTTGACTCTGATTTTAAGAACTACCAAGCTATTACTGCATTTATGTTCTATCCACACTGTAAGAGATAATAAATGTGTGCTGATGCTTTAAACTATTATGTTTTGGGCTCATTTATTACATAGAAATAAATAACTAATATACTATTAATCTTTGTATTTGGGGGGATAGTCATGCATTTCTTTCCTCAAACCTTCCACTGTATTTGTTGTGCATTTTCCTGGGTGAATCATTACAATTCTTTAGTCAGGATGAGTGGGGTGCAAAGTAGTTCTCTACAGACAGATGATACTGATGCAATTGCAATCAGCTGTTAATAATATTAAGTTTCTTTAGGAATTACTTCTTTTTTAATATATAAATTAGAGTGGATTCAAAGTTATCCACAGAATTTTCTTGTTTAATTTATCCCAGTTTGTTTTCATAAATGGGAGGGAAAGGACCCCTGTTGCAGGCTGCAAGACAGAAGTACTCATGGCTCATATCTTGCCTCACCTACGAGAAACAGCTGCAATGCATGCTTAATAGTTATAGGGATGGGGCGCTTGGCTGGGTCAGTCGGTAGAGCATGTGACTCTCGAGTTGTGAGTTCGAGCCCCATGTTGGGTATAGAGATTCCTTAAAAAATAAAATAGCTGTAGGGGGCTGCCTGGGTGGCTCAGTCAGTTAAGCATCCAACTCTTGATTTTGGCTCAGGTCATGATCTCAGGTTTGTGTGATCGAGCCCCGAGTTGAGCTGGGCGTGGAGCCTGCTTAAGATCCTCTCTCTCCCTTTCCCTCCGCCCCTGCCCCCCTAAAAAAATAGCTGTAGGGATTAAAAAATTTACTTCCATATTTTACTTCCTCATATCCACACCCTCCCACCGCCAAATCTCAGTATATACATGGGAGTATAACACTTGTAAAAGTTATATATTCCAAAAGAGAGAGAGATTGAGAATCCATTCTCAGAACACATGGATTAAACTTCACATACAAAACATACTTTCTCCTGTATCTTCTCCATCTTCCCCATCCATAGTGACAGTCATAGCATGGACAGTATATATGTGAGATTACTAAACAGACTGTGGGATGCCTCACCCAGGAATCCTGGTAATATTACGAGCATCAGTTATATAGTTGAAACAATCACGTGATAATACATATTGATCATTAATGCAGCAAATCATCAGCTTGGCCATGATAGTTTCATGCACAGATTCTGATTCCACAATACAGTTGCCCATCTTTAGGATCTAAAAATCCTTTTTTTTTTTTTTTAATCACTTTTCTTCCCAACTTTCTCTTTGTTCCCAAGATATTGTTATTTCTTCTTTTGAGTTTTCTTCTAGATGCATCTTTCTGGAATTCTAATGGAATGATAATATTGAGACCACTGAAGTGAAGTGTTTAAACTTAATTGTGAAAGTGTGCATGTCTTTGTTGCCAACATCAGCTCTAATCACTTCACATGGGAGGAAATCTCTACAGTGACTACCTTTTGCTCTCCAAATTGTAAACACATATGTTGGCTTAGGTTTCAGAGTCTTCTATCGGCTGTGTGTTGACTTCCCCAGAACCAGCCTTATTATTCTCCCGCCCCGGCATATTCCTTGTCCAGAACAGGGTCTTCATTGTCTCATCCCAGACTTCTGTCCTTTAGGACAAAACTAATCTCTTATCTCCTTAGTAAATCTTTGTTAGACCAAACAGACTCTAGCTACAGTATTCCTCAGTGTTGCTAGTGGTACAACAGCATTTACTCTAAGTAGCTTTGAATACATTGCATAACTTCAGGAGGTTCAGAGATTCCCCCAGGCAAGTCAGAGGGGGGCTGGAACCAGCCCACATTTTAACAGGGGCTGCTCCGGGGAAGGCCTCCATCGCCCTGTGAGCGTTCACATGGGTGCCACACTTGCACAGATGATGCTGGCAACCCTGGCAAGAGATGCTTTCCCCCATGCACCTGTTTGTTCCTGTTACTCTCTTCTGAATTTAAGTCCTGGGCCTGTGGTGTGTTTGATGGCTGGAGCCTTGGTCAAATCCTGGACCTCATTTCATGGGAGCTGGGAGGATGAATCCAGTCTTCTCGCTGGGGAGGAAGGGCTCTTAACCAGATGAAAAGGATGTTTCAAAAGATGTTGGGCAGTGACAAACATGACAAATGCCCTCTGTAGTCAGTAACTCTTAAAACCATATGTGCTGTGTTTCATTTAATTTGAATAAAATTATGAGGATTAACGTATTCAGCAACCATGATTTTATTTTATTATTTTTTTAAAGATTTTATTGATTTATTTGAGAGAGAGAGAATGAGAGAGAGTGAGCATGACGGGGGGAGGGTCAGAGGGAGAAGCAGGCTCCCCGCAGAGCAGGGAGCCCGATGTGGGACTCGATCCCGGGACTCCAGGATCATGACCCGAGCCGAAGGCAGTTGTTTAACCAACTGAGCCACCCAGGTGCCCTATTTATTTATTTTTAAATGATAGTTGACACAAAATGTTGTAACCAAGATTTTAAATAGGATCTACTCTTAAAAAAATTGTGACATCAATAATGTTAACTCTCATTTAACTTCCTAGCATGGTTTTCTTAAATCCCAGACTCTGTTTCTTCCTATATGTTTTTCTGTGTTTCATCTGAGAAACTTACTCTAACCTAATCCTCTTATCTTTTTTTTGAAATTGTGGCTGGGTGGATAAAAGAAGGGACACCCTTGAGGCCTCCAATTCTGTTACATATTTGGCTGCTAATTCTTTGAGCCCAGCCCAGCTATTCTTATTCAGGCATTTATATTGAAACATTCTAAGAAGCAATATTTTGGGGGAAGGCTAGGGTATTACATGACTTAGTTACCTCATTTATACTGTAAGCTTTTTAAGGCTGTTTTCATATCGTTTCCTGTGGCATAAAGTCATTTAATTTCTTTTACTATTTACTTATTTATTTATTTATTTATTTATTTATTTATTCATTTTTGGTAATTTCTACACCCAACGTGGGGCTGGAACTCACCACCCCAAGATTAAGAGTCACATGCTTTTCTGACTGAGCCAGCCAGGTGCCCCAAAGTCATTTAATTTTAAGGTTAAGGGGGGGTCTGGGTGGCTCAATCGGTTAAGTATCTCCCTCCAGCTTGGGTCATGATCCCAAGGTTCCGGGATCAAGCCCCACGTGGGCTCTCTGCTTGGCAGGAAGCCTGCTTCTCCTTTTCCCTTGGCCTGCCTCTCCCCCTGCTTGTGCTTGCTCTCTCACTCTCTGTCAAATAAATAAATAAAATCTTTTAAAAAATTAAGGTTGAAAGGAATCGTAGAGATCATTAAAACCCTCATTTTATACACGAAATAATTAAGGGCCAGGGAGATATAAAGATTTGTTCAAAGCCAATCATTTAGTTTTGAAGTTGAGAGTAGAAATCAAAGCTCCTGGTTCTAGCATATACTAGCAAATTTTAAGACTCATACACCAAAATCAGAGATCCTAGATTTTCATGGGTATGACAGAGGAATGGGTACTGTAGGAGAAAATAGGGAAAAATATGAAAATAACTATTTTCTTTTCTGTCAGTTATTGATAGGATGACCCCTCCTGCTATCTTGTCTGGGACACTTTTGGTTTATCCCTGATGACTGGAATAATTATTAAGAGGAACCCCTTTCATTCTTAAAAATGTGCTGGAACATAAATTATAGGTTAGTTAACTTAATGAAAAATTATATTGTTCTTCAATGATTCCATCTGCTCAACAAACCTATCGAGGTAAAACGGTCAGAATATACTGTAAATACAACAATTAATTAGAGTAAAACTGAGGCCATAATTGTTTTCAAATTCCAAGTCACCACCATTGGTGGGCCATGAAATGAATTTAGGGTTATAATCAACATTTAAAAGAAGGGATGGGGTGCTTCGGTGGCTCAGTCAGTTAAGTGTCTGACTTTGGCTAAGGTCATGGTCTCAGGGTCCTGGGTACGAGCCCCCCCCCACTCCCTGCTCAGCGGGGAGTCTGCTTCTCCCTCTGCCTCTCCCCCACTGTGTGTGCACTGTCTCTCTCTCAAATAAGTAAATAAAATCTTTAAAAAAATTAAAGAAGGAATAGAAGAGAATGCATGTTTATAGTAAAGGTAAGCATTATTTTATGAGACTTGTTTCAGTTATATGTACATACACAGTAGAATATGTGGTCTGAACGTAACATCTGTTTCTTATTGTAGGTTGTAGTAAAAAAAACGAGTGGGAAAGCCACTGCATAAAGAAATCCAAAACTTTAACAACTCTAAAAAAGAAGATGGAAGATGGAAGCTCATGATAGTTTAAACCACTTTGCAGTAAGCTACTAGATGAATTGGCTGTATCAATAAGGTAACCAAAATTGACAGGCTTTGAGACATGGTAAGGAATAAATATTAAAGTTTTCACTATAATTACAGAGTCAGAGGAAGCAATAATCACCTTAAAGGGTATATCCTTTAGTTATCTTCATATTTCAAGGTATAATTAAGCAGATAACACAATGCAGATCCACTTGCTGCAAAAACTATTTGGCACTTACAGATATCTTTATGTAAAGATGTGACAGGATTTCTAAAAGACTTAAGGATAACTGATTTATTAAAATGCTATCAGAGAGAAATGCTATAGAAGTATATATATATCACATATATATAAATAAAAGGTTTTATTTATTTATTTGAGAGAGAATGAGTGAGAGAGGGCATGAGCAGGAGAAGGGGCAGAGGGAGAGGGAGAAGCAGACTCCCCACTGAGCAGGGAGCCCGATGCAGGGCTTGATCTCAGGTCCCTGGGATCATGACCCAAGCTGAAGGCAGACGCTTAACTGACTGAGACACCAGGCGCCCCTTTTATAACACACTTGTTTTTTTAAAAGCACTTTTGAAGTAGCTTAATGTCTATCCTCCATCTTTTCCTTTTCGTAAGTTTTGGCAATATAGTTCTATAACGGCTGGGCATTTTCACAATTGACCTCTTAGTCAATAAGGGTGCGTCTCCCAGCCTGACCTTCAACCTATGGATAGGGAGGGAGGAGTGTGAAGGTGCCTCCTTGCTCCCCACTGGTCCCTAGGAGGGATGAGCCAGTGAGCCATATTGCTATCATGTTCACTTATTTACGGATATTTAACTGTAAACAATGGAGATTGTGGATATTTAAAGTGTGGGCATACAACCAGATGACTGAGTAATGTTAGAACCACCCTTGGCAACAGATTACAGCACTTAGTGCATTGTTAATTGTGTGTGTGTGTGTGTGCGCGTGTGTGTGTGTGTAATGCCTTGTTTTTGCTACTTTATGTTAAACCCTTTATAGACAGGGGCTATCTTAATCTGTCCGGGCTTTTATAATAAAATACCATAGACTAGTGAGGATAGCTTGCTTGTAAACAACAGAAATTTATTTCTCATGGGTGGGGTTAAAAAAGGGGAGGGCAGGTTAAAAAAGGGGATGGGGTAAAAAAAAAAGATTATTTCTCACAGTTCCAGAGGCTGGAAGTCTGAGATCAGGGTGCCAGCATGGTCAGATCTGGTGAGAACCCCTTCCCGGGTCACAGACCTCTCATTGTGTCCTCACATAGTGGGAGGGGCCAGGGACCTCTGGACCCTCTTTTGTAAAGCACTAATCCCATTCATGACGGCTCCACCCTTGCGATTTAAATTCTTCCCCAAGTCCCCACCTCCTAATACAATCGTCTTTGGGGGTTAGGATGTTAGGATTTCAACGTAAGAATTTCCGGGGGGGCACAGATATCAAAACCATATTAGGAGCCATATCTTATATTTTCATTTCTCCCTCTCCAACTAGCAGGCCTAGTTATTGTTAGTAGACCTGATCATCATATTGGTGAAGGCAATCAGAAGCAGGTAACAGAGAACAGAACAAGATATTTCTGGTCTAACCGCTCCTTTGCTAATATAATACCAGATCTGATGAACAGAGTTCAGGGAACACCTGAAGTGTTTGGGTTCCTCCCCTTTGTGCTGGAATGATTCAAAGCTGTGTGTGGGAATGGATTATTCTGTTCAGATTATGTCATCTGAACCTCCCTGTGAATACCAGACCTGGCTTTCCTTCTGTTCTCTCAATAGTCCATTGAATCCACAAGAAAAATGCCATTGCATGAGTAAGGACCTGAGCCATATTGCTAGTCACTAGGGGAACTGTTGGACTATTTATCACAAGGGTCTGCACAGTTTCCACGCCTAAGCTTAGGAAATGATTACACATATTTCCCAGCCTTCTCTCCATCCCTTATCCTTTCTTTTTTCCTATAAAAAGCAAAAATCTGCTGATTACTTGATCTAGTTATCCTAAATCAATTTAGACTTCCTGGAGTTATGAGATCGTTAAGTAATGGGATTTTCAGTGATACTAATAAATACAATTTCAGAAGAGCTATAAGGTGTAAATAATTAAAAGGAGCTTTTACTGCTGCCTGGAAATTTCACTTTCAGCCAGGGGCATGTCAGCAGTGCTAAATGTGCTGGGGAAAGAACACTGAGGTGTTTGCATGCTATGGTGCCCTTTATTTATTTATTTGTTCACTTTAAATTGTCAATGTAATGGAATGAATATATGTCAACCCACACAATACTTCCCAAGATGCCTGCCTTTATTGCTTAAGTTCCATTTTTCCTTGACAATATTTAGAAAATATTTATTGAGAGCCTCCTATGTCTCAGGTACTTTTCAGAATCCTTTTCCACAACATGCTACATATTTTAAGTTTGGTTGTTTCTATTTATGGTTAAGTTGGGACATACTCCCATATGGCTTGTGCAAATTAGTTCTCAATAACTGCTTTTTGAACAGAATGTAAAATTATTTTTTATACTATGATGATTACACAAAAAATTTAAGACAAAAACAAAATTATAAATTCAAATAGCCCAGCTTTTCAAATATCCTTTCACCTAGCCCTAAATAACTTGATTTCAGTAAGCTTCAACTCCTTGATATAATCTTAACAATTACATTTAAGCATAAGCACTTAAGCATGGTACATACAAGTACCATGAATTTGTCAGAAAAATCATTAAGGTATATAAAATGTGTGACTCATAGTAGGCTTTTTAAAAACAGCTTTGTTTAGATGTAATTCACATACCATAAAATTCACCCTTTTAAAATGTTCAACTCAGTGTTTTTTAGTATATTCCCAGAGTTGCGCAACCCTCACCATAATCTAATTTGAAGCATTTACAATACTCCAAGAAGAAATCCACTCCCATTGGTACTCCCTCCCGATTCACCCTTCTCCCTAGTCCTTGGCAACAACTAATCTATTTTCTATCTCTATGGATTTGCCTATTCTGGATATTTCATATAAATGGAATTAGGCAACACATGTGGCCTTTCATGTCTGGCTTCTTTCACTTAGAATGTTCTCAAGGTTCACCAATGTTGTACCATATATCAGTACATCATTCTTTTTATGGTTGCATACTTCACTGTGGATATCCCACATTTTGTTTATCTACTCATCAGTTGATGGATACTGGATCCTTTCCACTTTTGGGGTATTATGAATAATGCTACCATGACAAAGATGACTTACAAGTTTTTGTGTGGACATATGCTTTCATTTTTCTTGGTTATACATCTAGGATCTGGGATTGCTGGATCATGTGATAATTCTATGTGTACGTAACCTTTTGAGGAACTGTTGTTTTACAAAGTGTCTGCACTTTATAAAATCCCACAAGCAATGTATAAGAATTCTGTTTCCTCCACATTTTCGTCAACACTTGATATTGTCGATTTTTTTTATTAGAGCCACCCTCATGGGTGTGAAGTATATCTCACTGTGGGTTTTGATTTGCGTTTCCCTAATGGCTAATGATTTGGGTTTTTTTTTTTTTTTTTCCATTGCTGTCTGAATATCTTCTTTGGAGAAATGTCTATTCAAATTATTTGACTATTTAAAGGACTGGGTTGTCTTTTAATTACTGAGTTCTAAGACTTTGTTATCTATTCTTTGTATATTTTAAAGTCCCTTGTCAGATACATGATTTGTAAATAGAGTCTCTCATTCTTCAGTTTCTCTTTTCACTTTCTCTATGGTGTCCTCTGAAGCACAAAGCTTTTAGTTTTGATGAAGTCCAATTTATTTTTTCTTTTGTCATTTGTGCTTTTGTGTCACATCTAACAAATCACTGCCTGATCCTCAGGCACTGAGATTTCCTAATTTCATCTAAGCATTTGATAGTTTTAGCTCTTACACTCATCCATTTTGAATAAACTTTTATATATGTTGTGCGGTAAGGGTCTAGCTTTATTGTTTTGTATGCAGCTCTCCAGTTGTCCCAGCACCATCTGTTGAAAAGACTGTTCTTTCTCCCATTGAATTGTCTTGGCACCTTGCAAAGTCAATTGACCGTGAACATATGGATTTATTTCCGGACTCTATTCCACTGATCTTTATGTTAATCTTTATGCCAGTACCACATGGTCTTGATGTCTATAGCTTTGTAGTAATTTTTTTTAAGATTTTATTTATTTATTTTAGAGAGAGAGCATGCAGAGGGAGGAATGCAGGGGAGATGGAGAGAGAATCTCAAGCGGACTCCTCACTGAGCATGGAGCCCCCTATTGCTTGTCTTGTTGCTACCCTTTGGTTGATAGTTGCTAAAATTTCCTGTTTTTCTTGCCTATTCAGTAACTGTAATTCTGGTTTAGAATCGTATTTTCCCAAACTTCTGCTAGTTTTCGTCACAGCACCAAAATATGCTAGACAGATGATTTTCCAGGATGGAATCATTAGGAATTCTTTTCAGATGGGAGTATCAAGGAATTGGATTTGCCCTTCTCTTTCCTACCCTGATCTCTTTGCTATCATTTGCAAGGAATTGCAAGTTCTCTGGACTCCGTAGGGCAGAAAACAATTCCCATTTCCAAGGCTGGCAATCATTTCTGCTTTGAGTTTCCTGAAGTATCATTTCCCCCGGGGGAAGACTTTCCAGATTAAGATATAGAGTGGACAGGATTCCATAGTGAATATGCAGTCTTACACAGCCCACCACTTCCTCCCCCCAATCCCACAAGATAAAATCGGAAAAAAAGAGCCTTCATGTATGTTAAAATTTTGTATTTTCATATGTTTGTTTATATCTGTCTGTTCCTAACTTGGTACATTTTTCCTGTGTTTACCCCAACCTGTTAAAATGTATCTTGTGTTAGGATCTAAGTGGAAGTTTCCTTATCTCCCTCCAGGTTCCTGTTACGCTAGCTGTGCTAGGCACATAATGGGTACTTAGTAAATATTATTTGAGACTTATTTTATTAATTGTCTTGTCTCTGTTTCAGAACACCAGCTACTGAAAGGCTAAAGGTAGAGCTCAGTGTGGTGTTTAAGACACAGAGCAACAGATAGCCCCTCAAAAGCAGTGATGAAATCTAAGTAATCTCCCTTTTCTAGTTAGCCATGGGGGCTACCAGATCCCAGTTGGGTAGTGACCAGAAGTTTTTATTTCCTCTTGAGTTGATTTAAGGAACAGGTTGGAACGACCTAAGCAAAAGGCTAACTGCTGGGATCCTGCCAGTTACCGATGTTCCTCCTCCGCCATGGCAAATTAAAAGCCCTGGCCAGCGTCAGGACACCGGGATCACAATTCTAGTTTCTCCAAACTGAAAAACCTTGGGAACTCATTCTCCATTAACTACTTCAATCAGTAAATATTAGCTCTAACTCTAGGCCAGGTACAGTGCTAGGGGGATGTCACCAAAAGAGCAAACATGACAAAGTATTTTCATTCAGGGAATTTACATGTCAACGAAAGGTTTAGGGAAGGGGGGGCGGGGGGAAGAGTACACCATAGCCTACAGCTATTTCCCCATTTCTTACGAAAGGTGGGATAGCTTCCAGGTTCAATTTGAATGTTTAGGGCCTGTTACTGATCAAAGCTCAGAATACAGCAAAAGCTGCCCTCTACTATGAAGTCAGTACATGGTTGATCATATGAATACTTTGACTTTCCTTTACGGAGAGGGTACAACAAACACAGTTGCCCATAACGCTTCAATATTCTACTCGGCCTCGGTGTGCATCACCTGACTCGGACCTCTGGTTAGCAGCTGCACCTATCTTCCAAAGGCCCGAGGTGTTAGGCATCTGGCATTTCGAAAGGCTGGTTGAAGGGCTTCCTTCGCCCAAGTCATGTATTTGCCAGTCGACATGGGATAGGGGTGCAGAAAAGTTGCTTTCGGTTGAGGAGGGTAGCAAGGTCCTGGGGAGGACGCGAGGCATCACGCTATTTTCACATTTTAATCCGAAGAACTGAATCAAAAGTCGGCAGTGGTGCCACGGCCCTGCAGAGGGCATGGAGGTTTTAAGGCAGCGCTCCGTCCTCCAACCGAGCCCGGAAGCTTCCTTCGGAACGCACGCTGTCAAAGCGGCGTAGCTTCCCCACACAGCGCCCATCCCGCCACCATCCGCAGCAGCAGCGCACAATGGCGCAGCACCGAAACCCGCGGCTGAGGAGCGGGGAGCGCAGGACTGCTGCCGCCTCCTCGCCCGCAGCTTCCAGGAACGCCTTGCCCCCGCAGGCCGCCCGCTCCGCAGCGCTCTCCCTCCCGCGCCCCACCCGCGCGCCCGCCCCCAGCGCCCCACCCGCGCGCCCGCCCCCAGCGCCCCACCCGCGCGCCCGC
>NC_058407.1:115303602-115556107 GCF_002201575.2 Neomonachus schauinslandi | reverse complement strand
CAAATCAAAACCACATTGAGATACCACCTTACACCAGTTAGAATGGCAAAAATGGACAGGGAGAGAAACAACAAATGTTGGAGAGGTTGTGGAGAAAGGGGAACCCTCTTACACTGTTGGTGGGAATGCAAGTTGGTACAGCCACTTTGGAAAACAGTGTGGAGGTTCCTCAAAAATTAAAAAATAGAGCTACCCTATGACCCAGCAATTGCACTCCTGGGTATTTACCCCAAAGACACAGATGTAGTGAAAAGAAGGGCCATATGCACCCCAAAGTTCATAGCAGCAATGTCCGCAATAGCCAAACTGTGGAAAGAGCCGAGATGCCCTTCAACAGATGAATGGATAAAGAAGATGTGGTCCATATATACAAGGAATATTACTCAGCCATCAGAAAGGATGAATACCCAACTTTTACATCAACATGGATGTAACTGGAGGAGATTTTGCTAAGTGAAATATGGTTTCACTTATTTGTGGAACATAAGGAATAGCATGGAGGACATTAGGAGAAGGAAGGGAAAAATGGGGGGGGGAATTGGAGGGAGAGATGAACCATGAGAGACTATGGACTCTGAGAAACAAACAGGGTTTTAGAGGGGGGTGGGGATTGGTTAACCTGGTGATGGGTATTAAGGAGGGCACGTACTGCATGGAGCACTGGGTGTTATACGAAAACAATGGATCGTGGATCACCACATCAAAAATCAATGATGTATTTTATGGTGACTAACATAACATAATAAAATTTTAAAAAAAAAGTGAAAAATTTTAAACTTTATTTCAGTCCCAGGTAATGGCAAATTGGGATGGACTTGGCAGGATGGAGGCAACATAGAATCTAGAAGAGACAATTTGTTTTAAAATGAAGAAAAAGGATGGGGTGCCTGGCTGGCGCAGCCAGTAGAGTGTGCAACTCTTTTTTTTTTTTTTTTTAGTAGACTCCATACTTAGTGTGGAGCCCAGTGCAGGGCTTGAACTCACAACCCTGAATTCAAGACTTGAGCTGAGGTCAAGAGTCAGACACTTAACCCACTGGGCCACCCAGGCACCCCTAGAGCATGTGACTCTTGATCTCTGTGTTGTGAGTTTGAGGCCCATGTTGGGTGCAGAGATTACTTTAAAAAGAATAAAATCTTGGGCACCTGGGTGGCTCAGTTGGTTAAGCGACTGCCTTCGGCTCAGGTCATGATCCTGGAGTCTCGGGATCGAGTCCTGCATCGGGCTCCCTGCTCATCAGGGAGTCTGCTTCTCCCTGTCCCGCTCCCCCCTCTTGTGCTCTTTCTCTCTCTCACTCTCTCTCTCAAATAAATAAATAAAATCTTTAAAAAAAAGAATAAAATCTTTAAAAATAAATAAATAAAACAGAGAAGAGGGAAGAATGAGAGAGCTTCATTGATGGAGAAAGGCAGAGCCATGGAAAGAGAGGAGAGAAAAGGAAGGAGAAAGAAAGGGAAAGGAAGGGGTGGAGCTAGAAGTAAAGGTGAAGAGAAGATGAAAAGGAGGGACAATATATAAAGGTTAAGAAAGATACATAATTATCCAAAAGAAATAAAATCTGGATGTCAAGGAGCTATCTGCACTCCTTTGTCCACTTCAACATTATTGTAAATAGCCAAGACACGGAAAAAACCTAAATATCTGTTGACAGATGAATGGAGAAAGAAGATATGGTTTATATATACAATGGAGTATTAGCCATCAGAAAGGATGAATAGCCACCATTTGCACTGACATGGCTGGAACTGGAGGGGATTAAGCTAAATGAAATAAGTCAAGCAGAGAAAGACAATTATCATACGGTTTCATTCGTATGTGGAACATAAGGAATAGCATGGAGGACTATAGGGGAAGGGAGGGAAAACTGAAGGGGAAGAAATCAGAGAGGGAGACAAACCATGAGAGACTCTGGACTCCGGGAACCAAACTGAGGGTTACAGAAGGGAGGGGGGTGGGGGGATGGGGTAACTGGATGATGGGTATTAAGAAGGGCACGTGTTGTACTGAGCACTGGGTGGTATATGCAGCTAATGAATCATTGAACACTACATCAAAAACTAATGATGTACTATATGTTGGCTAACTGAACATAATAAAAAAATTTAAAAAGTATTGAAAGAGAAATAAAGAGGAATGAAATAAAAAAATAGAAAAAAAAGAAGGAAATCCTGCCATTTGTGACAACATGAATGAACTGGAAGTACATTATGTTAAGTGAGATAAGCCAGACAGAGACAAATACTACATGATCTCATTTATATGTAAAATCTAAAAACATCAAGTTCATAGAACTAGAGAATGGAACAGTGGTTACCAGAGGGTGGAAGCATGGGGTGGGGAAAATGGAAAGGGGTTGGTCAAAGGATACAAACTTTGGTAAAGGATGACAAAGTTCTGGAGCTCTAATGTAAGGCATGGTGAGTAGTGTTGATACTATATTATATATTGAAGTTGCCAAGAGAGTAGGTCTTAACCATTCTCACCACACTAAAAAAAAAAAAAAAAAAAAAAAAGGTAACTACGAGGTGATGGATGTACTAATCAACTTGATTGTGGTAATAACTTCTCAAACGTATACATACATCAAGCCATCCTATTTTACACCTTAAAAATATACAATTTGCTTTTGTCAATTACATGTCAATAAAACTGAAAAAAGAGAAAGATCATATAAAAATATTTAAAGGAGAAAGATGTCTGAAGGCATGTAAATAAAGTTCAATAGGCTGTAAAGGGAAGGTCAGTTGAAGATCTTTTGGGCATTTAGGGCATTTGTCATCTATTAGGGTGACCGTACCAAGACAGTTCCAGGTTACACTGGTTGTCCTGGCATATTTGCTTAGTAGCATCCCTTCATGCTCATAAGTGTCCTGATTTGGACCACATATTACATAGTAATCTTCCTTTAATAGGATTCCATCTGAAAGGTACATTAGCTTTTTACCACTTTTTGTAGCTTTTAACATGGTATCAGGACATCTGTTCCATGTGCATTTGGTCTCAGAATTCTGCAAAATGCATGACATTCATTAATGATTGACTCAGGTCCCTGAATCAAGTTTCTAATTCCTGACTTCATCTATTGTTTGTTTGTCTCTAACATTAACAGTCTGTAAGCTCTATTTGTGGTATTAGAAAATGGCTGTGTTTTTTTCTTTAAACGTATTTCCTCTCCTCAGTATATCATTGTGTAACACACAATTTACAATGTAATCTTATGCTTTTTGGAAGGAGAAAAATGAAAATTATTATCTCTTAGATATTAAAATATGTTTCTAGTTTTTTGGTTTTTCCACATTAAAATCTCAGCTTTTCCTTAACATTTGGATGCACTTTAAATGATTTAAGTTCTTAGAAGCCATATTCATGTTTGACTGCTAATTAATATGTATTGATGAACACATGTATAAATCATGATGATAAATAAAAGAGCAGGTGACCAACAGAAAAATTAACTCTGGCTTTAATGAGGCTGTTTTTCAGGTTGCTTTTGGTTATTAAACAACATATAAAGCTCTTGCCTTACAGTTATTACATTCAGCAAGACTGGTTATTTGATTATGAGATGGTTTCAATATTGGTTTAAGTAAAATTGATTTTTGCAGTTTAGTTATGAATAATCTGGGTATTATTCTGATTTGTAATGCATTTAGGAAATAGCAGATAAAAGAAATATCCAATTTGCCATAGATTATCATGGTATGCTTTGCCCAGGTCTTGTAACAAGGCAATGTGGTAAAATAAAGCAAACGTGGGAATCAGGCAGATAGATCAAATGCTAGCTTGGGTCCTTAGCAGTTATGGGACTTGAGACTAACAAATTGCTTATCTTCTCTGATACTCAATATCTTTATGTGGAAAATGAGGACATCAGTTTCAACCTGGGCAGGAGGGGTTGATATGGGTTAAATGACAATGAAGAATCCCTAGTACTGTTTCTGATAGTCAGGGCTCAAAAATTATTGGTTATCATCTTGTCTTTTGGGGTGCCTAGTATACTAGTATGTTAACTTCTTTTTGTCACCCAATGTGAACTGAAACCCTAATTTTGTGATGAAAAAGTTGGTCTATTTAGATTTAATATCCTTTTAATTTAATATAGTTTTACTGTATTTGAATTTTTTCTTTCAGTTACACCCTCAGCGTCTACTAAAAGAAGTTTAAGCGTTTTATATGATCATTTGCTAAATCAATAAAAAGTGCATTTTTTAAAAGATTAGAAATTTGGAATCTTATAGCAGGGCCAGAAACAATAGAATTTTATTATTTACTTTAGATTTATCAATTCAATAGCAAATGCTCCTCATTGATAGGTCTTACCATGAAGAGCTTAATGTTAGTCATTCTTCTGAAGAGTAGCAAAAATCTGTTACACGTTTTTTTGGAATAAAAGAAAATTGTTTTGATTGGTGATTTGGGAGCAGGGCCCTAGTCTCCCTATGGTTCTTTTGGTGCCTCTTTTATCACGCCTTTGAGATGCTCTTGTCCATGGTACTGACCTCCAGATAGGCTGTGCTCCAGTTTAAATATTTGCTGGCCCAGAGTGCCAGGCACATAAATAGTGCCCTTAAGTTTGTAGCTGCTGTTCTTCTGTGCTGGGCCTGTTGTCATTTTAAAGCTCTTCTTAGACATCCCAAACGCTCAAAGGGCCCATTTGTTTCTGGTTACTATTTTTTAAACACTCTTATTCAGTGTCTTGATTCGTGCTATGATTCAGAGTTTTTTGAAATGTTTCTTGGCCCAGCTCATTCCTGGTTGTTGAAATTCAAGTCCCCTACAGTGGTATCCATTCATTTATTCCACAGAATTGTACTAATCCCCTCCTATTTAGTAAAATCTCAGTCATCCTCCTGTGTTTCTCTTTTACTCTCACACTACTACTGCACTCACAGTGCTTCAGATGCCAAATGCCAACAGCAAATCCAAATTGTCACCTGTGCTTCTGACCAGCTGGCTACAGATCCCAGGTTCCAATGACTCCACTCCTTGGGTTCCATTAATTTGCTAGAGCAGTTCACAGAACTCAGAAGAAAAGTATAGATTATTGGTTTGTTATAAAAAGATATAACTCAGGAATGGCAAATGGAAGAGGTGCATAGGGCAAGGTATAGGAAAAGGGCAGGGAACTTCCATGCCCTCTCTGAGTACATCTCTCTCCAAGCACCTCCATGTGTTCACCAACTTGGAAGCTCTCCTAACCTGTCCTATTGGGTTTTTATGGAGGCTTCTTCACATAATCATGATTGATTAAATCACTGACCATTGACAGTTGATTCAACCTGCAGCTCCTCTTCCCTTCCTGAGGTCAGGGGGTGGGACTGAAAGTTCCCAAACCTCTAATCACATGATGGGGTCCCAGGCAATTAGTTACCATGCTTGGTTTACCTAGCAGCTTTCCAAAAGTCACATCATTAACATAACAAAGGACACATTTATCACTCTCATCACTTAGGAAATTCCAAGGATTTGGGGGGCTCTGTGCCAGAAATGGGGATGAAGACAAAATATGTATTTCTCCTTATATATCATACCCCTTAAGTAGGCACTATAGGGAAATAAAAGGTGAGGATGATTTGATAACTGACTACAAGAAGCTTAGAATCTGGGGAGAGGTATGTGTGTTGCGGGGGAATTAGGAAACAGATTCAGGAAAGTGAGGCAAATAAACTAAGTACTGTAGGAGAGATACAAGTGGTGTGTTGTGTGAGCCTACAGCAGTGCCTCTCAACCCTGGCTATCCAGAAGAATCACTCGGGGGAGGGGAGGCTTTTAAAAATCTTGGTCCACATGCTCAATCCCAGATATATTCAGAAACTCTAGGGATGGAGGTCAAGGCATCAGTAGTTTGAAGTCCCCAAGTGATTCCTGTGTGCAGATCTCGTTGAGAAATACTGACCTAAACATGGACCTCACATATTTAATTCTAACTGGCTCTGCATCAGGACAATATTAAAGTCTTAGACACCTTTGTTTTTGTTGATTTCATGCACCTGTGTTCATGCTTCATATTGGATTTTGATGGCTACCCACTTCAGTGTTGGTAGGACCTTGTATAATTAGGATATGCTTAATAAACATTTGTTGATAGAGGAATACCCGCTTTTTAAATGCTCCTGCCCCTTAACAACAAACATTTATTGAACAGCCACTATGTTTGGGCCACTGTACTAAGTGGTGGGATAGGGCAGCAAGTGCAATCCAGTTTCTGCCTGGATACATTCTGTTTTCCACACCATGCTTTCCCTTCCATCAGAACCATGTGGGAAGCTTGTTAACAGAGCACACTCTTGGATCCCTACCCAGCCTATTACTGAGTCTCTGAAGTTGAAGTCCAGGGATCTTCTCTGTTCACAAACTGCCTGGATGATTCCTGTGCACACGAAAGCCTGAAAGTGCTAAGTTATGGTGCTTGCAAGGAGCGCTGCAGGTGCCACAACAGAGAGGCTGACTTCTGAGGAGCCAAAAGACGGTGCTGGGATGGGGTGGCCTTTGAAATGGGTCTTCAAGGATAGCTGTGCTCACACAGTGGGAACAGGAGAGAGAGCATTTCAGGCAAAAGAAGACTCTGAGTCAAGTCATGGAGACATGAAAGAATAGGGCACATTGAGGAGATTGGAGGCCAACTGTGAGCAGCCTTTTGTAAATTTAAGTTAATTAACTTTTATTGATTTCCTACAACGTTCTAAGTATTGAGCACAAAGAGGGTGGCAAACTGCTCAAGGTACAAGGTGTTCCTGGGTCTGGCTCTGAGCTCTTATTTGGTTCAGCAGAATGGTGCCAAGCTCTGGAAGTCTCCCAAGAGCCCAGAGGCCTTTTTGATTCAGTGTTCTGAAGCCACACCCTGGTGTGGCAGTCTCTGCAGGAAAGGCACAGAGTTCTGGCTTATGTAGTCAAGATGACCTCTCCCTGATGCAGCCCTGGCAGGTGGGCAGGGACTTCCCATCTCCAAGCATCCAGAGGCTCTAGAAGGAGGTAGAGTCTGGTCTGGGAGATTGGACATGGGGGTTGGCTCTCAGAGGTAACAGCTGGTGATCCTAAGAAATTGGTAGGTTGTTCTTATAATACTATCAATGCCAGGCTATAAACACTATGAGTAAAATATGCTTTGGTATCCTAACCTGGAATTTTAACCACCACTTACAACTTGTCTAAAGCAAAGAATAAACCATGTTCCAAATTCTAAAATTTTTTGAGTTACAGTAGTAAATGCTCTGAGTTTTATCTTCTCATTACTACTTACCTACTTTTCTCACCAACCTTCTGAAATATGCCAGATTATTCTAGAATAATCTGCTTTACAGATTGTGTGGCTTGTAACTGGTAGAGTTGGGATTTGAACCCAGTGTGTAGCATTGGAAACCAAGTGTGTAACAACCTTGCTGGGCCATTTTTGGAAGGGGGCTTTTTATTAAATTGATAATTTTCTCTACTTTCTTATTTTACATACATATCTCATAGTGTCTGTAGAGGATTTGGTGAATAGTTAAGGTAAAACAGATTGAAAATAAATAAAATGCCCCAAATAACTAGGAAGAAAAATACTGTCCCCTTTTTTCTATTCTTCTATAATGCTTATTGCTATACATGAAATCCTTCCTCCTGAGTACTTTTGCTTTAAGAATGCCGGATAAAGGGGTAAGAAAATATAAAGCTATTCAATTTGGCAGGAATTTCAGCTAAGGCTGCATATCCGATTACTCAGCTCCAAGGAATGTTTTTAGACATAGTGGCTATAAGATGATTCTGCTTCTGTGAAACAAAACTTAGAAGGTTAGGATGAATTCAACAGAGTTATGAAAACAAGTGTTGGGATTTGCTAAGTATGTTCCTTGGTCATCTACTTTTGCCCCTGATACCTAGACAATTGCATGGGGCTTGAATCAATTTACACCTAGCCATTTGATTGTCCAAAGTACCTGAAGGGAAAGGTAAACTATTGGCTCCGTGGATTCTATTTGAAGGTATCATCTCCACAGGAGAAACACAGAGACTTCTTTGATGAGAACTTGTAGTTCAAATACACAAAAGGGGAGAACTGCAGAAACAAAATGCCTTCACAGCGATCTGGAATTTCAGTAATATTCAGTTATGATCTATTTGCTCCTTTTTATTCAAAAGTTGAATTATTCACACATTTACAATTTTCTGCATGGCTTGACATCTAATCCAAGTGTTTCATGTTTATTCATTGGATTGTCTAAACATGTTCTCCCTTTCTAAACTATTGCTGATATTTATAGTAATTTGATATGATTAAATTATATCTTATAATTTAAATAACACTCTATTGAGTGCCTTCTATGTACCAAGTATTGTATTTGTAATTTTTTTGTACATGTGGTGATTTCTGGTACCAAAGGGTTAACAAAGCATTACATAGTTGTTAGACATCTCAAAATATTTTTAGTGAAGATATGAAATCACACAACCTCTTAGTAAAAAGAAATTAATTGAACTCTTGCTGTGAAACCAAATAAATCGGTAGGAAGAAAAATGGCTGGGTTTACTAGCGGAAGTAATTAGATCAAAAGAATCTTCTCCGTTGTACTAAGTTGCCTCTGTTTGTTTCTGAACGGCTGCTAATGTTTAAAACTCTGGGCAGCCAGATTTTCACTATTTTGCCAACAACATTTTCTCTACTCCAAGTGTTACTGGAAAACTAATCAGATGCAGTAATTGATTTAATGACAGAATGATTCAATAGTTGCAATCTTCTGTAAAGTCTCCCTTCTTCTTTATTCTTAAGGTAAATTATCAATTCATGGGTCTTCACAGAAAAGCAGTTCTCTTTGCTCCCTTAAAAAGAAGAGTTGTCAGCACTCAAATTTTTGGGGGGTAAAATGTTCCACCCATGGAGCCCTGTGCTGGGGTTCAAATTCTTCATTAACGATTGAGTTAAAGATTGTAGTCCCATGTGATAATTAAAGAGTTGTTTCCAATTGCATGTAATCAAAATGATGCAGCCTTGATAGAAAGATGACCTTGTCCAGGGATGTCTGAGAAGAATTCAGTGGTGGACGTTTGTGTGCTTGCCTGTTTCTGTAATGAAGGGTCTGGGGTTTTGTTTTTGGGAGCCTCCACTCTGTCTGAACTCCCATCTGTACCCCTAGTGCCAGTCTTCGGATGGCCAGCATGTAGTCCTCCCCTTACAGGCATGTGTAATGTAAGGTGTATGTACGCACATATCCACATAGATGTATATATGATTCGTATGTATGTATATATGTTTAATGACCAGAGAAAGTACCAAACAGACATGACAATTGCAGATTTCATGTCAATGCTTCTCCATGTCAAGTGTCCTCCAATGTCCACAGGTACTGAGTGTGGCACAGGGCTGCAGTGAGGGAAAGGGGCAGGAGACACTACTCTCTAGAGCCCTGAGCTGAGTTGACCCCCCTGTTTCTCGAACTTGCTTCTGTGCTGATTCCTGGGTAATTTGGCATCTTTTCTCCTGGCAACCAGGGACCCTCTTGCTTTCTGCATGCCTCTACTGTCCCCACAGCTGCTGTTTTATATCCGGCTTGTACACTTGAAGGATTTTATTATAAATGTCATGTGCACACTGATAGTGAAATTTGAATAGTACAGAAACAAGAACACAGAAAGTAAATATCCCTCCCCCAGCCTTACCCTCCATCTCCTCCCATTTCTGTTTTTAGTTCTTCTTGTGGTTAAATCTGTAGTGATCCCAGATAATGTGCTGATACTTCCACCTTTTGATTTATCAACTTTAAACAGTAGATATTGATTCCCTGCTATGAAAGATTACAAATTTAGCATACTTGTACTATTGCTTCCACCTTTTAAGAAGATTTTATTCATATTAATGATCCATTTATTAATTGACTTTATAACTCTAAATAACATACTTAAATCTCTTTCTCCTAATGCACCCACCTTAGGCACTATATCTAGACTCCTCAATGTATCTGTAAAATGGGGATAATTATTTTATAAGGCTGTTGTGAGGATAAAATGAGAGAATACATTTAAAGTATTTAGCAAGAGCCTGGCACTTAGTGAATTCTCAGTAAATTTGGCCAGTAGTGTTCTGTGAGGACAGTTGCTAACTTTCAGCTCTTCACTACCTTCACTAAACATCTGCCTTAGTCAGCCAGGGAGCCTGACTTACACGTTATCAATGTGAATGTCATTTACATTGCAAACTGCAGCATTTCTTGTTAACATAAAAACAATCAGCTGCCTTCACCTGATTTCTAGCATCATCCAGCTCACTAATAGCCCAGTTTGTTACACCTGAAGACATTTCCCTTTGGGTCCTTTGTGTTTCTACTGGAGTTTGGACTGATAACTTTCTAGGTCTGATAGATGGTCCTCATCTGGTTATCTTAGATAAAATGCTTAGGGAATACCTAATTAGAAAAGTGATATTTTGAGCAAAGAACAAAGGAGGGAAGAATTCTAGGCAGAGGAAACAAGTAAGAAGCCCTGGGGCAGGAGCACTTTGTCTACTTGGGGCACAGCAAAGGGGTCAGTGTGGCTGGAGTGAAGTGAGCAATCAGGCTGGAAGCAATGAAGGTAAAATGAGAAGTACATTGAAACCAAACTAAATGAATTAGATGTAGAAGAAGGTAGAGAGGAATCCAGGACAACTCTAATATTAAATTGTGTTCTAAGCTATTGGAATGATTGGGTTGCTGTTTACTATGAAAACTTTGGGAAGAACAGGTTTGGACCATGTGAGGTTGGGCCACATGAGACAGGAAGGGGCAGAGAGCATGAGTTCCATTTTGGAAATATTCATTTAGAATGCCTACTAGATATCCAAGTGGAGATGTGACTTGCGAGGCTGGATGTGTGCCCTGGAATTCGAATATGTGGTAGTTAAGCCATGAGAGGGGTGAAGCCATGGGAGGGGAGAATGAAATCAGAGATGAGAGTAACTAGAGCTGAGGGTCAAGCTCTGGGTTATGCCTAAGTGTAGAGGTGATCAATGAAGAAGACGAGAAGGAGAGGCCAGTGAAGTACAAGTAGGAAGGGGTGGTCTTTTGGGAAGTCAAGTAAAGAAAGCATTTCAGGAGGAGAGAGTAAAAGAATTGCAAGAAGGATTAAGTATGGAAGAAGTAGAAGAGAGAGTGATCAAACAGATCGAATGCTAATAATAGGAAAAAGACTGGGGAGTTTTGAAAACTGACTGCTGGATTTAGTTAAGTGGAGAGCTCATTGGTAAACTTCATAAAAGCTAAGTGATTTTTTTAAACTTTTCTAAGGAGAGGAAGAGGACCATCCCCAATCCTTGGAGCATTTTTATTCCCAGAGGTGATGAACACCCCACTGCCTGCTAGCATCTGCATTAGCACTCAGCAGGGCTGGGCTTTAGCCATTGATGTTTCTGCTCTGTTCCTGGTCCAGAGTGATATTTATTTCTTTAAAAACCTGCCTGTGTTGTCTTTGTTTGCTCTTTTTCTATTTGATCACATTGGCATGTGTTTAGAGAAGTGGGAGTGTTAGAAAGTATGAACCTACTAGGATATTTTGGCTGAAATTTCTTTCTGCTAAATCTTTAACTTCTTTACTAAATATCCCTTTCATCTTTTGGCCTTACCTGACTCACCATTGAGGATGTGATTTTTGTAGTCACTTTCTCACTTTTTCTTCCCCACTCCATGTACAATTGGATTAGTGAAATTTGTGTCTCACTCCACCACAGTGCCACTAAAAGTCATTTCTCCTTCATTTATGCTCATCTCATTTGATACTGCCCCCTCTGTTCCTCCTAGTTTTTGTCACTTATCAACCTCCTGGTCACTGCCTGTTACGGGCTGAATTATGTCCCCCTCCCCAAATTCAAACGGTGAAGTCCTAACCCCAGCATTTTAGAATGTGACTGTATTTGGATATAGCGTCTTTAAAGAGGTAATTAAGGTTAAATGAGTTCATTCAGGTGGGCCCTAATCCATATGACTGGTGTTTTTCCAAGAAAAAGAAAATAGGACACACATATACAAAGAGAAGACCATGTGAAGATCCAGGGAGATGACAGCCATCTGCAAGCCAAGGACAGAGGTCCCAGAAGAAGCCTGTCCTGTCAACACCTTGATCTTGGACTTCTAGCCTCCAGAATTGTGAGAAAACAAATTCCTGTTTTTTAACCTACCCAGTATAGGGTACTTTGTTATGGCAGCTCTAGCAGATTAATATACCACCCCCCCTACCCATTCACAAAAGATTTTGGCACTTAGTTCACAGACCTTCTTAACACCCAATGTCCTGCCTTCTGCTTGGCTAACTACAAGGGCAGTAACAATGGTTCATTCAATTTAATCATCCTGAGGCCACTCTTCCACTCTACTCAAGCCAAGTACTACCAAGGTAGTCCATGACTTCCTCCTTACCCAGCTTAGACTCCATGACCATTCCTTCAACCAAGCTCTACTAGCAGCCCTCACCCTCTTGTTCTGTTGTCTTTCTGTTGCACCTGCATAGCAAACATCAAACATGGATGGATCCGAATGCCCATGTTCTCTATTTTGGCAACTGAGACACATTATAATTTGTTTAACGGTGATTGAACATACGGAGATTATTTCCCTTTTTACTTTTAAATGAGACTATGATGAGTATCATTCATTGTACATATATCTTTGTGTATTTCTTTGATTACTTAAACTAAATTCCTAGAAGTGTAGTTATAGGATCGAAAGGTTTAAGACTTTCAAAATATATCTGATTGCCTCTCAGTGAGTTTGTAATGATTTTTCATCATTGATGTATGAAAATACATATTTCACTATAAATTTCCCAGAGTTGAGAAAAGTGAGTTTAAATTTTTTTAATCAACTAACTGAATGAAAAATAATACCTATAAGATATTATTTTCTTTTATTGCTAGGAAGATAATAGGTTTGTATGTTAATTGACAATTCATTTTCTTGGGTTTCTTTTTTTTGTTTCATTCTATTTCAGGTGTGTGGGTTTTTTATTGATTTTATAAGAGATCTTTTTCTCATTAATTATTTGATGTATTGGTGACTCAGGACTTTCTTAAATTCATAAATGTTCTATTCTAGTATGAGTTTGATTATTGTTTCAATAATCTATTATTTGCTTATTGCATCTTTAGGACTACTGATTGTACATACATAAGGGATTTTTTTCTATTTCATATTTGTCATACTGTTTATCAGTGTTCATCTCCATCCTTTTCCTCTGTATTCTGGAAGATCATCTCCATTTTTTTTTCATATTACCTTGATGTTTCTGTATTTTTTAATTCTTTTTTAAATAATGTCACAAGCAGATTTTTAATTCTGCCAGTACATTGCTAGTTTTCTTATAACATCTCCTTATTTTATCTAGTCCTCTTTTCTTTTCTTCTTATGTCTTAAAGAGCTTCTTATTAATTTCTCGATGTCTTACTCATTTCTTTTCTTGTTTCACAGTCTGTTTAAATTTTGGCAACACAAAGCTATATTGCTGGAAATCTTGTGAGTCTTATAGCTGACCTTTTTCTGAAGTATGTAGTTCCTCTTGATTTTAAATAGGACATTGCTCTTATTTCGAGGTGCAGAATTTTTTATTTTGGTTTTATTCTTTTCCTGTTTGCTCATCTTTAATGAGGAGTTCACTCTTAGGTCTGATTTTGTCAAGACAGGGTGAATGAGTTCTTTTTGGTGTCTTGCACTGTTCACTCTGTCAGACTTAGAATTTCTCTCTCACGTAATAATAGCCTGGATATTTTACACAGATCCTTTCCTAATTTCCTGAGTTTGGTGGTCATTTGTATACAGTATGATTGTGCTGCACTGCAAGAGGATCTTCTGTTCTCCCATTGTCTATTAATGTGCAGAAGAATTTATTCTTAGATTCTCTGGTGATCATCCCTTTCCAGAAATAGTGTGAGAAAACTATCACCTCCCCAGTTTGCATGGCTCTGAAAACTCTCTCTTCTCCTTGTACAATAGATTTTGTATACCAGGATTGATGCTCCGCAGATCTGTCCTTTCCATCCCAGTCAAATAGTTTTATTGAAAATGCATGTGTCCAAACAAGTGTGAAAAGCTATACTTTTAATTGATAGAAATGGGTGGGGAAAGGGATCCTGGGGCTGCACACCACAGCTTCTGCATTTAGCTGATGGATTCCCTCATTTTGTCCAGAGAATGTTCCTAAACCTGAGGCATTTCTGCTCCATGAGCAATGGTGGAAATCACCTAATATCTTCTCCTTGGGTTCTGTCAATGCTTGGTCAGTATATCTGATATATTATTGACCAGTATTCCTTACTGCCAGTGCTCTTGTAATGATGTTTCTTACAGTGTGGTTGCATTTCAACAAGAAGTTTTTTTAACATGGAAGTCTGTTTTTATTAGAAGTTATAGAATTTGTTTTTATTTTATTTTATTATGTTATGTTAGTCACCATACAATACAAAAGTAAGTTTAATAAGAGAAAGAAACATAGAATGAAGAATTAGTGATCATTTTACATTAGCTTCCATGTAACAAAAAACTTAAACATGATTGAACTATTATGGATGAAAGCTTTTCACTTATTAGTACATTTTTAAAATTTTATTTTAATTCCTGTGTAGTTAACATACAGTGTTATATTAGGTTCAGGTGTAGAGTATAGTGATGCAACAATTTTATACATTACTCAGTGCTCATCATGCTAAGCTCATCTCAATCTTAAAGTACATTCTAGATTTTTTTAGTTGATGAAGGTACATTTATTGTAAGTTATAATACATTATCTCTAATTCTTAAGTATTTGCAGACCATCTTCAATCTGTAAGGAAATTCATGGGAATGGACATAATCATTAAGACAATATGAAATATTTAAGTTTCCTAGATAGGAAGAATTCAAGAAAGCTGATAATATTTGACTTTCTTCATATTACTCTACTGGTAGTCCCATTTTAGCCATATTTCATTTTAAGAGGAAACAGCATAGTAATCAAGAGCATGATCTCCAGAACCAGACTCCCTGAATTCAACTTTCATGTCCACCAATTACTAGCTATAGGTCCTTGGGCAATTTTACTTAACCTGTGTGTATTTCCATGTGCTCATGTACAATGTGGAAATAATAATGGTATATGTACATAAAGTTGATAGGAAGATTAAGTAAGTACGTGGGTATAGAATTTAGCTATGGTAAGCACAATGTACATGACTTTTATTAGTATTAGTTCTTTGTGATAAATGTAGGACTGTTTAACAATTCTTATAAATGTAATTTTTTCATAAGGTTGAGTCATTGAATATTGGGAAGGAGGCTGTAATATGAGACTAGAGGGAAAACCATGTCTAGAAGAAACAACTGCAAAGTTTCAGGGATAGGGGTGAACTTGCCAGGTTTTTGTCTACCGTGTTCTTCAGTGTAGGATAACATTAGTTGACATTTTTCCTTCTGGAAAACCAATGTCAGTTTCTGTGGGCTTTTTTTCATGGGCTGGGCAGATTTCCCAAAGAAGTCTCAACTAATCTCTTCCTAATCACACGAGCCTGGCAACAATATATAAATCAAGGAAGAGGGCTTTCCATAAATTTTGACTCAAGTCTTCTTTTATTCAACATGGTACTCTATTTCCAGTTTTGAGTGGAGTCCACCAGTCCAGAGTTCTTGTTTTACTCTGCAGAGAATAAATATCTCCTTGTGTGTTGGCATGGGGAAGGGACAGCCGTATAGCTACATGATGTGAAAAGGGCAAATGAAGATTTAATTGCTTTTAAATTATTTTCCACCAATTTTTCTATGTTTAGCAATCCTTTCATCCTTACTTCCAAGGGGACCCAGTGTCATAATTTCTTGAGACTTCTGGCATGATCTGAGATGTAATTTCTGTTGCTATTTTGCTTTTCCTATCAGGTTAGGGTCCAGATTTTTAGAGTATCCAGTGGTTTCTATCTTCTCTCCTTTTCTCTTTGTGTTTTATGCCTTTTAAAAAAATTGTTTTACTTCTGTTTTAGTGGGGTTTTGGAAGAGAGTGGGATAAAAGTCTGTTTCAACCCACCATCTTTAACTGGTGGTCTCTCACTCTCTTTCACCTTATTCAAGATACCGTTTCTGTCTCCATTATACCACTAAAATATCCCTTGCTAAGTTACTAATGACTTGTGTCATATCAGAAATGCAGACCTCATTCTCATTTTACTTGATATTTTAGCAGCATTTAATTATGTTGACAGCTCTTCTTTGAAAGAGTCTATCTTATGAATTTCAAGATAGCACACTCTTCCATTTTTCTCTCTTTCTTTGGTCCTCTCCTTCTCAATATCCTAAGCTAATAAATGTTGGAGTGCCTCAAGGCTCAGTTCCAGGCCCTCTTCTGAGCTCACTATATACCATTTCCATAGACATCCTAATCCATGATTCTGCCTTTAGTTTTCTCCCATTTCCTCATGACTCTCAAATTTATCTCTCTAACTAGGTATCACCTCAGAACTCCAAATTCCCACCCAGCATGTCTATTTGAATGTCTCAAGAGAACCCAAAATCAACATGTCCAAAACTAAACTTAGCATCTCTTGCAACATGCATGTAACACATGTACTATCTGTCAACAAATCAAAGATGTCTTGTAGCTTTTCATATTTTAGTAGATGACAATATCAGCCATGTAGCTTGACAAGTCTCTCGGAGTCATCCTTGACACCACCCTATTTCTCACCCTACATGTCTAATACATCTCCATTTTCTCTTGTTTTACCTCCCATCTATATAGTGAGTTGCCATTTAGAGGACACTTGTTGTCTGCCTGGAGAATTGAATGGTTCCATAGCAGATTTTTGTGAACAAGAAATTACCTTTGTTGTTGCGAGCAATGAGATATGGAGATTGTTTGTGGTCAGAATATAATTTAGCCCATCCCGACTAATATGATACATGTCATAGTTGGTAATTATACATTCCTTTTAGTTATTAACCTAATGTCTTCCTCCCTTTCAATTGTTAGCTTGAGTAGGGGAGAAATTGTGTCTATTTTTTGTATCCCCAGTACAATCTAGCACATAGAAGGGACTCGAAAGTATATGTTCATTAAAAGACACTGAAAGACAACATAAAGCCTAACGTTATTGTTGATACAGTTCCTCAAATAGGTAGCCATAAGTATTGGTAGAAATGCTATAATTTATAGCATTTTACAAATGGAAGCCTTAAAATATGTAAATTTTAAATCAAGAAGTAGAAATTAATGTTGGAAATGAGCAAGAGCCAGCCTTGAGTTGAATTTTCTGGGAACCAGTTCTCATTTACACATGCAATCGGCATCCATCTAAATTCTGATGTTTAGGGAACTTCAATAGCAGCTAGTTCTTGTGAAAAGTTCTTTGCTCACCCTCTTCTCAGGACAAGCACTCTGGGTCTGTGTTGAAATAAGGGGAAGTGAGGCATTTGTTCTAAAATCACCTAGAGTAGCACTTGGTTAATAGCATGTTACTCCATCAATCCCTCATAAAGGATATTCTGAAAGTTCATATCAAGATAGCATTCTCTAAAATACAGCTGAGCCTCACACCTCACTAATGCTTAAGAATTGCTCTTGCTGGCTTTTCTTAACCTTCCAGCTCTGCTAACTCCCCTCTCATTCCCTAGATCAGTCAGGAGGCTTTCTCTTCAAATTCACTCTCTGCTATGATGGCCTAAGGTCTTCTGATGTGACAGTCTCTTCTTAGTTGGTCTTTCTCTCTTCTCTCAGGAGTCTTCTGCTAATTTCTAGGCACTTATGAACATTCATGCCTACAACAGACACATTGCAATCTTGCTTGCTTTCTCATCTGAAGGGCCTGTATATCCAACCTTCAGGGACTACTGTGATTTTTTTATTGTGTGCTCAAACCTGGAAGCTATTTTTAAACACAATTTACAAATTGGACTTTGGAAAATGAGGTGGACCAAATTCTAGAATTTACTCTAAGTAAATGCCTTAAAGTCCATTCCATTAAAGAGTTTTTAATTAAAAAGAACAACCCACAGATGCCTCATTGTTCTAGCGTACAGGATCATTCAGCAGCCTTTGGAGGAAACAGAAGAGTTGGCTCCATGGTTAATGTCCTCCTGACAGAATTAACCCTAGGAAAGAGCTAGGATGGCTATTAGAGGCCAAGGTAATTTTGTTTGAAGTGTTACCAGCTCCTCACTTTCATTTCTTTAAGTTTCCAGAATAACAAAGAAAAAAGTAATTATGGTCTCAATTCTTTTATTTTCTCCAGACACTATTTTAATATGAATCTCAAAGGACACCAGCTGACAATACCACCATAGGAGAAAACCAATGCAAAAGTGTAAATAAAAATATGAGCCTTCTCTTTACTACTAAGCTGTGATCTTCATGAAGGAGGGCCAAAGATTAACACACCTTATACAGTACATCAAATGTAATAAGCTTTCAATCAATATTTGTTGAATGAAATTCACATAAGATTTTGCAATGTTTTCAATTAATAAATTATGATCTCAGATGGATAAAGTCCCAATGCCTTATTAACTTATGATGGACTTCAGGGATCAGTAAATTTTATTCTTCAAGCTTTGAGAGTTTCCTCTGTCACTTCTACTGAACATATTGTCCAATAGAGTCGATCAGCTCACTTTATTTATTAGAGGAACAATGACAGGACTGAATTCGGGAGGCCAGAGATAGAAAGCAGTGGGAATCAAATGATCAACTAAAGAAGGCAGTTGCTGGAAGCAAAGTTCTGTCATTAATAATGATGATCTTTATTTGATCAAAACTGCTTTGTAGATTTATTCACACCTGTGTGCTTTGGAGTAGAGGTCCCCAAGCCTGTGTCTGTATCAGAATCACCTGAGGAGTGATGGATTCAAGTAAAATATGCTGAATCAGAAGATCTAGTGCTAGGACCCAGGAATCTGCATTTTATAAGTGGCTCACATGTCTCTGATGCACAGCTAGTTAGGAAACTACATGCCTCTAAACATATCCAGTATGAGTGGAGTGCCATACCATCCCCTTAAGGAAAGGGTGGTGAGTCTTTCCTCAAGAACCTCACATTGATGGATGAATGAATAAAGAAAATGTGGTTATATATGCACAATGGGATAGTATTCAGGCATAAAAAAGAAAGAAATCTTGCCATTTGTGACAACATGGATGGAACTTAAGGGCATTATGCTAAGTGAACTAAGTCAGGCAGAGAAAGACGAGTACTATACAATCTCACTTATATGTAGAATCTTTAAAAAAAAGGTCATGGGGATATAATGTACAGCATGACTATAGTTAATAATACTCTATTGTATATTTGAAAGTTTCTAAGAGAGTAGATCGTACATCACAGGGAAAAATGTAATTATGTGAAGCAATAGATGTTTAACTAGACATATTGTGGTGATCATTTTGCAATATAAACAAATACCAAATCATCATGGTGTACACTAACTAATATAATGTTATATGTCAATTATATCCAAATAGAAAAAAAAAACTTCACAAAGAATCAGTTGTAATACACTGAAAGAGAAAAGCAATTTCATGATTGGTTGAGAGAAAGCTATGCATATGGGAAAAATTCTTCTGATGTAAAAGTTCAGGGAAAATAAAAATTTTATTAAGTTTATGTCAAAGAATTTTAAACTTTAATCTGGTTGAAGGAAGGCAGTAGTTCAAAAGACTTCAAGCAGGAGGCAGTAGAGATAAGACAGGGCAAGACAATCAGGGAGTGCCACTGGTAGCTTTTTCTTGGGTGCAGCAGGAAGAACGATCAGAGAAGGATCTCCCTGACCACTCACAGAGGGGCAGCCAGGGCCAAATCCCCTTCTTCCTCTGGCTCCACCTATGATGTAGTGGGACAAACTGGGCTCCGTGACAGCTCAGACTATAGTTTGCCAGATTGTTCAGGGAAAATAACTTAATCTTGCCAAGTCTGTTTCCTCTCCTAAAAAATGAGAGGGACAGAGAAAAGCAGTGATTTTCAATTCAGCATGAGAATCTGTTTTTCCACATCATCGTTTTTATGTCCTCATGAGGAAACCAGCATGATGGTCATTGTCATTTTAGTGACCATTGATTGAAAAATTCACAGTATTGCAGCCACTCTGGAAAACAGTATGGAGGTTCCTCAAAAAGTTAAAAATAGAGCTACCTTAGGACCCAGCAATTACACTACTAGGTATTTATCCATAGGATACAAGCATAGTGATTCGAAGAAGCATATGTGCCCCAATGTTTATAGCAGCAATGTCCACAATAGCCAAAATATGGAAAGAGCCCAGATGTCCATCAACAGATGAATGGATAAGGAAGATGTGGAGTGTATATATATATATAATGGAATATTACTCAGCCATCAAAAAGAATGAAACCTTGCCATTTGCCGTGACATGGATGGAACTGGAGGGTATTATGCTAAGCGAAATAAGTCAGTCAGAGAAAGACAACTACCATATGATTTCACTCATATGTGGAATTTAAGAAACAAAACAGATGAACATAGGGGAAGGGAAGGAAAAATAAAATAAGACAAAAACAGAGAAGAAAGCAAATCATAAGAGACTCTTAACTATAGGAAACAAACTGAGGGTTGTGGAGGGGTGGAGGGTGGGGGGATGGGGTAACTGGGTGATGGGCATTAAGGAGAGCACTTGAAGTAATGAGCACTGGGTGTTGTACGCAACTGATGAATCACTAAATTCTACCTCTGAAACTAATAATACAGTATATGTTAATTAAATTGAATTTAAATAAAAATTAAAAAAAAGAAAAATTCATGATACCTGAAGAATGACAAACATAGCACTTCTTTTAATTAAATTTCATTTCATTTACCACAATATCATCTATATACATTGTCAGAGCGGTTGTATAATGTGTTTATAGCAGATACCAGTATTATTCCAAAAACTCTGGTACATATGAAATGTCAGTTTTTAAAAACAACTTAAATCTGGCTCTGAATATCACAAAAATGATTTTTCCAGAATAGTAATTTATCTAATTTCTGTCATTGTTGGGGCTCCCCCCTCCAATCCTAGGATCCTTCCAATCTTTTACCATACTGGTTACCACTGAAGTCTCAGTGTCCAAAACCACTTAGTCCTCTTACAGTTGTATCATTTGCTGGTTCTTGGGAATGGTCAACCTTGCCAAGCCTAAAAGTCCTGGTTGTCAGTTGGCATGCCTTCCCAGACACACCAGTCATATTAGAAAACTAGAAAATGTCCCTACCACATTGATTCTATTGCTCTCCCAGTCTACTGTCCAATCTCAAAAGACGTTCTTATCTTTATCAGGATAGAAAACCTTCCTTTGAGTTAAAGCCTCTCTCCCCTGCTTATGACTTAATTCATTCAGGGAGCTTAGGGTTTCAGAAATAAAAAACCTGGAAGAAATTCAAACCTATTCTGAGCCAATGTTGTACAAAGAGCCTGACTACCATCTTGGAAAGGAGAAGAGAACACAAATGATTTCAATGTCTTGTAATTGAAAATGTAATAAGTACGTGTGGATGTATTTGTGTGTGCGTGTGTGTGTGTGTGTGTGCTCATGTGCTATGTATATATGAGGCTTGTTGCATTTATAGATTTATAGTTCCTTTCTTATGATAGCAGCTGGAAGCCCATGGACTGGGATCCTCTGGATTAGAGGATCTTAGTGCTCTTAGGATCTCTTTGCCCTTTGTCATTGACCTTGACTGAGAGCTGCTGCAACCTACCGCTTCCAAAAATAAGCACTGAGCTTTCCATGTGTAATGACAGGAGCAACTTTGGATAGAATTGTCCTTGTTGGTTGGTTGATTGGTTTTGTAACCTGTGGTGAAATAAAAATATATTCAGAATGATATCTGGAAAAATAATGGAAACAACCTTCCACTAACCACATGCCTTGGGGCATTCTTTGCTCCCATACCCAAGGGATAAACACTGCCTACAACAGTCAGACTGTGGCTTAGTGCTTCATGGGTTCTTCCACATATAAGCAGCTGTTTAATAGTTCACATTTAAATCTGAACTTTATTACTTTTGGTCATGGCATGTTGCCAAGCTTTCGATCCAAAAAACAAGTACAGTGTGTACTTCAGAAAAGGTTATATGCTTACCGCAGCATTTCCAAAGACACCTATTTACAACATTTTAGAGATGGGTTTATTAGCCTCATAAAAGCATCACTGTGGTTGGACTGAAGTGCCTAAAATGACTTTACTCTGATTTTTTTTGGCAGCCAGTATGAAAACAATTACTCAGGGTCACAGACGTATCAGGCTTTTGCTTCTGATTTAGAATAGCATATAGACTTTCAGCAGCAGATATGCTCACCGCCATATGCTCATTTGCCTAATGGCATTCGCAGCCACTGTGCTGAGTGTCATTCGTCTAAGGATAAGAAGGGGGAGGGTGAGTGGAGGCCTGAGGCACACAAGCAGCCCTGCCTCTCCCACGTCCCGACTTCCACGGCCTTTTCCTTTCAACCTAGGGAGAAGCACACACTAGGTCTCATGGCCGAGCACAGGGTCCTGCTTGCTTTTGTTCTCTGTTGCCTGACTTTCTTCTCCTTGGTGCAGCTGAAGTAAGTGCATGTTTTTATCTTGACAATAAACTCTAACTGACTTTAATGGTGAAACCTTTAAAAGTTTATGCCTCTGGTTTCCTAGGTCATAATTTAATATCATTCCTCCTTGTTTCCACCCTACCTGGAAACTATTCCCTTTCACTTTGGTCCTTTTTTTAGTGTGGTTTCCATGATACTACCCTCATCAAAGCTGGCAGGATTCCTTTGCCACCTGTAAGAAGTATATCGTTTAGTGACATTAATATTACACATAGTAATGGAATGTCTATATGCAGGACTAACCACGTATAAAATAAATAGATTAAACAAGTAGAGTTTTAGGGTTAAGAATTCTTATTCTAAGTACTTCGGATGTTCCTTTATTTATAAACAATTTAGGCATCCATTTTTTTAAACTATTCAAATACATTATAGCTATAGTAATTAAAGTAATAAAATAGCACCAATCATGCAAACTATAACTATCTTTATGGTTTGCTTTCAACTTGCTATGGGCAAAATAAAGGTCAAGAAACATTAATTTTTTTTAAAATGTTCTTTCTTATCTCCCCCCACACCGCCACCCCCCAGGTAAGTGTTCCCTATTCCTGTGTTATACAAAGAATCTGACTCTTCAAAGTTCTTGGTAGGATTCATAGATAGAATGTTTGTGTCCTCCTAAAATTCATGTGTTGAAACCTAATTCCCACTGTGATGGTACCTGGAGGTGGGGTCTTTGGGAGTGATCCCTAATGAATGGGATTAGTGCTCTCATATATAGACTCCAGCGAGCTCCCTCATCCCTTAGTGCTCTCATAAAAGAGACTCCAGAGAGCTCCCTCCCCGCTTTGGCCAGGTAAGGACACAGAGAACAGACGGCCATCTATGCAGGAAGCAGGCACCAGATCTGCCAGGGCCTTGATCTTGGACTTCCAGCATCCAGACTATAAGAAATAAATGTTATTTAGGCCGCCCAGTGTATGGTATTCTATCATAGCAGCCCTAGCAGATGGACCATGGAATGGATCTTGTCTGATAACACAGGCATGAAACCTGCATGAAGGAAGGCACACTTTGCAAATTTCAAGTTAACTGGAATTGAGTGATGACACACAGAGACACGGGGTGGGTGAGGGATTATGGTCATCATTTATGGGCTGGAGCAGTGAGTAGGCAGAATCCATTCCAAAAATGTCTGTGCTCCAATCCCTGGAAAATGTGAATATGTCCTATTACGTGACAATGCAGATTTCGCAGATATAATTAAGGTTATAGACTTTGCAATAGGGAGATTCCCCTGGATTATCTGAGTGGGCCCAACTTAATTGCATTCAACTTTTTTTTTCTTTTTTTTATTCTTATGTTAATCCCCATACATTACACCATTAGTTTTAGATGTACTGTTCCATGATTGTTTGTGCATAACACCCAGTGCTCCATGCAGAATGTGCCCTCCTCAATACCCACCACCAGGCTAACCCATCCTCCCACCCCCGTCCCCTCTAGAACCCTCAGTTTGTTTTTCAGAGTCCATCATCTCTCATGGTTCGTCTACCCCTCTGATTTCCCCTGCTTCATTCTTCCCCTCCTGCTACCTTCTTCTTCTTCTTCTTTTTTTTTTCTTAACATATATTGCATTATTTGTTTCAGAGGCACAGATCTGAGATTCAACAGTCTTGTACAATTCACAGCGCTTACCAGAGCACATACCCTCCCCAGTGTCTATCACCCAGTCACCCCATCCCTCCCACCCCAACCCCCACTCCAGCAACCCTCAGTTTGTTTCCTGCGATTAAGGATTCCTCATATCAGTGAGGTCATATGATACATGTCTTTCTCTGTTTGACTTATTTCGCTCAACATAATACCCTCCAGTTCCATCCACGTCGTTGCAAATGGCAAGATCTCATTCCTTTTGATGGCTGCATAATATTCCATTGTATATATATACCAGTTCTTCTTTATCCATTCATCTGTCGATGGACATCTTGGCTCTTTCCACAGTTTGGCTATTGTGGACATTGCTGCTATAAACATCGGGGTGCACGTACCCTTTCGGATCCCTACTTTTGTATCTTTGGGGTAAATACCCAGTAGTGCAATTGCTGGATCATATGGTAGCTCTATTTTCAACTTTTTGAGGAACCTCCATACTGTTTTCCAGAGTGGCTGCACCAGCTTGCATTCCCACCAACAGCGTAGGAGGGTTCCCCTTTCTCCGCATCCCCGCCAACATCTGTCGTTTCCTGACTTGTTAATTTTAGCCATTCTGACTGGTGTGAGGTGGTATCTCATTGAGGTTTTGATTTGGATTTCCCTGATGCCGAGCGATATTGAGCACTTTTTCATGTGTCTGTTGCCCATTTGGATGTCTTCTTTGGAAAAATGTCTGTTCATGTCTTCTGCCCATTTCTTGATTGGGTTCTTTGTTCTTTGGGTGTTGAGTTTGATGAGTTCTTTATAGATTTTGGATACTAGCCCTTTATCTGATATGTCATTTGCAAATATCTTCTCCCATTCTGTCGGTTGTCTTTTGGTTTTGTTGACTGTTTCCTTTGCTTTGCAAAAGCTTTTTATCTTGATGAAGTCCCAATAGTTCATTTTTGCCCTTGCTTCCCTTGCCTTTGGCGATGTTTCTAGGAAGAAGTTGCTTTGGCTGAGGTCAAAGAGGTTGCTGCCTGTGTTCTCCTTTAGGATTTGGATGGACTCCTGTCTCACATTGAGGTCTTTCAACCATTTGGAGTCTATTTTTGTGTGTGGTGTAAGGAAATGGTCCAGTTTCATTCTTCTGCATGTGGCTATCCAATTTTCCCAACACCATTTGTTGAAGAGACTGTCTTTGTTCCATTGGACATTCTTTCCTGCTTTGTCAAAGATGAGTTGACCATAGAGTTGAGGGTCCATTTCTGGGCTCTCTATTCTGTTCCATTGATCTATGTGTCTGTTTTTGTGCCAGTACCATGCTGTCTTGATGATGACAGCTTTGTAATAGAGCTGGAAGTCCGGAATTGTGATGCCGCCGGCTTTGCTTTTCTTTTTCAACATTCCCCTGGCTATGCGGGGTCTTTTCTGGTTCCATACAAATTTTAGGATGATTTGTTCCATTTCTTTGAAAAAAGTGGATGGTATTTTGATGGGGATTGCATTGAATGTGTAGATTGCTCTAGGTAACATTGACATCTTCACAATATTTGTTCTTCCAATCCATGAGCATGGAACGTTTTTCCATTTCTTTGTGTCTTCCTCAATTTCTTTCATGAGTATTTTCTAGTTTTCTGAGTACAGATCCTTTGTCTCTTTGGTTAGATTTATTCCTAGGTATCTTATGGTTTTGGGTGCAATTGTAAATGGGATCGACTCCTTAATTTCTCTTTCTTCTGTCTTGTTGTTGGTGTATAGGAATGCCACTGATTTCTGTGCATTGATTTTATTTCCTGCCACTTTACTGAACTCCTGTATGAGTTCTAGCAGTTTTGGGGTGGAGTCTTTGGGGTTTTCCACATAAAGTATCATATCATCTGCAAAGAGTGAGAGTTTGACTTCTTCTTTGCCAATTTGGATGCCTTTGATTTCTTTTTGTTGTCTGATTGCTGTGGCTAGGACTTCCAATACTATGTTGAATAGCAGTGGTGATAGTGGACATCCCTGCCGCGTTCCTGACCTTAGGGGGAAAGCTCTCAGTTTTTCCCCATTGAGAATGATATTCGCTGTAGGTTTTTCATAGATGGCTTTTATGATATTGAGGTATGTACCCTCTATGCCTATACTCTGAAGAGTTTTGATCAAGAAAGGATGCTGTACTTTGTCAAAAGCTTTTTCTGCATCTATTGAGAGGATCATATGATTCTTGTTCTTTCTTTTGTTAATGTATTGTATCACATTGATTGATTTGCGGATGTTGAACCAACCTTGCAGCCCAGGGATAAATCCTACTTGGTCGTGGTGAATAATCCTTTTAATGTACCGTTGGATCCTATTGGTTAGTATTTTGGTGAGAATTTTTGCATCCATGTTCATCAGGGATATTGGTCTGTAATTCTCCTTTTTGAGGGGGTCTTTGTCTGGTTTTGGGATCAAGGTAATGCTGGCCTCATAAAATGAGTTTGGAAGTTTTCCTTCCATTTCTATTTTTTGGAACAGTTTCAGAAGAATAGGTATTAATTCTTCTTGAAATGTTTGGTAGAATTCCCCTGGGAAGCCATCTGGCCCTGGGCTTTTGTTTGTTGGGAGATTTTTTGATGACTGCTTCAATTTCCTTAGTGGTTATAGGTCTGTTCAGGTTTTCTATTTCTTCCTGGTTCAGTTTTGGTAGTTGATACATCTCTAGGAATGCATCCATTTCTTCCAGGTTATCTGATTTGCTAGCATAGAGTTGCTCATAATATGTTCTTATAATTGTTTCTATTTCTTTGGTGTTGGTTGTGATCTCTCTTCTTTCATTCATGATTTTGTTGATTTGGGTCATTTCTCTTTTCTTTTTGATAAGTCTGGCCAGGGGTTTATCAATCTTGTTAATTCTTTCAAAGAACCAGCTCCTAGTTTCGTTGATCTGTTCTACTGTTCTTTTAGTTTCTATTTCATTGATTTCTGCTCTGATCTTTATTATTTCTCTTCTCCTGCTGGGTTTAGGCTTTATTTGCTGTTCTTTCTCCAGCTCCTTTAGGTGGAGGGTTGGGTTGTGTACTTGAGACCTTTCTTGTTTCTTGAGAAAGGCTTGTATTGCTATATACTTTCCTCTTAGGACTGCCTTTGCTGCATCCCAAAGATTTTGAATAGCTGTGTTTTCATTTTCATTGGTTTCCATGTATTTTTTTTTAAAGATTTTATTTATTTATTTGACAGAGAGATAGAGAGAGAACACAAGTAGGCAGAGAAGCAGGCAGAGGGAGAGGGAGAAGCAGGCTCCCCACAGAGCAGGGATCCCGATGCGGGACTTGATCCCAGGACCCTGGGATCATGACCGGAGCTGAAGGCAGCTGCTTAACCAACTGAGCCACCCAGGCGCCCCTCCATGTATTTTTTAATTCTTCTTTAATTTCCTGGTTGACCCATTCATTCTTCAGTAGGATGCTCTTTAGCCTCCATGTATTTGAGTTCTTTCCGACTTTCCTCTTGTGATTGAGTTCTAGTTTCAAAGCATTGTGGTCTGAAAATAGGCAGGGAATGATCCCAATCTTTTGGTACCAGTTGAGACCTGATTTATGACCTAGGATGTGATCTATTCTGGAGAATGTTCCACGGGGACTAGAGAAGAATGTGTATTCCGTTGCTTTGGGATGGAATGTTCTGAATATGTCTGTGAAGTCCATTTGGTCCAGTGTGTCATTTAAAGTCTTTATTTCCTTGTTGATCTTTTGCTTAGACGATCTGTCCATTTCAGTGAGGGGGTGTTAAAGTCCCCCACTATTATTGTATTGTTGTCAATGTGTTTCTTTGCTTTTGTTATTAATTGCCTTATATAATTGGCTGCTCCCATGTTAGGGGCATAGATATTTACAATTGTTAGATCTTCTTGTTGGATAGACCCTTTAAGTAGGATATAATGTCCTTCCTCATCTCTTATTACAGTCTTTGGTTTAAAATCTAATTTGTCTGATATAAGGATTGCCACCCCAGCTTTCTTTTGGTGTCCATTAGCATGGTAAATGGTTTTCCACCCCCTCGCTTTCAATCTGGGGGTGTCTTTGGTTCTAAAATGAGTCTCTTGCAGACAGCATATCGATGGGTCTTGCTTTTTAATCCAGTCTGATAGCCTGTGTCTTTTGATTGGGGCATTTAGCCCATTTACATTCAGGGTAACTATTGAAAGATAGGAATTTAGTGCCATTGTATTGCCTGTAAGGTGACTGTTACCGTATATTGTCTGTGTTCCTTTCTGGTCTATGTTGCTTTTAGGGTCTCTCTTTGCTTAGAGGACCCCTTTCAAGATTTCTTGTAGGGCTGGTTTTGTGTTTGCAAATTCCTTTAGTTTTTGTTTGTCCTGGAAGCTTTTTATCTCTCCTTCAATTTTCAGTGACAGCCTAGCTGGATAGAGTATTCTTGGCTGCATATTTTTCTCATTTAGTGCTCTGAATATATCCTGCCAGTCCTTTCTGGCCTGCCAGGTCTCTGTGGATAGGTCTGTTGCCAATCTAATGTTTCTACCATTGTAGGTTACCTATCTCTTCTCCCGAGCTTTCAGGATTTTCTCTTTGTCTATGAGACTCGTAAGTTTTACTATTAGATGTCGGGGTGTTGACCTATTTTTATTGCTTTTGAGAGGGGTTCTCTGTGCTTCCTGGATTTTGATGCCTGTTTCCTTCCCCAAATTAGGGAAGTTCTCTGCTATAATTTGCTCCATTATACCTTCTGCCCCTCTCTCTCTTTCTTCTTCTTCTGGGATCCCAATTATTCTAATGTTGTTTCGTCTTATGGTATCGCTTATCTCTCGAATTCTGCCCTCGTCACCCAGTAGTTGTTTATCTCTCTTTTTCTCAGCTTCTTTATTTTCCATCATTTGGTCTTCTATATTACTGATTCTCTCTTCTGCCTCATTTATCCTAGCAGTTAGTGCCCCCATTTTTGATTGCACCTCATTAATAGCCTTTTTGATTTCTACTTGGTTAGATTTTAGCTCTTTTACGTCTCCAGAAAGGGTTTCTCTAATAACTTCCATATTTTTTTCAAGCCCAGCTAGTATCTTTAAAGTGATGATTCTGAACTCTAGATCTGACATCGTACTAATGTCCGTATTGAGTAGGTCCCTGGCAGTCGGTACTACCTCTTGTTCTTTTTGTTGAGGTGATATTTTCCATCTTGTCATTTTGTGCAGAGGAGAATAGATTAATGAGAGAACAAAATGCTAGCAGAGTAACAACGTCGCCAGAAAATATACTCTAAACAAATCAGAAAAGACCTGAAGCAGTGGAAAAAGAAACGGAAAGAGAGAAAAAAGAAAAAGAAAAAAAAGAAAAAGAAAAAGATAAAGATAAAAACAAATAAAACAAAACAACAACAACAAAAAAAACCAGAATGTGATCAAATATGATCAGGCTGGTATATAGATCAGTGCCACACACTAGATTTGGGGTGTATTTTGGTCTTTTAGAAGAAAGTGCCTCCCAAAATTTTAAAAAAAGAAAAACTTATATATGTACAAAAATAAGGGTTGATATGATGAAGGGATGGAATATGACTGTAAAGAGAGAAATTATAAAAAATTTTATAAGAGGAATTGATAAAAAGTTGTTTGAAAAAAGAAAGAAGAGGATTTAAAAAAAGAAAAAAAAGGGAGAGAATGTGATCAGGCAGGGGAGTAAAAAAAACCATATACTAGAGATTTAGGGTGTATTTTAATCTGTTAGAAGAAACTATCTCAAAATTTTAAAGAGAGAACAACTTATATATATATGCCAAAAATGTGGGTAACTACTATGAAGGGATAGAATATGACTCTAAAAATGAAAAATAAAAATGTTTTTTAAAAAAGGGATTGATAAGATGTTGGTTGAAAAAGTGAAAAAGAAAAATTCAAAGAAAAAAAACAGTTAAAAAAAATTAACTTTGAAAGACTAAAGGATCATGGTAAAAAAGCCATGAATTCTATGTGCAGTATTCCCCTAGCGCTGGAGTTCTGCCATTCTCATTGATCCGTAAACTTGGTCTTGGCTGGCTGTTCTCGCTGATCTTCTGGGGAGGGGCCTGTTGCCGTGGTTTCCAAATGTCTCTGCCGGAGGCGGATTTGCCCCGCCCTTGCCCCCTCCCGGCTAAGTAATCTGCTCGGGTTGCTCTCCGGAGCTTTTGTTCCCTGTGAGCTTTCCGTACAGCTTTGGAGGCGGAGAGTGAAAATGGCGGCCTCCCAATCTCCACCCCGGAGGAGCCGAGAACTCAGGGCCCCGCTCCTCAGTGAGCCCCCAGAGAAAAGCTGCCAGTCACTCCCGTCTCCCCGGTCTCCGGCCGCACTCCGTGCTCATCCGGCCTGTGACCGCACGTTTCTATCTCTGGCACCCGACCCCGGGTGGAGTCTCCAAACCCAGCAGATCCCTGCGGTGCACTCCCGCGCGGCTCCTCCCGGGGGAGGAAGGTGAGTCTCCCCGGATCTGCCGCTTGTTGGGTCCCTGCTGGAGGAGCAGTGGCCCGACTGTGCCGCGGATCACGGTTTACGGCAACCCCGAGCTGAGAGCCCGCGCCTGGGCTCCGCCTCTGCAGCCGGCTTCCCTGCTCTGTTACCTGGGAGCTCTGCCACACTCAGGCATCCCCGGTCTTTCTGTGACCCCAAGGGTCCTGAGGCACCACTGTCCCGGAGGGTTCCACCCCCCGCTTAGCCACCAGAGTGACGTCCCTCGGCGGAGCAGACTTTTAAAAGTTCCGATTTTGTGCTCCGCGGCTCTATCACTTGCCAGCAGCGGCCGACAGAGGCCCCTCCCCCGCCATCTATCCTCCCAAATATCGCCTCGGATTCACTTCTCTGCACGTCCTACCTTCCAGAAAGTGGTCGCTTTTCTGATGAGAGAGTTGTTGCTCTTCTTTTCTTTGATCTCCTGTTGAGTTTGTAGGTGTTCAGAATGGTTTGATCCCTATCCAGCTGAATTCCTGAGAGGAGACGAAATTCAGGTCTCCTGCTCCTCCACCATCTTGCTCCGCCCCCTTGCATTAATCTTTAAAAGCAGAGGACTTGCTTTGGCAGGAGTCAGAGAGACGTGGCAGAAGGGAGAGTCAAAGTTTTGTGTTTGCAAATTCCTTTAGTTTTTCTATCAGGAGAGAGCCTGGGGCAGCTGGGTGGCTCAATCGGCTAAGCGTCTGACTCTTGGTTTCGGCTCAGGTCATGATCTCATTGGTCCTGGGATCCACCCCCACGTCTGGCTCCCCGCTCAGTGGGGAGTCTGCTTAAAGATTCTCTCCCTCTGCTCCTTTCCTCCCTCCTCTCAAATAAATAAATAAATCTTTAAAAAAGATAGAGAGAGAGCCTGCTGTTGCTGGCTCTGAGATGGAGGGGGTTTTATGATGGGGTATAGCATGGAAAGGAGGGCCCCAATCCTGCAGCCACATGGAAATGAGCTCTTCCTATAATGGGAATGAGCCTGGAAGTGGATTCTCCCCCCGCCCCCAAGCTTCCAGGTAAGAGTCTAGACCAGCTGACACCTTGATTTCCACCTTTGGAAACACAAAGCAGAGAAACCAATCAAGCCACTAGGATTTCCGACCATGAGCACCAAGGGAATCAAATGGAACCATAAAAAACAAACTGTGTTGTTTAAAGCTACTAAAGCATCGCCATCTTTGGGTGCTCGGGAATTCCATTTGGGGTGAATGCACTAGCCCTGTGGTTCTCAGTCTGGATGCATTTTATTAGCATCTGAGGAACTCTGTGAACCTATTGGTGCCCAGACCACACTCTAAGTTTCTGAATTAATTGGGTGGGGCAGGGCCTGGCCATAAGTATTCGTTAAAGCTCTCCCAGTGACTATAAAGTGAAGTTAGAATTGCGAAGCAGGGGCTGAGCCAGGAGCTAAGGCATTAGGTGACACAAGAGTGACTTAGATGGGCTTTCCATGCCTCCTAAGTACAAGCGATGGAAAACGTCATCAGTGTTTTTTAAATCACATCAATGCTGAATGATCCGCCATAAAATTTCTTGAAACCTGTTGGAGGAAAACATATAAATAAAACTAAAGGGCAAATCCCAGTTTTGCTAGAGGAATTTCTTCAGTGTTGTGTGTGTATAAGAGAGAAAGAGAGAGAAATATCATTAATAATGTATTTTGAGCCCTCCAGAGAATTGATTATCTCCACATGACTTTCTCTTTTAATCTTCCTTCACCCCCTGTCTTCAGATAAAACATTACTCATTCTTCACTTATACTTCCCTTCTTGCAAATGCAACTTCCTGTCTTCTTCCCCCTAAATCTGACTTGAGCCCCATTACTGATTGATCTCAACCTACTGTCTATTCTATGAGACTTGTGTGCTCTGTTTTTGTACTACATTAACTTGTGGTACTTCAATATTTTGTGTGTGTGCACATTATATACACACAATTAAATTATGGGCTTCCTGAAAAGTACACAGTCTCTCAGATTCATTCAATACCCCTAACAAATCTTTATTGAGCTTCTATCATGTATTAACAACTGTTTCAGTTGCTGAAGATACTATAAGGAACAAAGTCCCTCTTCTCATGAAGCTCATATTTGGTGTTGGAAGGCAAATGCTAAACAAATAAATATATGGTAATGGTGGTGAGTGCTATGAAGAAAAACAAAACAAAAAGAACAATGGAGGGGCGCCTGGGTGGCACAGTCAGTTAAGCAACTGACTCTTGGTTTCGGCTCAGGTCGTGATCTCAGGATGTTAAGATTAAGCCCCGAGTTGGGCTCCGCACTCAGCACAGAGTCTGCTTGTGACTCTCTATCTCCCTCTGTCCCCACCCCCACCTCTGCTCTTGCTCTCTCTCAAATAAATAAATAAATCTTTTTTTTTATAAGAACAATGGAAAAATGATGGGATAGAAGGAATGCTGTTTTGAATAAGTTGATCAGGGGAGGTTTCTGACAAGGAGACATAACAAACATCCTGGGGAACAGTGGTTCAGGCCAAGGGGATAGTGGAGTGTAAAGTGTCCCCATGACAGGAGGGTTGTGTGTGCCAGGAACAACGAGGAGGCCAGTGAAGCTGGAGCACAGTTGGTCAGAGGGAGATTGGCAGGTGATGGAACCAAAGAGATAGGTGGGGGCCAGATCAGACAGGACCTTGTAGGCTAATGTAAGGATTTCATTTTATTCTGAGGGAGTTACGGAGCCTTTGGAGGGTTTCGGGCAGAGGCAAGACATTATAACTGCCTTCCTATCTAGCTTCTGTCCTTGGCTGTTATATTCTTTGAAAAAATTAGTCACTATTAACCATTTCCTTTTACGTATGCTCTGCTCTTAAAGCTATCGAACTCAGACCCTAATAAGGATAAGGTTGCCTCCCAATTGCCAAATCCAGTGTCTTTTTTCAATATTTTTTCTTCCAGACTTCTGGCAACCCTAATGCCTTTGACTATGGCCTCCATTTTGAAACTCTCATCTATTCATAACCCAGTTCCAGGGATTGTTAGTTCTGTGACCCTGAGCAAGTTATTTAATGTCTCTCAGTTTTGTCATCTGTGAAATGGGGAAAGTAATTGTAACAACTGTGTAGAGTGTGGTCAGGGTCATAAGAAATAAGCATTCAATAAATATTAGTTATCATTGTGTCCCAAACCAAACTTTTTCTTCTTTTTTCTTTTCTTAGATTTATTTATTTATTTTAGAGAGTGAGCAAGGGAGGGGCAGAGAGAGAGAGGCACGGAGCCTGACACAGGGCTGTATCTCATGATCCTGAGATCATGATCTGAGTCAAAATCAAGAGTTGGTCACTTAACAGATTGAGCCACCCAGGTGCCCCCCAAACTCTCTTATATCCTTCTCCCAAACCTGCTTCTCCTCCCTTGTTAACAATGCTATCTACTCCAGGAACCTCGGCGGCATCTTTAATATTGAATTAATCTTGCACATTTTGCCTCTGAGGTCCTCCCTTCCACTCATTCCCTCTGCCACCACCTCTTCCCTCTAAGTGTGTTGGCTGTGTGTACACACACACATACACACACACACACATCCCTTTCCTTATGTAGCTCTGACTGTATTGAACTACTCTCCCAACCACTGAACTACTCTTTGCAAATTTTGATGGACTCTTTCCATGGTCCCCCAGTAATCTCACACTATCTCTAATAACAATAACAAAAGCTATGGGAGTAATAAAGGTAACTACTTTGTGTCAGCATACAGCATACTGAGTGCCTTTCATATATAATCTCATTGGATACTCACTCACAAAGGTTTGTGAAGGAGGTATTATTATTAATCCCATTTTATAGATAAGGCACTGGAATCATACACAACAGATCACACTCAAGTAAGTCTGCTCATTTAAATATTAATCACACCTAAAAAAAGATCTTCACGGTAAGGTCTAGACTGTTGTTTGACCAAATATCCAGGCACCATAGCCTAGTCAAACTGACACAGAAAATTAACCATCACAATGCATTTCTTTATAACTGGATCTTTCTCACGAACAAGGTCTCATTGGCATCCTTCCATATCAGTAGTTACAGATCTCACTTATTCTTCTTAATAACTACACAACATTTCATGTTTTACATATTTTTAACAATATCATGCACCATAATTTATTTAACCTTCTGTCAGTTGATGGATATTCAGGTTATTTTAACTGAGTACGTTCCTCTATTTTCAGGGAGGGAGTTCACTACAAATAATGCTACATATTGCAATTATTTTGCTAGATATCATTATTTTTTTAAACTATAGTATCCATGTTTCCACCAGCCATATATAAGACTGGCACAGGGGATTAGTGTTCTTTGTAATTACTACCAATCTAATGGATGGGATATGACATCTTGCAGTACCTTTAATTTGTATTTTCCAGACTATAGTGAAGTCGAGCATTTTTTTATGTTTATTTAACCGTTTAGATTGTCTTTTGTGAATTGTATTTTGAGAATTGCATTGTATTCCTTTCCCATTTTTGGATTGATTTATATGCCCTTTTAAAAATCAATTTATATACTATAGAATTGAACTCTCAATCTCTCATGTGGTTTGCAAATAATTTTTATAGTCTGTCATTTGTCTTTTGACACTGTGGAATCATTTATCATCCCAAATATTTTTTTAAATTTCTTTTTATAATAAAAACTGCTTTTATAGCTTTGGATTATAGCTTTGGAGATCCCCGTGCTGCTAAAGAACTCTAAGTTTCATCTTCTTTTTTAATTTTTAAACATTTAAGTCTTTAATTCATCTAGAATTTATTTTTTTATTTGGTGTGGGATCAGGACTAAATTTGTTTTCCTCAAAATGGTTAGTCATTTATGCTAGCCAAATTCATCAAAAAATTGAAGTTCTCTGAAAAAAAATTATTAAATTTTAACTTAGAGGAGACAAGGCTAAGTAAGCCATGCTTTCTCCTCTAAATTAAAATACCATTTTTGTCCCATGTCAATTTCCCTAAGATATTCAGATCTTTTTCTGGACTCTCTATTGATTTATATGTCGCTTCTATGTTGGTTTGATCAAAGAAACTTTAAAATAAGTTTTATAGCTGGTAAGGCAAATCAACAATTTCTTCAGCCTCAAACACATTATGTTTTATTTCTATTTCTTTAATTTCATAATACTATCGGAGGTTTATGCCTCCATGCAAACATCAAATTACTTCACCCAGTTCCAAAAATAAAATAAATAAAATAACCCTTATTCTGCTAAACCAAACATGCAACCCTCTAGGATTCTACTTAGAATTGCGTTACATGTTATTTCAGGGAGAAACCCTATTGTCTTCATGATATTAAATTTTCTCATCTCAATAAGAGTTGCTTATTTGCTGAACCAGTATCATAATAGTTACTTCAAGTTGATAAGTCTCAAGGAGGACTACCGCATTGGGTCTGGATGATTCTATTTCATTGATTTAAAAGCACTAAAATAAAAATAGGTGAAATTTAGTAAAATAAAATTTTATATTTTCACAAGTTTCTCTCTTTGCTAGGTAAGGACCCAACATTTCCTGCCAGTATATCCACTCTTTAGTATTCCAAAGAGTAAGAAATCCCCAAGAAGTCATAGGATATCAAGGGCAGGGGTGGGGGGGTGTGTGGGGGAGGCTGCTGATTTCCTCTGTGCAGCTGCACCCTTGCCCCAGGCATGTCTTCCTCCAGTGGGAGGGGGACCCCACCCTCCTGTGTACCCTACCCAGGCTTAGAAGGGAAGGTGCCCTGAGAGGTTCTCGGATGCTGCTCTCCCTCACCTTCCTGGTTCACCTGAGCCTCCTGGCCTGGCCACACTGTTTTCAGAGCTTTGCGTGCTGTAGGTCCTAAGCCATCGTGCTGCAGCAGAGACAACGGGAGCAAGCCTGGCACCCCAGAGCTCCTGTCCTTGGTGCCATGTTGGTATGCACTTCCTTGTGTTTCCTCATTTCCCTCAGGTTCAGGCCCATTTGTTTTTGTGTTCTTTTTACCCTTTCTCAACCCATAAAATAACTTTGGACAACGTGGTTTTCTTCATCACCGAGAAAGCAACCAGAGAGATGGCTGCTCAGCTAAAACCAGTCTTGGCATGAAGGATTCCAAGACAGACCAGCAAATAGTCTGAGCAAAGCCTAGGCAAAGATTGCCCTGACCCAAGGGCACCATGACACTCAACCCACTGCTTACATTGCGCCCGAGGCTCTGGGAAGAATGGGCAAGAGTATTTGCCTAAATCTCTGTCCTTGTCTGTATTCTCTTTTTATGGATATTTAAAAAAATGTCCATCTGTCACCAAACCACGCATGGCTCTCCTGGCAGTCTGCCTGAGTCAAGCTGCAGTGGTTACTCCTTGTTCCTTCTGCAGGTTGACATTTTCTAACATCTGCAGCCTCGATGTTGAGCAAATAACTGGCTGTCAATTCACTTGGAGGGAATATCCTTCATTTCTCTCATGACCTCTGTCTAGGACACATGGCAGGGCCTGAGCTGTCTAGCCTCATTATTAGCAGAGTCTTCCAGCAATCAGACCTGCTGCATGGTCCGGATGTTTGAAAAGGCACTTTACTGGATGTAGTAACTAATAAAAAGTTAGCTCTTAGTATCACAAGTTGGGGCTACCCTTTGAGTGCATATTTTTGAATAACATTTGAAAAAGCGTCTTTCCTTTGGAAAAGCTAGAATGCCTTTTATAAAAATAGACCTATTCTAATGTCAATTTTCTGCCTGAATAAAAGTGAATGAATATTAAACATTGCTGCAGGCCATCTTGTCATTGAAATTAAAGATTCTCTGTTATAATAAATAATTCTGTAAAAACACAAATTTTGTCTAAGCAACGTTCAGCCCCAATTTTTTGTAATTGTATTTTCAGTCCAGGGTACATATATTTGCAACTTAATGTATGAACATGAAACGGACGTTTTAGCATGAGTAGCATATATTTTGAAATAGTTGTATAGCCCTGTAAAAACGTGGTTTACTGGCTAAATGGAGAGTTAGATGATTCTTCCTAGTGGGAAGGAAGTATATATCTTGGAGGAAAAGTGAGTCACATCCAGCACTCCTAAATGGTTATTCACTTGAATAAACACATCAGGTGTGTGATGAGGGAAATGTGATGTGTCACGTAAAAAGAGCATTGGACTCAAATCATCAGCTTTGGTTTCGAGTGGGTGGTGACTTTGTTACTTGCTAGCTGTGTAATCTCGGGCAACTTATTTATGCTTTCTGAGCATCACTTTTATCGACTACAAAAGGGAAGAATCCGACTATGCGGGAGCTCTAAACCACATTATTTTACACATTGGCATGTCTCGGTCGATTCTGAGGTAAGTAATTTATGCTACTAGAAATAAAGTCCTGACGTTTGCAAACAATTTATGGTTGTAGCACAGATAAGTTTAGTTAGCCCTGTGATGTCATTCTCACCAACGTGGCTTCTGAAGTGGCTTCTTGAGAGAGAGAGAGAAGAGTGTGAATTGTGGCTGCCACACTGGTAAGACAAGTGTTACCGTCACCAGAAACTTCCAAATGACCAATTTCATTATTTACATGCCCATAAAATGTTTTCATGGATACCACACCCATAAAGTTTCGGGTCATCTGCCTTGCTTTCATACAAATATTTCTTGTGCATGTTTTCTCAGTATTTGTCAACATCTGGGCACAGCATGAGGAGGGCAGCGCCTCTTAAATATGGTCCACCATGTGTGAACTTCTGGGCTGGATTTTCCCCTGTATTCATTCCAGTTAACTACCCTCTACACAGTAACAAGCGAGGACTTTCATACATCCAGAGTCGGGCAGCTGAGGGAGAAGATGCTAACTAGGTCCAGAGGTGGGAATGTATCTGGAGGCAGACACATCCCTGGAATGTTTCTGCTGCTCTGATTCTGGGTTTGAGCTGCTGGCTGCTTGATCACAGACACGGACTTCCTTGCATTCTAGTACTTTCAGTTTCACATTCCATATTTTCACATTCTAGGTTTTCTTTGCCTCGAGGCATCATCATAAAGTTATGTGATATGAACTGAGCCGTGATGAATCTCCTTCGTACCCCACCCCGCGACACCCCTAGCCCACCTGCTCCCACCAAATACACATACTTAGAGAAACACATACTTAGAGAAACAACAGTAAAGGGACACGACAACACCAAGGAGTGGTGCTAATAGCCAGCATAGTGAGAACTCAGCCCAAGTTGGGCCAGGACTTACTTATTGCTTCTGTGCCAGACAGGGGGCTAAGTTTTTCCATACATTAATTCATTAATTTGCATAACTCTGTGAGATAGGCATTAATAGCCACATTTTATAGATGAGAATTCTGAGGCTCAGAGAATTTAAGTAACTCACCCAACAGGTGGCTGTTGGCTGAGAGTTACACTCAGTCAGTCTGGCTCCAAAATCAAGGCTCTCGACCACTCTTCTCTGCCACATCATCTGCACTATAAGTTAACAGCATTTCTGCAACTACTTTCACATCACCATCCCATGAAGTCTCTCTTATTATCTCAGTGTTCTCTTTGAAGAAGCCAGGGATCAGTGAAATTAAGTAATGTGACTAGGGTCTCATGGCTGGAAATAGTGACAGGCAGTGAAGGAGCCCGGATTTGAATCATGGTCTCTTCGATCCAGGAAATATAAGAGGAGCATAGGAAAGTGAGCATCAGTACCTTCAAAAAGGCAAACACGTCCCAGGAGCAGATGAAAGGAGAAGAACATTCTTGGAATGAACCTGGAAAGGACTACTAGATTTAGTCTAGGAGAAATACTTAGGAGAAGTAGATAGAAAATGAAAGGCATTTAAACATTATTACTAAGCCTCATTCTCAACTTATAGGAGAAAAAGTTTGCCCTCGGCTTCTGGAGAGCAAAAGCTGCAGAGGCCAACTGTACCGTCAGCCTCGCGGGGACAATCCCCCCAAGACTGTGTTGTGCCAGCCTTGCTAAGACCGCAGAGAGCTTCATTTACCACTGCTTAAATACCTCCACTAGCTAATGTTCAGATTAAGGGAGACAGTTAGGGAGTTAATTATTTTTTTTCCTGGCTTTTCTATTCAAAGCTGCTTTGCCTTGATCAGTAGCCTAAGCACTTTTATATGCTCACCAACCTTGATTCCAGGGTTCTCAATGCAAGCTTTGTGAAAATATCGCATTGCAGAAAAAAGCTAGTCAACTAAAGTGAAAGTTTAATTTCTAAAGACTGTACTCAGTGGAGGCTCTTTACACGTACTCACAATTAATTTTTAGAATAGAAATGGAGTCGCATTTTCAGTTGTTCTTCCTGGAGTTTGTCAATGACATTCAGTATTCGAGATCAGATTTCCAGCATTTGCAGAATGAAGCAAACCAGAATAAGCAAGTGAACAGTCTAAAGTGAAGTACCAGTAAGTGACAAAAATCTGTTAAAAAGCTCATGCATTTCGTCCCACCTGGAATGTAGAGCCTCTTATGGGTTAGAAATCATGTAAAAGAAAGAAAGAACCAAATTAAAAGCAGGATATTCTGATAGTGGAAATCAGGATCAGAACAACATAGTATAAGGACAATAATCTGAGGCCATTAAATGCAAGGACAAATAACTTTCCATACCTTAACATCCTTTCTGAGCACCACATCTTTTAAATAAAATAATTGCTAATCATACTCTTCTCAAGAATAAAATCAAATTAGGTTTAGCATAGACTAAGAAAAACAGGGTCATGATTAATGTTCTTTATACATAATTCAATAAAAATAATCTTTTTCTGAAAGATTACTTAAAGGTATAAAATTTATCTGAAAAATGGATTTGTGTGGAATAGTTCTGTGAAGATGCTAGATGATGCATTAGGATATATCATTGAGCGTAGCGCATCCTATCTTATAAGTTAGGTATTATACTCCCAATTTTAAGATGGGGCCATGCATTTTTGTAAGGTGAATGGACTTGAGCAGTGTTTGAGCATGCCAGGACCAATCCAAAATGTCAACCCCTCTTCTCCAGTTACTAATCTCAATCTATGCAAGTTCAACCTAGAAGGTTGGAGGGCCCCATTGCTATCCTCTTTTGGTCCTCTGACCAATCTTTCTGTCTCTTTCTTTTTCTCTCTCATTGCTCAAAATTGAATTGAAAGTTAAAATATTCTTTGCCTTAGGTCAATGGAGATTACAAATTTTCAGTCTTATGCCACTGTAAGGCAAGAAAACCTGGGTACATACCCAGTATGATAGTAATGCTTTCCAATTATATGAACTACCACCATCCAATTCAGTTGGATTTTACATAGTGGTAGCAGTGAAGTGAAGCAGCACCTATCATTAATTGAGCACTTACTGTATGCCAAGCACTACACTGTACATGGTAAGAACATATCCAACATGACCTTTACTTACATGGTGAGAAAATATGCAAAATTTATGGAATCATTTTTGTAATTCATCCAAACCTGTATTGTTTGATTTTTTTTTTTAAGATTTTATTTATTTGTCCACAGAGAGATACAGTGAGAGAGGGAACACAAGCAGGGGGAGTGGGAGAGAGAGAAGCAGGCTTCCCGCCGAGCAGGGAGCCCGATGCGGGTCTCGATACCAGGACCCCGGGACCATGACCTGAGCCGAAGGCAGACGCTTAACGACTGAGCCACCAGGCGCCCCAAAACCTGTATTCTGTTTGATATTAACCAAATCATGTTTGGTTTTTACCTTGACTTTCACCACTCATAGTTTGCCATCATATGTCAAGCCCCCAGCTTCTCCTACGAGTGTGCTGTGAGCCATAATGGATTTATCTAATAATATATCCTTGAATGGTGTTATGACGGTCACCTCTTGATTGCCATGTTTTATATTTTCTGAGTAAAGCTATAACTTCCTTTTATTATATTCTAAATGTTCTCTCCTAGCTGTCGAGGAAGATCTCTTCACTGTTTCGTCAGTTCATGAGGTCATGTGACCAGAGTTCTGGCCATGCCACTAGTTTTGAGATCTTGATTTTTTTTTTTTTTTTTTTTTTTAGACAGAGTGTGTGCGCGCATGCATAAGGGGTGGGGGCAGAGGGAGACAGAGAGACAGATCTTAAGTAGGGTCCATGCCCAGGGGGAGCCTGATGAGGAACTCAATTGATCTCATGACCCTGAGATCATGACCTGAGCCAAAATCAAGAGTCAGACACTTAACAGACTGAGCCACCAAGGCGCCCCTGAGACCTTGACTTATTCAGTTAGTATCCCTTGACTTCAGTTTCCTCATCATTATAATAAAGGGTGGTCCTTAAGCCTCTAATGTCCCTTCCAGCTCTAAAATTGTGTTATTTTATGGTTCAATTCATACCCATCGTGATTCCATAATCCCTGCTCATACTTCCTTTATCTGGAAAAGTGTTGTAATTATATATACCACCATGTATATGCGTGTGTGTATATATATATATATATATATATATATATATATATATATATATACCATCATTTGGAAAATACCTGATACTGGGCCCCCACTCCAGACCAATTAAATCTGGGGATGGAATCCAACATCATATTTTCAAAAATTCTCCAGATTATTCGAACGTGCAGCTGGAACCAAGAACTACTGGTCTTCACTAAAGCATCCTGATTTTATCTGTGATGTCTCCACTGGTCACTACTACAAATAAACAGCCAGAAGAGAAAGGGGAAGATGTCCTCAGATCCTTCTTTATAGAAGTAAGGGGCCAGGAGTCTGATAGGAGGAAGGTAGCCAATAGCAGAAGAGATCATGGCTTCATATAGAGGAGCCATTATTATTTAGGTACAAAATATAATCCTTCAAAGGCTTGGCTGGTGGAGTTCCAGAATAACCAAGAAAAAGAGTGTTTGGTCTCCATTTTAACCACTGTTTAAATTTGAGTATTCCCCATGAAAACACACCTCTGGTTTTATAAGGCACAGTGGTGGACATGGAGTATGCTTTATGAATATGTTATGGGGTCAACATTGTTGGAACGGAGCTCCACAAACATGAGGCATGCACACATCTGTTACAACACTGACCTGTGTCCCATGTCGTATGGCCTCCCCTTTCATAAATTCCACTTCCTTGGAAAGCCATCTTATAGCACTTGAACTGGGATCTATAATTCAGTGCTTTTTTTCTTGACTGAAACGTTTACCTTTCTTCCCATAAAAAAGAAATGGTTGGATTTAAAGCAATATGGGCTCAGGGCTGAGACCATGATGAAATTCTACAGCTATATTTGATGACAACAATAAGGGGTGAGTTATGAAGAGTTAGTTTAGGGTGAGAGACAGCATAGAGCAGTAGAGACACTGGCTTATGCGTCCCTCTTTCTGGAAATTAGACTCACTCTGCCAATGAGCGATTTGATCCTGCAACCGTCTTTTTAACTTGTAAAAGTTCTCCATTTTCAGAACTGTGGAATGGGAGCAGGTGACACGATCTTCTCCAGGGTCCCTTTCATCAGTCAGGTTCTACAGTTTTCACTAGCTGCGTTTCTTTGGCTAACAAATGGATTGTCTAATTTTCTTCTTTAATTGGTACTGAACTTTCTAAGACTTCTATGAGATGGGGTCACACGGGAGGCAGAGAGCCCAGTGACTGTCTTCCCCAGAGCAGGCGTTAGACCAAGGAACTTAATAAGTCCCATCCATGGTGCTGCATCCTGATTGATTCCCTACTTTAATTTCATATAGGCTTCTGTATCTACAGGACAAAATTTGGTTTTTATATGGGCACCTGGGTGGCTCAGTTGGTTAAGCGACTACCTTCGGCTCAGGTCATGATCCTGGAGTCCCAGGATCGAGTCCCGCATCGGGCTCCCTGCTCAGCAGGGAGTCTGCTTCTCCCTCTGACCCTCCCCCCTCTCATGCTCTCTCTCTCTATCTCATTCTCTCTCTCAAATAAATAAATAAAATCTTAAAAAAAAATTTTTGGTTTTTATATGTCCTGATGTGTGAAGTTCTATTTATCATGTTTAACATTTCTAGGACAGTTCCCCTTGACCTTCAGTCTAACATTTTCCATCCGTGAGCAAAACTTTTCATAGCTAGAGATATTGAATCCTGGGTGAGTGAGACAACTCCATATTGACATGTTTGTATAACAATGTGCATGCCTTTGTGTCTTGAGAAGTTAATATATTTTTGCCTAAAGTAATTACAGTTTCCCTATGAGTACATGGACAGGTTTCCGTGATCTGTATATCTTTTTCCCTGTCAGATATGTACAATTGTCTTTAAAAATTAGGAAGCTAATTCTCTTTGATAGCTTCTGAATAAATGTTCACTATGAAAGGCTTTAACATTAGATATAAATTGACACTGGAATATAAAATAGGCTTTAAAATTTTCTCTTCTTAGTCGGCTATCATCTGTTTTGTTACATACCAAATAAACACGGGTATATAAAAGATTCATATTGGGATGCCAGTGTTCCTGATAGAGGGGTTCACGGAGACAGAGAAATCTTGATTTGCAGCCACATAAAGGCACAGGTTTTCCACTGTTTCTTGTCCATCTTCTGCAGAGGCACCATGGGAACCAGATTGCCCAGGGCACACAGTTCAGCTGCATCTACAGCAAGTGCAGGGGAGTTACCGTAACACAGATACATATTGTCACAGTAAAGAGCCACATTTGCCCTTTGCTTTTTTCCTGGCAGGAAGGCTCTAAAACACGAAGACTGACTTATGAGACAGCTTGGCTCTGAGCAGCGTGAGACGTTGAGTCAGATCACAGCAAGAAAAAACCCAGACATGATTTATATTGAAAAAACATACTCTTCACATATGACATTTTTTTGGAAGAGGCATTTTTACGTGCCAGAATGTTTATTCGGTATCTCCAAACCACTGGATGGCATCAAAAGGTGGTGTTCCAACCACAGTTTGGGTCAACTCTTCTTTCTTGCTTAAAATGATCACACTGTTTTTCTCTTGATTTAGTTATAGAAGTTTATTTCCAGAGGGGTTTGTTTGCTAGGATATAAAAGATTCAATGGTTCATTCAACAAATATTTATGTTCATGTTCTAGGTTCTATTTCAGATGTTGGGCCCTCTTGAGTCTGTATTTGAAGAGAGTGACAGAATTAATAAACAAATAAATAAAAGATGTGGTATGTCACATTGTGATAAATGCAATCGAATAAAATAAAGCAGAGAGCAGGAATAGGGCATGCAGGGTGGGAGAAGGTGCCTTTTAAAACAGAGTGGTCAGGGAAGGTCTCCCTGAGTAGATGATATTTGGGCAATATGCTGAAAGAAGTAGGGAGCAAGCCACGTGCATGTCTGGGAGAAAGTGATGGGGTTTGGAACAAGGTGGTAATGACAGAGGTGGTGGGAAGTGACAGGTTCTCCTACTATTTTGGAGGTGAAACTGACAGAATTTCCTTCCAGATTGCATGTAGGGTATGAGAGGAAAATGATCAGGGATAACTCCAAGGATTTTGGCTGGAGCAACTGTAAGATGGAATTGTCCTTTACTGGCATGGAGAAGACCACAAAAGCAAGTTTGGAGAGGGTAGGATTAAGCATTCTGCTTTAGCTCTATAAAGTTTGATATACTTATTAGACATCCAGGTACAGAAGTCATGTGGGCAGTTGGATACTCAAGTGTGGAGTCCTGGGGTAAGTTCTGTGAAGACATATATTCCAAGGTATCAGTTCTTAGATGGCATTCAAGGCTACGAAACTGGATGAGATCATCTAAGGTAGTGATTTTCAATCAGTGCCTACCTCCACCCTTAGAAATTCTTCTCTAATTGGTCTGTGATGGGTCCCAGACATTGTAAAACCTCTCCAGATGATTAGTATGTGCAGAGTAGGTTAGGGAATAAGTGTGGCTAGAGAAGGTTAAGACAGAGTCCAGGGCATGCTAACATTTAGACGCCAAGGAGATGAGGAAGTCCCAGCAAAGAGAAGGAGCTACTGTGAGGCAGGAGGAAAATTGGGAGATTGAGGGGTTCTGGAAGCCGAGTGAACAGAGTTTTGAAGAGGAGGGAGTGACCAACTTTATCAAATGCTATGGACAGTGCTTAAATTAGTGAAGACTGAGACCTGACGATTAGATTTAGCAATATGAGGCCACTATGGCTTTCATAGGAGCTGTGTCAGTGGCTCAGCAGGGGTGACAGTTTGATTGGAATGGATTCAAGAAAGAATAGAGGAGAGAAATTGGAGTGAGTCCTTATAGACTGCCCTTTTGACAAGTTTATCTGTAAAAGGGAGCAGAGAAGTGGGGAGTTAGCTGGAGGGAGAGATGAGAGTAAGAGAGTTTTATTGTTTTAAGATGGGAAAAATAATAGCACATACAAATAGGACATTTGTATGCTCTTAGAAATGATCCAATAGAGAAGGGAAATGATGATGTAGGAGAAAGAAGGAAGAATTGTTGGAACAATCCCATTGGGTAGGGAAGAGGGGGATGTTTGTGCAGTGGATGGTTTACTCTGGATGGAAGCATGGCTGGTTGCTCCATAGTAACAGGGAATGTTAGAGTTTGTGGGCCGTTTGCAGATAGGTGGATGCTTCTGGTGACAGGTGTGAACGACATTGTCTTCTGAGTGCTTCCATTTTCTCAAAAATAGGAAGCAAGTTCTTCAGATGAGAGAGGGAATGGGAAAAAAGGATAAGAGGCTTAGGGAGAGAGCAAAGCATGAAATACACATAGGGAAAATAAGTCAGTGGACAAGGGAAATGACTTGATTGGCAGTTTAAGGATCACGGGTTGGGGTAAGACCAGAAACATGGCAGCATGTGTGTTTTCCAGCCATATTCAGCTGCTTGCCTGATGCAGATGACCTGGAGCACTGGACTCAAGTAAGGTGGAGTTTTTGCCAGATGAATAAAAAGAAGAGAGAGTGGGCCACAAAGTTGAGTTATTTGTAATGGTGCAATTATAATGATGAACCCTCCAAATTACACTAGTTGGAGTAAAGTGAGGACACCATGGAGAAATATAATGAAAATGAGGTAGGATTAATAGATTAGAGGTTTGAATAGGGTCAGGAAATTGCTGAAGACATAGTTCTAGTAGTTCTTTTATGCCACAAAACCACTGTCTATTTTGATGAAAGGTAAGCACATTCATCACTGAAGCTGATTTCACTTTGAATCTACTTAATTAAGTTTTCAACCATTAAAATTAGTTAAGTTATGCAAAAGGACCACAGCTTTGAACATTAGTTTGCATTCTTTCACTTACAATTATGAAATGAATATATTAGTGTATAATCTAAAAACAATTGGTGATTGCTAGAATACATCTCAGTAATCTGTCTCTTGTAAAGTAATAAATTGACAAAGACAGAATTAAACTATCCTGAGCACTTTTTAAATATTTATGCTTCTTTGTAACCCCAGTGGTTTGGGAAAATGATGACAAACAACATAATGTATCTCTCCGTCTATTTTGTAAATCACTTTAATTTTGCTAAATTGCTGAAAAGGGATTTACTATGGTTAAGAAACACTTTTCAAAAATGTAATTGATGAAATTGTGTTATATAAGACTGATGCCAGAGCTATAAAATGCTTCACTTTGAGAAGAGTTTGTCCATTACACTTCAGAATTTCTATGTGTGAATGGGGATTTAGCCGCCAGACAACCTAATCTAATGACCTTTCACTCCACTGACTGGAGAGGGTGGCTTGGGGGTTTTGCTCCATGCCCTGCTTCCCTGATTGGATGAAGAGTGCCAACTTCTTCTACATGAGGACCTGGCATGGTGGGCCCATGTACAGCTGCCCTCCTGTGACACAATCTTGTGGCCAGGTCAGTTTCCACCAATTCTGTGTTGACTGGTCCTGGCTTATGTTCTCATGTCTGCTACTGAAACCACCCCCCGCCCCCATCCATTCACCAAGATATAATCACCTGACAGGTGTGAGGGAAACATGAATTTGTGCTCTTTACCTCTTTCTTTAGGATAAAATATGGTTTCCAATTCTGAAAAATGAAATGCTTCTTCATGGTCTCAAAAATGTTGTAACTTTCACCCCCATCAATATTAGACGAAAACTCTGAACACGTTTTAAAACAATAACATCACATACAATCCCCTCCCCCCACACACACACAATTTTGAGGTTTACTGGATTCCTGGCTAGGATGAGATGACTCATTGTTTGCTTGAGATGACTCAGTGTTTGCTTCTGTTTCTCAATTTTGGAGTTTTGTGCCCTCCATCTTCTCCCACACTCATTTTCTTGGTCCATCCATACCAATGGCACTATGTTCGAGATGAAATTAAAAGTACTCATTATTGTTCTCCAGATTCTCAAGTCCAGGTCTTTTAACCATTCTTTTGTCTTCAAATAAGATCAGTCTGGAGCAGCAAATGGCATTTTGGAGAATTACTCCAGAAATATTTCTCATGCTAAGTATTAAGTACTGGAACACCTCCTACTTCATTTTGGGCTTAAGCATGTTTTATAAATTCTTCTTTGTGAGGCATCGTATAGATTGGAAAACATCTGTGTGATTCTTCATGACAGTGGGCTGAAGAATAAAAAACTGTGATGAATGCCACAATTAATAAATTAATTAGAAAATAATTCAAAAAGTTTGGGCAGAGACGATGAGAGAGAGTAACAGTCTTGTCGGTAGAGTTTACTCTTTCAGAATGGATTTCTCTGATAAGCCATATGATGTTTTTACCGACAGTGTTTTGCATTATAGTAATAGCTGCTTCAGCTCATGTTCCCTTTAAAAAAAAAAAAACATATCAAAGCATCAAAGGCAGGGACAGATGTATTCCTTGAATTATTATGGTCACTTCAAGAGCCAATCAAATAATACTATGCTTTATTAAAATCACAGAATCTTGAACTGAGCCAAATTAAGAGGCACAGTCTGTTCTAAGTTAAACTTTCCAGCAACGAGTTGAAGATGGAGTGCTAGGGTTAATGAGTAACTGTGGAGACCTGGGATTATTAGCATCCTGGGGAAACCAGCAGATGTCAAACCCTTTACTATTCCAATTCCATTGTCATTGTCATAGTCATTGTCCAGTCATTGTCTTAACTCATTTTTGACCTCAGGCAAATAACCTAAAGGAAGGGCATGAGACTAGCTAATATTTCAGATTCTAACTTTTACATTTTAAATTGTGCAGAATAAAAGGTAGGAGGCAGGTGAGCCATTTTTACCTCTAGCTTAAAAAATTAAAGTAAAAAAATGTTGTACCTGAGTATCGGTTGCTAGATACAAAAGAAAATATTGTTGTGCTTTTCTTACCCATTTTTGATTACTCTGAAGCCTTAAAGTGTCTCTGTCGGTGACCAGAGATGCCTGACCATTGGAAACACGTTGACAACAGGAAAGGGGAATGTGCTGTCAGTCTAGTGACTGCCTACTTGTCCCTTCTCAGAGCAGCAAAGTGGGCATGCCATAGCTTTCATTCACTTGGTCATCTTTTAAACCAATTTAGCCTGGTAATGCATTGTCAGTTCTATAGTCTCAGAAGCAAAATTATTTTTCAAGGTAAGGAGGCCTCTTTCTCACCAGTGGCCAGGCTGTTATCCAGGGAAAAATAAAATTCAGCCACTATAATACATAATCTCTTGCTTTTGCAATTGCCTCTTTAATTATCTTATCACAGGCACTGATACGTGGTAGAATTAGAGGAATTATTCCAGCAGATTTGCCCTTCACTGCAGGCTTCAGGTTTGTTCCAAGTAATTCGTATATTTTATATCCTGTTCTTTGGAATAGTAAAGGGTCTGGCACCTGCTGGTTTCCCCAGGATGCTAATAATCCCAGGTCTCCACAGTTACTCATTAACCCTAGCACTCCATCTTCAACTCATTGCCTCGAAGTTTAACTTAGAACAGAACTCTTTAGGGTGGGTCACCCCTGCCACCTTTCCCTCTCTCCTCTCTGTCTTATCATGCCACACTATTCTCTCCTGGTTGCTTAAATTGCTATTTTGTGGAAGAAAGCATTTCTGCTTCCTCCTGTCAAAGAAACTGGGTGGTTTTCTGACTTTTATACTTCACAGTGTACTGTTTTAAGCACCTAAGCTGAAATTTCTAGATGAGGACAAGGATGGAAAGTAGACTTGAAGATGAGGGACCTCACCAAGGAGGAGGGTTAGGCGGAAGCAATATAGGGAGCAGATAAGAATGACAAATGCTTCTCTATGGACAAATGATCCTTTATAGACTTGACCTCCGTAAGTTCAAGAAAAGTGCCTTTTTCATTTTGTATCTTCAGCATGTAGTCCTGTGTTTGGCCCTTAGGAAGTACTTGATAAATATTTGTTGCCCTGAATAGAACACAAATGCACACAGCTGAACCAGGGATGGTGGACAATTAGTGACTGAGTACAATTGAAAATGGAGCGATGGGAGAAAGAAGGAAATAAATTTCTCATCCCGGCTTCTGTCTCCAAATATCTCTCTGCTGTATCCCTGTTGGAAGCTGTGTGCTTATATAACCCATTTGCACAATTAGCTCTAAATTGAGTTGTCTTTCAAATCATTGAAATATTAGCAGTTGTTGTACCCATGTTTAGTGGATTATTTGTGTAACCAAAGGGGCTCAGACAAAATAGCTATTTCCTGTGGTCGCTTCACAAATGTGAAGCATTGCTGCTATTTGAAATGTAATGACTTGTATTTCTGATTCCACTCTGGATATGTTAGCAATGGTGAAGCCTGTGCCGAGGGTGGCTGTAGCGTCTGTGGCTGTTAGTAGATAAAGCATTATTGTGATGTTGGCTCCTGTTTATCATCTGCCTAGATTTTACAAAGAGTCAAAAAAAGAAGAAAAGCTGACACTTTAGTGACACTGTAGTGAGTTTTCCTGATTTCTAATAGCCGGGAGCAGCAAGTGTTGCTTTTATAGTTTTTATTGCTTACTGAGTGGATGTCAACATAGGTATCTTTGTATTTGAATCAGAAAACAGTATTTCTCTAAAACACATTTCTTTGAAAATCTGGTGTCTCATATTTCATTCAAAAGCATGTCACCAGTTTACATGGGTGCCTGAGTCGACTAGTCATTGTTATTTATTCAAAGCCCTACCTGAAAGACAAAAGCTCTGTGTTAAGCATGGTTGGGAGAAGTGATGCAGGAGAAGCCCTATCAGTCTAGTATTAGGAGGTCAGACCAAGGAATCCGCCAGGCTTTGGTAAATTTAATTCATTTTCACCATGCTCGCTAGGGTGCAGCAGTGAGAAATTGTGTGCGTTCCCTGGAACTGATGTTCTCCACCACTGGAAGTCAAATAAATGACTTAAATCAAGGACAGCCGAATGACTGGAGGAGACTCAAAGTTCAGATTCAGATTCATGTTACATGTGTTCGTTATCTGAAAAGATAAGTCTTCTGTTGCTAATTTCACTTCTCTGAGATGGGGTGGTTATATCTTTATTATAATTTAAAAGTATTTTTCCCCCTAAAAAGGTGATTTGTTAACAAATTAGTAGTTACTAAGGTACTAGGAGCTAGGAGAACTTTTTAATTTTTTTTTAATTTTGAAAGAAAAGTGTAGCCGGAATGTTATCCACCTTGAATTTTGGACTGAAGTTCCTCAACTGCTGGACCAGTAGAGAACATGTTCCAATGCCTCATCTTATAAGTCTACTAGTAATGGAAGGGATTTGAGGTCCCTCCTAACTTAATCTTTGCCATTAAGATATTTCTGGTTATATCTGAAAGAGAAATAGATTCAAATTCAGGAGTCCTAGATTTTAGGTTTGGTATTGCCCGTTTCTAGCTTTCTTGCACTGGGGACATCATTTAACCCCACTGAACTCAGTTTTCCCAATTGTAAAAGACAGAAGGATAATGGTATCTCACCCATTGATGATCACATCCAATAAAGTGTGTCAGAGTAGTTCTTAAAAGTATAAAGCATTATGTAAGTGTTTCTATTTAAGACAGGATATGGATGCAGAAAATACATTGTGTAACTGATGGGGGGTGGTGTTTGTTTTTAGTCTCTAAATCACATTCCCTTCAAATTTTTCCATTACTGATGTTCTTACAACAGAGTTTCAAAAAAACAAAGTAAAGAAAGAAAGAAAGAAACACAGCTATAGGCAGCCATTAGGATAAATTAGAATCTGTGTCTCAAGAATATAAGGCTTTCGCATCTCTGTCCTGAGGGGTCAATATCTAGTTACCCAAGAAAAACAAAATTATATCTGTGAATATAAGGCAGTCCTGAAATTTACTTATACTGATTATAATCAGGATGTAAGAGCACTCATTTTTGGTTATCTTTTTTATATCACATTTCTTAGTTTCTGTTAAAAAAAAAATCTACCTTGTCTGGCTTCCATGAAGATCCAGATGTTGTATGTGCACACCTGCTTGCTCTCTTGCTCTCGCTCTCTCTCAAAAAAAAAAAAAAATCATCTGGGCGCCTGGGTGGCTCAGTTGGTTAAGCGACTGCCTTCGGCTCAGGTCATAATCCTGGAGTCCCGGGATCAAGTCCCACATCGGGCTCCCTGCTCAGCAGGGAGTCTTCTTCTCCCTCTGACCCTCCCCTCTCTCATGCTCTCTGTCTCATTCTCTCTCTCAAATAAATAAATAAAATCTTTTAAAAAAAATCATCTGTCTGGATTTTGAAATTTAGGGATAATATTAAGTATATTGTTTCACATTTAATTTTCAGCTAGGCTTTTTCTTACAATTTGAGTATAGAAAGCCAGGTAATGTGCAGAGGCAGATGAGAATGAGACTATTTTTAAGTGTATAATTTAATGAATTTTGCCAACTATATAGGTCCATGTAAGCAACACCCATATCAAGATATAGAATGTTTCTATCACCCAGAAAGTTCTTTCTTGCAGAGTTTCAGTCAGTCAACTGCCTCTCCCCGACCCCAGCAATTACTGATCTGATTTCTAGCACTATGGATTAGTTTTTCTCTGTTTTAGAGCATCATGTACTTGGAGTCACGCAGTAATGTACATATTCAACTATGTCTGACTTCTTTTAGTCAGTATTACTCTTTTGAGATTCATCCATTTTGTGACATGTATCACTAGTTTGTTCCTTTTTATTGTTGATTAGTTGCTATAGATTGAATGTTTGTGCCCACCCCACCCCCAAAATTCACAGGTTGCAACCTAATCCCCAAACTGATGCTATTAAGAGGTGGGGGCCTTTGGGAGGTGATCAGGTCATGAGGGTGGAGTCCTCATGAATGGGATTAGTGCCCGTATAAAAGAGGCCCTAAGCACTTATCACTCCCTTCCTACAGTGTACGGTTGCAGAGAAAAGACAGTGGTCTGTGAACCAGGAAACAGTTTCTCACCAGACACAGAATTTCCCCAGTGCTGTGACCTTGGACTTTCCAGCCTCCAGAACTTTAAGAAATAAATTTCTGTTGCTTTTAAGCCACTTAGTCTATGATAATTCTGTTATCACAGCCTGGAGAGACCAAAGCAGTAGTATAGTTGTCCCCACTAATCTATAGTCTTGCTTTCTGGGATTTCAGTTACCTACAGTCAACCACAGTCTGGAAGCAGATGATCCTCTGTATGAATTATTGTCAGAAGGTCAATAATAACTAATGCTACATCATAATGCCTATGTCGTTCACATCACTTCATCTCATTATGTGGGCATTTTATCTCATCATCACAAGAAAGGTGAATACAGTTCAGTAAGATATTTTGAGAGAGAGAGAGACCACATTCACATAACTTTTATAATAGTATATCATTATAATTGTGGTGTTTTATTATTAGTTATTGTTGATAAACTTTTATTGTCCCTAATTTATAAATTAAACTTTATAATAGGTATATAGGTATAGGAAAAACATAGTGTGTGTGTGTGTGTGTGTGTGTGTGTGTGTGTGTATATATATATATATATATATATGGTTTGTACTACCCATGGCTTCAGGCATCCACTGGGGGGGGCCCTGGAATGTATTTCCTGCAGATTAGGAGGGGGACTACTGCATTCTGTCTTATGAAAATACCACAGTTCGTGGCGCCTGGGTGGCTCAGTCATTAAGCGTCTGCCTTCGGCTCAGGTCATGATCCCAGGGTCCTGGGATCGAGCCCCGCATCGGGCTCCCTGCTCCTCGGGAGGCCTGCTTCTCCCTCTGCCTGCTGCTCCCCCTGCTTGTGCTCTCTCTCTTTCTGTGTCAAATAAATAAATAAAATCTTTAAAAAAAAAGAAAATACCACAGCTCACCTTTTCTGGACATTTGAGTATTTGACAATTTGGGGCTATTATGATTAAAGCCACTCTGAATCGTTAGTGCAAGCTATGGTTTTGACATGTTTTTACTTCCCTTGTGTGAATACTCTTGGTCATAGAGTAAGTGCACATACAACTTTAAAAGAAATTATCAAATTGTTCTAAAGTTATACCATTTTACACCCCTACTTCTAATGTTTGAGAGTTGAGTTGCTCTGCATCCTTGTCAAAACTTGGTATGGTTGGTTTTTTTGATTATAGACATTCTAATAAGTATATACTGGTATCTCATTGTGGTTTTATCTTGCATTTCCTGGTGACTAAATATGATGGGTATTGTTTTTGGTTATTATCCATTTACAAGCCTTCTTTTGTGTAATGTCTTTTCTCATCTTTTCTCCATTTATCAGGTTGTCTTCATATTACATATTTGTAAGAGTTCTTTATATATTCTAGATACAAATTATGTGGTAGATTGGGGCACCTGGGTGGCTCGGTCTTTAGGCATCTGCCTTTGGCTCAGGTCGTGATCCCAGGGTCCTGGGATCGAGCCCCACATTGGGCTCCCTGCTCAGCAGGAGGCCTGCTTCTCCCTCTCCCACTCCCCCTGATTGTGTTCCTGCTCTCGCTGTCTCCCTTTCTGTCAAATAAATAAATAAAATCTTAAAAAAAAAAACACACAAATTATGTGGTAGATGTGTTTTGCAAATATTTCCTCCCAGATTGGGATTTGCATTTAATTTTCTTAAAAATACCATTTGAGGAGCAGAAGCATTTAATGTTAATGAAGTCCACTATATCAAGTTTTCTTTTATGGCTAACATTTTATTTTATTTTTTTTCCCTATCTAAGAAACATTTGTCCACCTCAGATTAAGTCAAAAGGGTTTTTACCCCTTTGTTTTGTTCAGAAATACAATTGTTTTTTGTATGTTTATCTTGTATTTATACTTGGAATCACACAGTAATGTACACATTCTTATATGATTCAAAGCTACAAAATTCAATAATTAATTCTCATTAAAAATTTTTTGGCTTTTTATCTTTATGATTAAAGATTTATGTGATATTTTATATGATTTATCTTTATTCTCTTCTTTGTGATTCCAATGACATACTATTTTATATTGTTCCATAGGTTCTTGAAACTCTGTTCATTTTTTTACTTAAATCTTTTCATGCTCTGTTCCTTCAGTTGGATCATTTCTACTGGTCTCTCTTCAAGTTCACTAACCCATTTATTCTTCCATCTCCAATGTTGTGAATATTTCATCTGGTGAATTTTTAATTTTGGTCATTGTATTGTTCTGTTTTACAACTGCACTTAACATATAATTTCCATTTCTCTTCTGATATTCCTCCTCAGTTGACTTATTATGATCATCTTTTTCTTATGTTCTTGAATGTATTTTTAAAAAGTGGCTATAAAATCTTTATCTGCTAATTTCAACATATAGGTGGCCTGAGGGTCTGTTTGTATTGGTTATTTTTCTCTTGACAATGGGAGCCATTTTCCTCTTTCTTCAATAAATTCTGACTGATACTGGAAACTGTAAACAATATGCTGTAGAAACTGGATTCTATTTTCTTTCTCTAAAATATATAGATTTTTGGTCTTGTACAAAGTTTAATTTCTGAATAATCATTTTGGACTTGTATTAAACTCTCTTATACTCTGTAAGATTGGATCTTTGGAAAGCTCAGAGTGTTTCCTAAGTTCTTCAAATTGGCAAACCTCTGAACTCTGTCTCCCCTTTGGATCTTGATGAGTTGTAGTTTTAGTTTGTAAAGACAGGCATAATGGAAGCCTTATTTAAAGTTTTGGTACTTTCTCCTAAGACGTAGCCTTTCTAGTGTTTCAGCAGTGTCAATATTGTACGTCAGGATGTCACCAAGGTCTTTCTCATCTGATTGAGCCAGAATAGCAAAATTTCCCAGCACTGCTTGATTTCACTGTCTGTGTTTGGCTCTCAACTTGGTAACAACAGCCTTCTGATAAGCCTTGAGTATTGCTCTGTGCATGCACAGAGCAACCCTAATCAAAGGACTTGTGGGAAACATATATTTGGAATTCTGAGTCTATTTCCCCCACATCCTGGCAGTTCTCTGCCCTCCAGGACCCAGCAATTCAAATTTCAACAGTTTAAACAACCTCAAACTCTGATCTTTGCCTTCTCAGATCAGCAGAACTGCTGTGCTTTCCTTGGGCTTCAGCCCCTCATATAAGTCAGGAAATTGTTCTCAGGCAGAATCCCAGGGTAATTAGGGCCTCACCTCATGGGTTTCTCTTCTTTCAGGTATTGCATTCTTGTGATTCCTACTGTCCATTGCCTAGATATTATTGCCTGTGTATTTTGGCTAGTTATTTGTGGAAGAAAACCTGGTCCTATTGAGGTTAGAAGTTGAGGTCCTTAAATTTTTCTATAAGTTCCTTTTGTCTGTTTTCCCTTTACCTCTACGTGTTATTTTTCTCTTATGTATTACTTTTCCATTGTTTTTCTATTCTCGGAACTATTTATTTTTACACTTCTTAACTTAAAAATTTATTTTCCTCTGAATTCTTATTTGCTTGATTTAAAAAATGAAAACCATATATATGTGTGTGTGTGTGTGTGTGTGTGTATAATTTGGTATATATAATTTGATTTTTGGAAAGTAAATGTCATTCATTTACACAAGTCATTAATCAAAATATAAAGAAAATATAATCATTAAATGCTTTAATGTCTGTTCTATTTGAAAATTAGCTTTTAAATATTGCTTGTCAGGTAACAATATATAAAGGTTTCTTTTATGAGAAAATGGGTAACATTTAAGCAAACAGTACCTTTTATGAGATTTTCCTTTAGTCTGGTTTCTTCTAACTAATGGAAATAAAATTATCATTACAGTAAGCTGGAAAGCTGTTTTTGGTCCCCAATGGCATGCTTCAGAAGCCTTGTTGAGTTTTGTGGTACATCTGGTATAGCCAAGTGAGTCATCTTTCATAATATGTTCAGTGTCTGTTGGCCTCAGGACTAGGAGTCTGCTGACAAATGTTAGCCTCTCAGTAACAGAAATCAGCCTTTGAATTAAGAGTTATTAATGACATGCATTAAGCATCAGTTTTCATTTCCTCTAGGGAGGAGAAATCTCATGGACAATTTCCACAGTGTACCTCATTTATTGTGTTAAATGTCTTTTAATAATGATGGCTTAGTTTTTAATTTTATTCATTTGTTCAGTGTTATAAGTAAAAGAAAAGATGCCTCAGTTAAGAATTTTAATAGAACTGGGAAAAAGAAAATAAACCTACAACTTAAAATAAGTAATGCCGTCATCAACAAACCATGACCTTGCAGTAAAAGAAATAGAATCCCTATTCCTCCTGACTGATTTATGGTATAGAAAACATAACATGACATTGAAGTCTCTTTGAAAAGTGGAAGAATAATCAAAGACAAATGACTCTATATTTCTTTATTCAATTTACAGGACCATTTGTGTCCATTTTCCAATTCACTTTGTGTTGTTTTTGTTAATGGTATAATCATCAACCACACTATCCAGTGTACATTAGATACAACTTTAGATTTTATTTCAACAAGTGAAAAAAGTACTTCTGAATGAATTTGTCACACTTCCATCAGTACTCATACCCCACATACTGTAAGTTCTTGCTGTACACCTCTATCCTCTTCCTTCCCCTACCCTCATCTCACCCCAAGAAAGTCATTACCTGACTATAATGTCTTAGCTTCAGGCTGTGAATAGTGCTCTTGCTGGTGACCTCCACGGTACTGTTTGTTCTTTGAAAATCATATCTGATTTCATTTTGGCCCCTTGATATCTTTGGCCTAATATACAGTTTGATGAGGAGGACTTGTGAAGAACAATTTTAAAACAAACTCATGTTTTAGTGCTGCAGTAGATTATTTTGGGAGTAGCATCCTAAAGATTGGGGGAAGCCTTGAGTAGCTGAACCTGGACAACACTTGCATCTCTGCAAAAACATCTTTGGACTTGAGATGTTTTCCATTATCAGTTATTATTTTCAAATTTTTGAGGTTGCCCCAAGACCTGGGTTTTTGTTTTGTTTTGTTTTTGCAAAGTTGAATCAAATGAGAATAGACTTTGTACATTGAAGCTTTGACTAAGGGTGGGTGGTGATTTATAAGTTAGAGGTTAGAAACTCAACTCAAAGTGGACACCTAAGAATTTTGCTGCTTTAAGTTTTTGACTGGCCTCTCTCCATTTTGATAGAAACAGTTGTGGTCAGTGTAGTACTTTAGAGACATTTCTACATTTCCTTAATAACATTTTTGGAAATAAATGGTGAATTATTGGAAGGTAAGTATATGAACCTTCCTAGATGTTCATGTAGTTAAAATTTTCAGGATTGATTTTAAGACCTCATTGCTAGAAATAAAGTTCTGATGTAAATAATGCCACTCTTTATTAACAGATACCATAGATTTAAAATGACCTGGTCAGCTCATCAAGTCAAGCGTGTGATCTGGGGGTTTCCATCAACTTCTTTCATTCTCATTTTACTTATAAATGAAAATAAAATTGTTTTGCTTCTTTATTTGCCACAGTGGCCCAAGTCGTCTGACATGCCTAAAATTTTCTCAATGTCACTTCTTGATTTGATTTTCCCCTTGTATATCTGCTGCCCTGTCTTTCTGCTCTTGGCTGCCCTCTGAACCATCCACAGGCTTTGTTAATGCTCATCCATGTAGGAGGAAAAGCGGACTTAGGTTTCAGCTGATGAGGCTTTCATGGTGGCCAGGGCCAAGGGTGGAAGTTGTGAACCCTTGCAGATTTGACCAGCTATGGAGCCAGGGTGCATGCGTGGATCACAATCCTTTCTATCTTGAAGAGGTTTCCCATCAGGCCCCTGGAACCAAGAGGAATGAAAGCCAACTGGCAGCATGGAGTCCTGCCATTGTCTTCAACCTTCACAAAAATCTGAATAATAGTAGAGCAATGATTTTTAGTTTTATTTGACATGAGGACAAATCATGGTCTATGTGTAACCAAAAGGTTATTCTTTTCTAAGTATACAAACTCTTTGAATTTCTATAGAGTATTACAAAAATCTAATTTACTAAGAAAAATCTGACATGACATTATATTTTACTGAATAGTAAACAGTCTTTAAATTGTTTTTTTAAAAAAGTTCCTCTTGGATCCTCAATTCCTCTTCTTTTACAAATAGAATTCTATTTTGGGTTAGGCTAACAGTAATGGTTTAGAAAGAAACTGCCAGAGCATCTGTGATATGGCTGGTTTTTTGTTTTTTTTGTTTTTTTTTTTTTCCGTGCCAGTGCTTAGCTGTTGCTAAGCAAGTATAAGAAAACAGTGGCTACTCATATTTTATTGAACAGGCTGCACATAAATTCTGACTCTAACCAGGAGATCGGGCACTTTATTGCAAATAGAATGACTTTCTAACCTGGAACTTGGTTTCATATACTCCATCATACTGATCTCAATTCTGACGTTCAGACCAGAGCTTTCTGGCTAGGAAAAAGTTTATATATTCATAAGATGTATGTATGAAATATGTACAACCATAAAACTGTATCCAATACCCAATTCAAGGGTTTGAACACAGCAATCATCATTGAAGACCCCATGTGCTCTTTACTTTTTATTATAGCTTTACCATGAATGTTTGTATCTCTAAGAATTATATGGTAAGTTTTCAGGTATTTGAGATTCATAAAAATCGAATTATACCCTGTTCATTCTTCTGAAACTTACAAAAAAATTTAATTGTGGTGAAATACATATAATGTAAAATTTAACATTTTAACCATTTGCAAGTGAACAGATCGGTATTCTTAAGTACATTCTATTCATATTATTGTGCAACTGATCTTCAAAACTTTTTCATCTTGCAAAACTGAAATTCTATACACATTAAACAACTCCCCATTTTCTTCTCCTTCCAGCTCCTAGAAACCATCATTCTACTTTCTGTGTCTACGAATGAGACTACTTTAGATCGCTTATATAAGTAAAATCATATAATATTTGTCCTTTTGTGACTCACTTATTTCACTTAACATGATATCATCGAGGTTCGTCCACATTGTAGCCTGTGTCAGAATTTTCTTCCTTTTTAAGGTTGAACACAACTTTATTTTGATCCACTCAACATTATATTCATGGGCTAAACCGTGTTGATAAATATAGTTCCTCTTGATTTATTTTCACTGCTGTATGTTATTACGTTATGGAACCATTCCATAACTTATTTACCCATTCTCTTTTTTCTGGACTTTGAGTTGTTTCCAGAGTTCTTAAAATTTACTTTATAACCAATTCCCCTGGAGCCATTTGCTCATGGCATCTTGTTCATGTTGTGTGTGCCTGTGCAAGAGTTTCTCTAAAGTATAAACCTAGGGAAGTGCTGAGTGATAGGGTAGATGCATGCTACCTTTACTAGATAATGCCAAATTGATGTCCCAAAATGTTTATACTGATTTACAATTTTTTTTGAGAGTTCTTGTTGCTTCATATCATTGCCAGTACATGGTATTGTCAAAAATTTTAATATCTGCCAATCTGATGAGTGGGAAATAACCTCATTTTGGCTTTATTGTGTATTTCCCTGATTGCCGATGAAGTTGGGGTATTTTTTGTATGTCTAATTTGAATTTCCAAATTTATTTTTGGATTAATGGAGAAGAAATACAAGTCAAGGGAGAAAAAGAGTAAGTATTCTATATCCAAACCTTAACTCTATAACTCCGTAACTGACCATAACTCTGGCAGCTTTGTTCCCCATTAGAGCAGTCTACATATATAAAATGAGCACTGCCTCTAAGTCCCCTGTTGAATGACTTCTTCTTTATTTAATTGAGATATAATTGACATATAAAATTATATTAGCTTCAGGTATACAGCTTGATAATTCAATATCTGTATATACTGTGAAATGATCAGCACAATAAGTCTAGTTAACATCCATCACCACATATAGTTACAAACGTTTTTTTCTTGTGATGAGCTTTTTAAGATTTACTCCCTTAGCAACTTTCAAATATGCAATACAGTATTATTAACTATAGTCACCACGTTGTACGTTATATTCTTATGACTTATTTATTTTATAACTGGAAGTTTGTACCTTTTTATCCCCTTCACCCATTTCACCCTTCCTCCATGCCCTCCTCTACTTCTGTTCTTCTGATGCTGCTCAGAACCTTTGAATAAAAAGAATCACAATGGTTTACTAGGCAGGCCATGAGAAAACTCAGAGCATCAGAGTGTAACTTTTTTGACTGTATGTGAATGTGTAAGTGTGTGTGTGCAAATTTATGTAAAACATGTAGAAAAATAACACACAAAATAAAACAAAATTTCATAAAGTAATACATTTACTAAGTATTATATATTTTGATATTTTTACTTTAATTTATTCTAGCCTTTCTTTTTTTCTTCCTCCCCCTCTCTCTTTCTTTCTTTCTCTCCCCCCACCTCCCCCCTCACTCCTTCCCTCCTTTCCTTCCTTCCTTCCTGGTTGGCACCAACTATATTGATTTCACAATCCAAAAATGTGACAGTTCTCAATGAGGACAATACTGCTTCCAGGGAATGTGTTGGACATTTGTGAGGGCTTTCATGCATTTATTGGCCAGGAACCAGAGATGTGACGTATGTCACAGTCCCAAACAATGAAGAATTATTGCACATATCACAGAACTTTTGATACTGCTACAGGTAATCACTGGATATTCATGTCGGTTTACAAAAAAACAAAAACAAACTGTTTACCTAAGAACTTCCTTTCACAAAGTTCATTTTGCATAGTTTTAGTATGTCAGTCTTAGTCAGACATAAGTTGGACTTATGTCAGTCTATCTTATAAAATTATGAGGTCTGTCACCTGCTGAAGTGGAAGCTCCTTGAAGGCAGGAGTGGTGTAGTATTCATCTGGGTAACATCTACAAGTGCTTGACAATGGGCCTTATGTCTAGGAGATAGGAAGGAGTGAGTGCACAGGCCTTGGTTAGAGAAAGATGTGTTTTATTGTTAGTCACCATACAGTACAACATTAGTTTTTGATGTAGTGTTCCATGATTCATTATTTGCTTATAACACCCAGTGCTCATTACAACACGTGCCCTCCTTAATACCCATCACCGGGCTACCTCATCCCCCTCCCCCCTCCCCTCTGAAACCCTCAGATTATTTCCCAGAGTCCATAGTCTCTCATGGTTTGTCTTCCCCTCTGATTTCCCCCCCTTCAGTTTTCCCTTCCTTCCCCTAATGTCCTCTGTGCTATTGAGAAAGACATGGCTTAAATTCTAGCCATATCATGTCTGGTTGGTGTGGGTAAGGGTAAGTCACAAAGCTTCTCTAACCATCAACCAGTCCTCTGCAAAATGAATCAATAATGCACATATCATGAAATTTCTGTGGGGGATTAAGTAAAATAATGTTTGTATTATTTTAACTATTGTGAGTGGTAACAATTATTTTCATTGAAGAAATATTTGTTCCATTTTGACCCATCTTGTTCTAATACGTTTTTTTAACCATGATAACAAGCACTAATATTTATTGAATGCTTGCTTTGTGTCAGACATAAAAGCTTTGTAGGACTATTGTCCTTCATTTAATATTTGCTATAACCCTGTAAGATAATTATAGATATCTAGTTGAGGAAATTTAGGTAACTTGCTCAAAATCTAACCACAGAGCAGCGTTTTGCTATCTTGTTTGTTAATATAAAGAACTTTAAAAAAATTCCACAAGACCATCTTCACTTCAGCTGGTTTCAAGTTTGACAAATCTTTGATATTGTCCTTCAGAAATTAAAGTGTACTGATACAAAGCAGGAATAAAAGCCTGTGCCCAAGAACACAAACATGAGAAACTGTATGTAAGTGTTGCAGAACTAACTTATGTTGGAAATCAAACCTCTAGCTCCAAAATTTAATGTACGACTGAGGATTGAATCTATTATAGAACCTTGTTTCTCTAACTGTGCTATTTCACTAATCAACTAAGAAGGGAAATATTAAAGAGCTAGCGTATTTAGGTGCAATTCAAGCTAATGGAGTCAACCATAAGGGTAATATGGTTATAATAGTAATATTATATATAATATGATATAATTATAAATTTATCTCATATTAATATTAATACGATTTAATAGGGTTTATAGATATAGATTAATATATAAGGGTAAACTTCAGGTGAATATAAAGAGTTTCTGTACTGAGTCATGAAGTACAGTACTTGTGGGCCTTACCTATCTCTTCTCAGTTCTCTGTGTACTGGTCTACAGCCCTCTGACCCATGGCCGTGAGGGAGTTGTATTTTTACCTGCAGCTAAGTATGAAATGTAAGCCTCTAATCTCGTAGAGATGGAGTGAGAAGTCAGGATGGGTTGGCATGAACATCTCGCCGTTACTGGAAACACAACTCAGAGCACCTTGCCATCCTGGGCTGGGGTCAGCTGATGCTTCTTGTTTATGATGTATTCTCTGCATATAATGAATTTATGCATGAGTGTGAGAATGAGGACATGAATGCCATGCTGAGCTCCTGAAGTTTATAGCATTCCTTAAGAGGCTGCATCAGATGGCAGACAAGGCTTCGCCTTACACTCAGTCCAACAATATTGCAAAAGAGCTCATTTACAATTTAATTTTGCTGACAACAACACACAACCAGCTGTTGAAGTGCGGTAGAGTTAAGACAGGAAGAAAGAATCACTCAGCAGAGCTAGGGTCTGGGTATAGCTGCTTAACAGCCCCACTGATTTGACAATATGGTCTTTGAGCTCAGCTTCATCCTAAGGCACAAATGGCCCATAGATGAGAGGATGTTGTGGAAGGAGGATGTTAGCAGAACAGCTGAGGAAAAGACTGAAGTTGTGCCAGAGAGAAAGCCTTGAGGGGCGGGGGCGGGGGTGTTAGTGACAGGAGGAACTTTAAAGTAATGTGGAGCACTTGCACTTGGAGCCAGTTTCTATGTGGCTTTGAAAGAATATATGTGCATAGGAAAATGATGACCCTCATTTTCTTACCGTAAAGTGATTTTTGTCACCAGGCCACACAAATGCCAGAAATAAGGAATGAAGATAAGGAAGATCGCTCTCCCAACCCTTTAGTTTGTTGCTGTTTTTGTTAATTTATAAAATGGAGTCATTTTAAGTTTTGGTGTTCCTTAAAACATTCACACATGGTGAACTTAGTTTCTATCAGGTGTGGGTGACTTGATGGATATTAGGAAAAAACTTCCAGAAACTCTTTCTAGTCCTGGGATTTGGGGACATGGTGTATGGTGCCTCCTTTAGATTAAATGAAGGAGAAATAACTCCATACAAAATCATCCGAGTATCTTCAAATTATCAGAAGTTGTCAGACTAATTTGCTCAAATAAAGTTTAAAATTCCTGTGCTAGAATATACAAATTCATTTCCATGTAGTTCTTGAAGGACAATGTTTCTGTATATTCTGAAATATTTTTTTCAGCTCTTCTTCACCCAACAGTAACCTAGAATGTTCTACAAAGTGAAAGTCTTTTTAGTATGAGTCTTTGGTTTGAAGATGTACCATCATTATGTTTTCAAAAGGTATGCCGGGGCGCCTGGGTGGCTCAGTCGGTTAAGCGTCTGCCTTCGGCTCAGGTCATGATCCCAGGGTCCTGGGATCGAGCCCTGCATCGGGCTCCCTGCTTGGCGGAAAGCCTGCTTCTCCCTCTCCCACTCCCCCTGCTTGTGTTCCCTCTCTCGCTGTGTCTCTCTCTGTCAAATAAATAAATAAAATCTTAAAAAAAAAAAAAGGTATGCCAAATGTAAATGCACCTGGTATTTAAGACATTTTAACATCAAAAATAAAATATTGCATATATATTGCCTGGAATAATATCAGAAACATGGTGGGTGCTTTATAGACTTTTGATGATGGCAATGAGATGATGAGAATGACCTACTTTAGCTATAGTCCAGATATGTTATCATGCTACCATGCTATCATGCTATCATGTTATGATGTTATGAAGCTATCATGTATGTTTTCTGTTAGTGTTTTTAACATCATCTTAATAGATACCTGTAATAACCGAATTCACTTTTTTTGAGTGTGTTGTATTTAGCAAAATTTTTCTTATATGTATTTGTCAAGATAGGGTAAGTTTTGTTGTACATATAACAATCTCCAAAATATTCTTGGTTTAACACAACAAAGATTTACGCCTCATTCTTGCAAAGTCAGCTGCAGGGCGAGATGGTTCTCTAGACAGTTGGTCAGGACTGCTTTTGCCTGGGGCACTCCCATATCCATGTATGCTACCAGAGTCCTACCAGAGTCGTCACAGCAGGCAAAGAGAGAACATGAAAAATCATGCATTGGCTTTTGAATGCTTCCACCTAGAAGTGCCACGTGGCCTTTCTATTCAGATTTCATTGGCCAAAGCAAGCCATGTAGCTACATCTAACCTCATGGAAGTGGGCAAGTACCATCCTGTGACACAGAAGGAAATGAGAAAATGAAATATTAGCGAGCAGCAGTAACATCACCACACCTACATTATCTTATATGTCATTTCATCTTTCAAAGAATTCTATGAGGTTCAAAATTTTGGTAATCTTGTTTTGCAGATGAAAGAAAAAAGAATCAGAAAGGTGAAGTAACCTACCCACAGCCAGCCAACTAATAGAAATGGGCCGGCATTTGACCCCAGCCTTCAAACTCCATAGCTCTTATTTTTCCCATCCAATAGACAGTGATGAGTCTATGGCTGAGAGAGTGTGTTTAGGAACAGAATTCACATCACTTTGGGTTTTTTGCAGAGTCACCACCATATTGCCAAGTATGTAGTTGTACCTGAAACTGATGTCAGGAAGGGGCTGCTTACTATGTTGTTGCTGAGAAAGTTCCTAGGTGGAGTGGGAGAAAATGTGCCTAGGTCTCTGGAACACACGCACTGGCTGCTAAGGGTCTGAGTAGAATGAGTCTCTGTAGGTCTCCCCACTAAGAGACTGGCTTTCTAAGTGTCTTGTGGCACCTGTTCCACTCCCACAGCCTAGGATCCTGGAGATGAAGGAGTGCAGTCATTAGTTGACCTCTCTTGACCTTCCTTCAGGGGCCTGAAGGGTGCTTTCTACTTTACAGATAATGATAGCAGGTTCTTGAAAAGGTTCAGTCATTAGCCCAAGGTCAAAGAGCTAAGGGGGTTGGGGAGATCTCAGGACTCCACGAGCTCAGGGAGACTCTTTCCATTTGCACCACAGGGGCTCTTGAAAACGGCCCCACAAAATGCTTTGCCACAGACTTCTGAGAGCAGATAAGAGGTAGAGGGGGGGTTACACCCATCAGCTGGAAAGAGCCTGTTCTTTGCTGAAAATGGGGAGGAGTTAGTGACTATCTCATTAATTAGATAGCAGTGTCATTATCAGCCCCCAACAACTTTGAAATATTGAAAAGCAAATATGAGCCATTCTTCCAAAATTCCAAGACAGATCACCACGGCAGGGAAGTACCAATAAATGTGCACATGCACACACACACACACACACACACACACACAAAACATGTAATCAAGGCTTTTCTCATGATCTCTTATGTTCCTAATCTCTTCATTACTCACTACTTTCTTAGAATAGCCACATGTGAAATGGAGTGTGCTTAAACAACAAATGGAAAGTGGAGAAAGAAATTACTTTTGTTGATGTTTGGGATTTTTTTATGGTTATGTATGATCTTAGTTTTTTTGTTTGGAGTAAAACCATAATTAGGGTGAACTTTTATTTTGATTTGTGCAAAGTAGTCCTACTACCAAAAATATTTCAGAAGCTCCCCACTTTACAATTTCTTATAGAATTGTGTCTAGGAAAATAGTTCTGGGTGGACTCCTTAAGAAAATTCATCTTCTCCGGACTAAATCCCAGCATGCATTTCATTTCATGATTGCTAAGAGGTAATGAGCCTGGATTGTATGAGAGAGCATGTAGGAGAAGATAAGAAAAACTGCACACAGTTCTTGTTACTGGAGCCCAACAGGTGTGTGACGTCAACAGAGGAGAGAAGTCTTGCTGTAGGGCTGATGTCAAATCCCCCCACCCTGTTTCCGTTTCTTTGTTATTAATGATCATACACACAAGGGCCACCATGACAGTGTTCTCTTACATTTTATGAATACCTTCCTTGAGAACATGTGCAATGTAATGGGATAAATTCTATTACAGAGAGAATGTTTATGAGGAAAGAAACCTGCCTTTCTCAATGACTCAAATATTTGTACACTGAGGTACTGAGAACACCAGTGTATATGAAGCCATCTGAGGCAACGTAAAGCCCTTTATGGATTTCTATATATAAATAATTGACATGAAAACTGCACACCATTCTCCCATGTGTATTTAAGCAAATGGCCTAAGGGCCTTTTATTGGGCTGCTGCTTTGCTTGAGTTCTTCAGCAAATAGGCTGCATCTATATTCTTTTCTTCCTTTTTTCTTTTCTCCTTACAGCTTTCCTCCTTCCTTCTTTTCTTAAACAAATAATTACCAAGGGCTACTGTGGGCCCTCCCCTCTTTTAGGCCCTGGGGAAACAGCCATGAACAAGGTGTAACTCTCTTCTCATGGAGGTAACATTTGAGGGTGAAGGGGAAGCACAGCATCACATGTCTGAAGATCATTTTAGGGGGTGGGGAGTGCCGTGTGGTTGATGACTTAGGGCTTGGCAGTGATGCCAGGTTGGTTAGTCAGGGAAGGAACCTCTGAGGAGTTTGCATTTGAAATGTGAAACAGGACCACAAGAAAACCTGGGGAAAGAGGATCCCAGGAGGAGTGAAGAGCAGAAGCAAAGGCAGAAGGCAGGGGACAAGGTTAGTTGAGACCTGGAGCAAAGACAGGAGCAATGGCAGGGCCAGGATGAGGGGTGGGCAGGATCCATATCACATGGTGGTGTCCGCTGCTAAGGAATTCAGGTTTAAGAAGTTCTTGGTATAATGTTTTGTTTCAGCATTTTTTCACAATTTGGATTTCATCTTCTTAGCTCTACTTCCTCCAATTTCAAAGCCAATACTCTCCCCTTCAGAACTGGTGTCCCTACCCCCCTGATGGTGGTGGCATCATTCTCTCCTTTTCTTCCCACCTCTCTGACTCTTTACCTCTTCTTCTTCACTGACTCTCTTCCTTTCTCTAAACACCTTCTCTGGGTGACCTCTTTTGAACCATGGTTTCTACACCATTAGTTCTCCAACCCAGTCTTGACTTCTCAGCTGAGCTTATGGGCCAGCTCCACTGGGAGATGTCCACTCTTTTCAGTGTCAACCTTTCCAATGTCCTCCTACTCCTAAAGGAGCTAGAGCTCCCGAGTGACCCTTATGCTCTGTCCTTGCTTCATCTCAACCATATACCTGCCTCTTCCTCCCAAGGCTGTGAGACACAAGTAGGGCATCTTGTGGGTTACTGTCACCAATCCAGCTCTTCCCCAGATGTAGCTTCATTGAAGAGCTTGTTCTAAGAATTTGGCCACCTGCAGTGTGTCAGATGGTGCCCTAAGCTCTGCACATGAAGGTGAATGGGACATCCTGGATTCACCCTCGAGGTGGAGGAAGTCCAAGATGAGGATGACAGAGTTTGGGACAACCAACAAGCACTCAGAGGAAATAAGTGAAAGTGAAAAATGTGCTTAAGATTTTTTAAAGGTCAAATTTTTTTAAAGACAGGAAAGTGAGCAAAGGTATGACTTGAAGGGATGGGGAGGAATAGAAAGCCCCTACGAGCAAGATGCTCAAATCTGATGGGTCCAGCAGCACAGATTTGCAGATAGTAAACTTCAAGACTCCTCCAAAGGTCTTTTGATCTGTACTACTTGGGATCAGAGTTGGAAATGTACAAGTTAAAGATGGTCAAGAAGACTATTCAAGAGAATTATTGCAGTGGGGTTTTGCAGTAGGAGGGGAGAGAGGGGGTTCAACTCCAAATACAAGGAAAAGTAGAGATTTATGCCTAAGGAACAGGGTAGGAGTTTGGTGGATGGAACATTTCTTGTCATATGTAGCCTAGAATTTCAGGGATATGGATGGCCATTTCTGGGCCCTGACACAATGTAAATAGATTCAACCAACACTTAAAGAATATCAAAAATAGGGGCGCCTGGGTGGCTCAGTCGTTAAGCACCTGCCTTTGGCTCAGGTCCTGGGATCGAGCCCCGCATCGGACTCCCTGCTCGGCGGAAAGCCTGCTTCTCCCTCTCCCACTCCCCCTGCTTGTGTTCCCTCTCTCATGGTGTCTCTCTCTGTCAAATAAATAAATAAAATCTTTAAAAAAAAAGAATATCAAAAATATGCAGGGTACTATGTCGAGTACTTCCACAGATTATTTGATTTCATCACACAAGTATCCATCCCTGTGATGTATCAGGATCCCATTCAAAATTGAGAACATTAGAAGTTGAAGAAGCAACCAGCCCACGGTCATATCTCCGAATAAAAAGCCAGGAGTCAGGTCATCTGACTTCAGGTTCAGAAGTATTTCCATGGCTATGTAACTGTCAGTGCTGACCTTACTATTTGCCTGCCTCTGGGCGCTTTATCACTTTTAAATGGTAAGAAGGCACCCCAAACAACTTCAGTTCTCCACTCCTGCCCAGTAGGTATTTCAAATGAGAACTGTTTTAATCACTGTCAGCTTCACAGCCTCTACCATTGAAATGCATAAGACTCGCCCTTTTCATTTTACCTTCACATGTAAGAACAGATGCTGTAAGAAACAAAGGTGTGTGTGTGTGTGTGTGTGTATTTAGGCGTTTTGTTACTCTGTCACACCATTCTCTTTCCCACCTGCCCCCTAGATTAAAAATAAATTCATAGTAAGCTTGAGAATGGAATTTTATTACAGGTGTGGTAAAACTGGACTGCCATCACCTGGTGGTCCAGCAAGGCTGGTCCTGCCTTCCACGGTGAAGGTGAACATCGAGGCACAACGTTAATGATTACCCAGGAAGGTCAGTTGAGGCCTTCAGCTCTGACGTCTGTACAAAACAGCACTTTGGAGTCGGTGGGTAGCTGGGACAGGATTTCTTTGTCCATAACCACCTAGCTCTGCACATTCACAAGCTGAGTTGCAGTAGCACTGGCTGCTTCAGGTAATGATGAACAGTGGGCAGGATGGGCACAAATCAAACCCTCCACCATGCCACTCCCATCCTCATAGGAGGTAGCCCTTTGCTCCCTTCTGGGAGGTGTGGTTCCTTGCCAGCCTTCTTCCCCCATCTACTTTACTATTTACTATTTACTACCACTGCTTTAAGTGCAGATGCCCTTGAGGAAGGTAACACATTGACCTAAATTGACAACAGAGGTGATGGTTCCCAGAGGATTAGGCCTCAGGTTCTGAGCCTTTGGAAGCTGTTGTCCACCTTTCTGCATCCAGATGGCAATGAGTCCATTAAAGAAGGTCTGGCAGCACCGGGATGAACTGCTATGAGTCTTTAAGGTAAAGTTTAAGGCAGTGCATAATAAAATAGAGAAGACTTCAATGTGATTGGAGGAACATAATACACATTTTGCTGGAAAGAATTTGAGAGGCAGAAACACAGAGCAGACATTTAGGCACTGGCATCAAGAGGAGACTGGGAATGTCAACCCTCTTAGAGCCCCTTTGCTGTCCTTCGTAAATACAGTGACACCGTCTCGGCCTGCTACGGCCAGTGTGTCACTGGTGTTTTCCTTAGAGCATCACTTTCTCTCCTAAGTTGTCTGTAGCGCATCCAACACAGCATGACCAGCAGGAGAAAAATGAAAGCAATGTGATTTTTATTCATTTATCCTCAGGAACAAAGGTCACCCTTGGTAACTGTTCTTTCTTAAGACAGCTTGTGTATTCACAATGACTTGTGACAGTCAGCCAGAGCCTTAATGTAGACCTTCCTTTTACTGAGGAGTACTCCCCCAAAGGCTCCGCATTAGCCTCCTTCACTACAGGGCAGATAAAGGAGTTGTCATACTGAATCATGCCCAGAGAACAGACATCCTATCAAGTACATGAATTTACACTGGCAAGGAAGCCTAGCAAAGCTCCATCGCACCGGTTTTTTTACCCAATGCCTTTTTGTTCTTGCATAAAGAAAAGGAGGCTCTCCCCTGCTCCATTATTACCCCTGGCCCCACAACCTGCCTTATGAACTTGCATGGATGCCTGGAGGTTCTTCTTAGATGACGGTGGGGTGCAGGGAGAGTGGGGAGATGTACTTAATTAGAAGACTAGGGGCTGGAATGGAGAGATAAGTGAGGGCATATCCAGAGGCTGGCTGGAGAGTCTGGGGTTGATAGAGCCTCAGGCAGGCTGCCAGGGAGATTCCAGCTTCCAAAATAGTGCTGGCACTCTTGGTTGGCATACACAGGCGTACCTCAGAGATATTGGGGGTTTGGTTCCAGACCACCGTAATAAAACAAATTGATTTTTTTTTGTCTCCCAGTGCATATAAAGTTATGTTTATACTGTACTGTAGTCTATTAAGTGTGCAATAGCATTATGTCTGAAGAAACAATGTACATTCCTTAATTAAAAATTACTTTCGGGGCGCCTGGGTGGCTCAGTCGGTTGAGCATCTGACTCCTGGTTTCCGCTCAGGTTGTGATCTCATGGGTGGGGGATTGAGCCCCGGATGTGGCTACCCGCTCAGCAGGGAGTCTGCGTGAAAGATTCTTTCCCTCTGCCTCTCCCCTCACTAACTTTCTCTCTCTCTCTCTCAAATAAATAAACAAATCTTTAAAAAAATAAAAAATACTTTATTGCTTAAAAATGCTAAGCATCATCTGAGCTTTCGGTGAGTCATAATCATTGATATCAGATCACCATAATGATATAATAATAATAATAATAATGAAAAAGCTTGAAATATTGGGAGAATTACCAAAATGTGACACAGAGACACAAATTGAGCAAATACTATTGGAAAAATGCCTCTGAGCGACCCATTTGCTTCAGGTTGCCACAGACCTTCAATTTATAAAAAACACAGTATCTGTGAAATGAAATAAAACGGGGTATGCCTGTACTCCAAGAGAGAAAAAAAGTCAGGCAGATTCTTCAAATAGACTAAAAAATATATTATTTCTATCCCTCTTCTAATTCTGCCTTTACACACTTGGGAGGCAGATAGGCCAACAGACAAACATCTTCAGGATTTGGGGGAGGAGATAACTGCTTCCGGCTCCTTTGGTCTGTTGTCCTCACATACATGGAAGGCAGAGCTGGCCAGTCTGTACCCACCCATTTTGCCCTTCATTCATTTAATCAAAATTCACTAGAACCTCCCCAGAGCCCCAGACACTTTGTAGCTGCTGGTGACATATCAGTTAACATGGAAATATTCCCTGCACCGCTGGAAGGCTGGGACCCAACGCTAACCCGGAAGGAGAGCTAAGTTAGAGGAGAGGGGACCCAAACTAGCCTCAGGACTTAAGATTGCCTTGGGAAGGAGAAACTTGGGTCCAGTTCTGTAGGATGGGTGGGCCTTGGCCAGGATTCTTGATAGGGAAGATCTTTCCAGATGCAAGAAAACTTTTTAAAGGCAGGATGCAGCTTGCATGAGGATGTGACAGGCCATTCACCAGTGTATAGACTTCCACATTTTTCTTCCATCATAGTACAAAACCCTGATGTCACCTCTTAGCCACCATGGCTTTGAGGGCATAATCAGATGCCACAGCAAGTTATCCACCTTTGCCCCTCAGTGACCCCAGCCTGGGCTTGGGACAGTGTGAATACCTGTGCAACCCTCTGTGCTTAGGTCCAGCATGAGTCTCCTTTTGGGTCAAATCCATTCAAACAAGGAGGAAATAATTTCCTGGTGAGCTACCTGTTTTGTTATGTGTGGCAGCCACTGTACCTAACTTAGATACAATCTAAACTCCCAACCCAATGCAGGACAGGGCATGGCAAAATATCTCAGTTTAGGGGGCAGTGGGACTTGGACCCAGGAAGGGAGCAGGCAGATGAGGGGGCAGAGCTGGGCTTACTTGGAGAACAGGTGGGGTCTATGGAGCTATACTCTGATGCCCTGATGCTCAAGGGAGATTAGGGGTGTGAACTAGGTTTGAGTCATTTGATCTATTTACTAATTGGAGAATTAAGGAAGTTCTTGCAGCTAAAATGAGTTGAGTGAGAAGTAAAGAAATTACAGATCCGACCTGAGATAACCAATACTGAAGGGAAGGCAGGAGAAGAGAAACCTCACAAGAGAAAAGAGAAAGGAAGGGAGGGGTGGTGGTACTGGGGAGGGGAGACAGAGAGAGAGGAGGGAAGGAGAGAGGAAGAAAAAGAAATGCAGGTATCCCCCATTTTTTCAAAGTTCATACTGGGCCACTTTGTTTTCACAAAAGAATTACATTAGTACCATTTTCACTAACCAAAAGAAATCTGAAGAGGATTTTTGCTTTTACGAAAAAAGGTGAAAAGCAAAAATAGCATTCAGTGTTGGTTTTGCAGCAAGTCATCATAGAGGTACCATGCACCCTGGGCACTGCTAAGCTTCTTCCCCTGGGAACTCCACTCAGCATGAACCCACCACAGCTTTGACCAGTGTCTGTGAGCATCTGTGCTTTATCTCGGTATATTTTATGCATCCATTAACGAAATGTGTCCTAAGGTATCAGAAAAGCCTCAGAGACATTATTTTGGGGGTCTGGGAGTGCTCAAAATTTTTTTTCATATAAGTGAAAGGTAATTGTTTCTTTGCTTTACCCCATTGCAGTTTACCGAAGTTTTCATAAAACGCTTTGCTTTCCGGATAGCAGGGGAAACCTGTAGCTGGAAGGGAGGATGCAAATAGCTAAGGGAAGTGGTCCAGGCTGCAGAGAAGTCATGTAGCTAAGGAAAAGGGAGCATTCCCCGGATTTAGAAACACATGGGTCATCCACAACCTGGGAAAGGCCATTCGTTTGTTTTAGCAGTGGCAGTGGGCTGATGTGTGAACAGCAGTTAATCTGTGAGGGAGAAGGGAGACAGGGCCATAACCAAAGGAAGTCATGGATTTGGGACAGTTTTTGTTATTTGTTTTTAATTTTGTATGGACTTGGATATGTTAAAATGCTATTGGGGGACAGAAAAAAGAGATGAGGGGAGACTGGCGAAATCGGAGTCAAGTCTGGAGTTTAGTTCATAGTAACAGACCAATGTCTTCAGTCCCTTAATTTTGACAGGCATGCCCCTGTAATGTAAGATGTTAGCATCAGGGAAAGTGGGGTGAAGGGTATGCGGGAACTCTCTGTGCTATTTCTGCAACTTTCCTGGAAATCTAAACCAATTTCAAAACAAAAGTTTATTTTGAAAATGAGCTATTGGGAAGTTGCCTCTAATAAGAGACCAAGAAGAGAGAAAGGAGCAAGACCAGTAGGAAGGCAGGGCCACAAGCAGACGGAGGAGGGAGGTCTGGGCAGAGAGACAAGTGCATTTATAGAAGTGGGAAGTTCAAGGCCATCTCTAGATGGCATCTTTCTCTGACAAAGGAAAGGTCCTATCGTTGGCTAAATTGAGGGAGGAAGGAAATGGAAGATTTAGACAGTGGAGATTCTTTTAAAAGCCACAGAATATAATGGGACAGAAAGAATGCCTGGGGCAATGTGGAGAATATCTGAGTGCCATGGGTGGCTTTTAGGAACTTTATTGTTTGCCGATTACTGATACTCTATTCTGCCACTTAAGAATATTCAGGCATTGGTTGTATAGACCACAGTCCAAGGTGCTGTTGTCAGATTGTCGACTGACTCAATTCTAATGAAAAAGTTCGCTGAAAGTAGCTTTTAGAGAAAAGCAGCATTATTTACATTAGCCATACGATGGGAGCAGCCCAAGAGCCCATCAATCGATGAATGGATAAAGAAGATGTGGTCTATATACACAATGGAATGTTACTCAACCATAAAAAGGAATGAGATCTTGCCATTTGCAACGACATGGATGAACCTAGTGGGTATTATGCTAAGTGAAACAAGTTAGTCAGAGAAAGACAAATACCATATGGTTTTACTCATATGTGGAATTTAAGAAAATTAAGAAACAAAACAAATGAGCAAAGAAAAAGAAAAAGAGAGAGACAAACCAAGAAACAGACTGTTAACTATAGAGAACAAACTGGCAGTTACCAGGGGGGAGGTGGAGGGGGATAGGGGAAATGGGAGATGGGGATGAAAAACTACATTTATCATGATGATGAAAAAATAAAATTGATAAAAAATAAATATAGTCAATTATAGATTGACTAATGTCTAATGAGGGTGAGCTAAACTTTCAATTGTCTAGATTCATAGTAACTGGTACAGAGTGCATCTATTAAACTTCACTAAAACTGTGGGTTTGAGGAAAGTTAAATTAATGCTCATCATCCCTTGCTTTCCTCTTTGGCTCTGAGCAGTTCTGACCCAACCACACTTAGAGGGACCCCCCGCCGCCCAACCTCCCCAACATCCTACCCAGGCAGTGTTAGTCACTTTCTTCACTGAACACCAACATTTATGTGCTTCAATGAGAAGTCACATTATCTCATTGCATTGCAATCACATGTTTATTTAATACTTTGTAGGTAGAATAAAATAAATACATCATACCTTTCAAAAGCTCAATATAAAAGCACTTCCTTGTAAAAGTTACTAGAAGTGGTGCCTGGAGAGTTTGTTACCCATGTAGCTTAAAACCATATCCTTACACCCTAGTAAAGTAGAATTGGAAATCTTTGGCTTAATATTCCTTTTTTTTCCCTCTCTCTCTCTTCTTACAGAATAGAATATGTGTATACTAGTGGGACCCTAAATTTTAACATTTAAAAAATTTAGGTCATACTTCCAGTTCATTTTAGTATGTTAATGATCGTGTGGTGGCTATCATGCCCAGATTAAGCAGGAAATACTGGAGGAAAATGCAGATAAAGACAGCATTGCACAGAGACCCTAAAATTAATTCAATATGCAGAATGAAAGTTATTGAATTGCACTTTCCAAAACCACTGTTACTTACCAAAAAGGAGCCAGTATGATTTCAATCCAGTCAGTGGCTAGATCAGTAGGGCTCCCAGGACAGGGGGATACATAGATCCTTATTTCTCCCTGTAAAATTCTTAAGAGTGCTTTTCCTGTGAGAGTACTTGCAACAAGCCTACAGTCTGGTCAAAGGAGAACAGTAGAAACAGGAAGTGGAGATTCTGGCTTGCCCAGAAGCGGGGGCAAGGAACAGGTGTATTTGAGAGCCTCGACCCACAGAGAGAAAGAGGGGCAGCAAGACTGAGTAGCAGATTGGAGACTGTGTGTGAGTGGTAAGTGACTTGAGTTTTAGCTGTGAGATGTTCTTTCCTAGAGCCTGTCTGTCACAGCTAATAGGAAAGGTCAACAAAAAAGAGCCAGCTAGAGAGTCCCAAGGAGGTAACACAGGACTCTCCCCAACTGTCCACCCAGCTGTCACTGACAAGTGATGTCTGGCACCTGCTCCCGAAGCTCATCCCAAGTATGACCAACAAGAGAGGATGAAGAGGCCTATTCCATTGCCTAAAGCTAAGGGGGCCTGTGACTCTCTCTTGCCTTTGGTGAGGTTTGATCACTTGACTACTCTGTTTTTAGGTTGAGGTGTGTATTATGTATACCTGTATAGATAATGTGTACATATAATCAGCTGGATCAGTTTTAGTTTGAATGTTTTTAAATAGGATTTATTTTTTTTCAATTGAGAGACAATATACTTTTTTTTTTTTGAGAGAGAGAGAGTATGCTTACGTGAGTTGGGGGAAGAGGGTGGTGTAGAGGGAGAGGGAGAGAGAGAATCTCAAGCAGACTCCCAGTTGAGCATGGAGCCTGACTCGGGGCTCCATCTCACGACCCTGAGATCATGACCTCAGCCAAAATCAAGAGTCAGACTGTCAACCAACTGAGCCACCCAGGTGCCCCTGGATATGCTTTTTATCCTTCAATTAGAGAAAAATCCTAAGAGGCTAAGGAGAAATTGGCTCATCTCATCCAAGTGAAAAGTAAATGGAAGAACAACCAGCTGTAAATGGATCTTGTCATAATAATGTAGCATAATTGACCCTTGGCCAGTCCCTTCAGGAAGCTGATTTAAGCGATGGTAACCTTTGCATATGGTCTGCTCCAGTGCTGGGTCATGGCTGAGACCCCTTGGGAAAGTCACCATTCCCACTGTGGCTTCAGCAGGAAGGCCACCTGAGTCCTTCTCCATCGCAGACCTACTGCCATTATGAGGCTGCCACCAGCTTCCACTCATGACAAAGACAGCTAGGTCCAGAGCGCTCCCAGCATTGGATGGAATATGAATAACTTTACATTCCATATATATAGTAGTAGCTTTGTGATCTTCAGGAAGCTAAAGAAAAATGTACAGTCAGTGTCAATAACAGCATCCAAACCAAATGCCTTCAGAGGGCAAGTTTTCTTTCTTTTTTTTTTAAATTATATTCAATTAGCCGCATATAGTACATCATTAGTTTTTGAGGGCAAGTTTTCTGAGAACAGATGTTGGGACAGTTGCCTTTGCACCAGTGGGGCTGCTACAGAGTCAGAGCTGGGTCCCTGAGCTTAATTAGAAGCCACCCCATACAGTCTGACAACCCCTGGGAGTTGAAGCCAGGTCTTGGAGAAATAAGGGAGCAGGGCCGTGTGGTCTCAGTAACTGATGGAAATGACTCATTTCTAGTCTATCATGCTGAGAGAAATAGAAATGACTCCTCCTCCCCCTATTGTTTAGTGTTTATTGTACTTGGTTTGGGACCATCTGGGTGAAGATTCAATGTCATTGCATAGTAATATGGGAATCCCTAACCAAATGTCAAATGTCAGCCATGTATGTTTGAAGCTAGAGTCACAACCTTTGTAAAATGTATTCACTTACCTTGGCTACAACCACCATCCACTAAATCCCTAATAGACTATGGTTATGTAGGTTCCTTTACTCATTCATCAGATGTTCATTCACACTTACTGAGTGCTCAGGCACCGTCCTGGGCTCCAGGAGCAAATGACAATGTTTACTAACCCAAGACTTCAGTCCTAAACCTGATTTTTCTGACACTGGCAAACAGAGTGGACCTGAATCTAGAGGAGTCTCTGTGACAAGACTGGAAAGACAAAAACTTCTGCCCCCTGCCTCCTTGCCTCTTGATAGCCTAGTTCCTACATGGCTTCTCCAGGGCAGAACACTTTCTGGGGTTTGCTGAGCTCTCAGAAGCAGAGAGTTTCCTGGGACATGTCCAGAATGAAAGAGTTTCCAAGAAAGAGCAATCCAGGGCTCTGTCCTCCAAGAGAAGACTCCAAATGGAGTGACCTTAAAGAGGCCTTGCCACATGGACCAAAAGTCATTAACCCTACTCCACATTCAACAACTCTAGCACAGGAAGGTACTTGGTTTTGACCCTGCCTCATGCAGTGCTCCCACTAATATGGCCATTTCTGCCTTGATCCACTTTAGGGAGGATTCACATGAGGAGGAGAGGGCCTACATGTTCTCTTCCAGGATCTCACTTGGGCCAACCTTGGGGATGCAGATTCAGGTGTGGCAACTGGACCCTTTCTCTGTTAGCCTCTATCCACTTTGTCCCACCCTATCCTCTCCTTTGGGAAGGTCCCTGACTGGCTGGATTGCTAAAGTGCACTCTCTTTCCGGACCTATAACATTTTGCTTTGAAGGCACCTTGAGCTTTTTGGCTGACCGCAGAATTCACTGGTCTCTCTGAGGTCTTTCAGGTTGATACTAAAAATGAGTCATCAGACCCCTTTAGAGTCATCCTTAGAATAATTAAACATCAAGCTTGCAAGAACCTTTGAGAACATTAAAGCTGATTGTCTCCTCCATCCCCCTATTTGTCGCTTAAATCACTTTCCAAGAGGTAGTGATTTGGCTTCTTTTATTTTTTAAAGATTTTATTTACTTATTTGAGAGAGAAAGAGAGAGAAAGTAACTGGGAGGCAGAGGGAGAGAGAATCTGAAGCAGACTCTGAGCTGAGCGCAGAGCCTCATGCAGGGCTCGATCCCACGACTGTGTGACCGTGACCTGAGCTGAAATCAAGAGTTGGACACTTAACAGACTGAGTGACCCAGGCACCCCTGATCTGGCTTCTTTTTTAACACAGTCAGTGGTGGCGACTTTTCTACCTTAAGAAGGCCCAATCCACTGATAGCTCTAATGTAAGTTCTGTTGTTTTGGGAACCCAGTTTCAGTGTATACTTGTTTCCATTTTAATGACAATGCACCTTCATCTTTATGGAGGACCATTTTAGCAACTGGCGCATTTGTCTCTGGTGAAGTGCATGTGTTAGGATTCCTGCACCCCACAGGAAATTACTGATTTCTCTAAGGCATTGGGTCAGAAAGACAGAACACTCCTTCTCGGCAGCTGGAGTCCAAAGCAGTCAACTCTGGGCTCTTTTTTGGCCCAATTTTCTGATCCAGTGAGCAGATGCCATCAGAGAGAGCATTTTGGTTTTTCCTGGCTCCGACTGCTTGAAAGATTTAGTTTGAGATGCACGCACCTTGTCGTCACTTCCTTCTCTCGTGGTTGGAATAGTGTTGCCTATTTGCTGTTTTATAGATATTTCATGCATAGTGCAAGGAGACCTCTTAAACTTTGCCAGGGAAATCAGAGTCCAGGTGCCAGAATGTTCAAATAGCCTCTGTTTAAAATATGTGATATTTTGAGATGGGTGCCTAGCATAGTTTTTGTGGAGTTCAGTGATTTTCTTCTGGGGGGGTGCCTACAGAAGAGCAGATTTTCCCAGCTGGCAGTTTGGTTACAGAGATACGCCTGTTCCTTGTCAGAACAGGTGCCAAGGCATTCGGTTTATAGCTCTACTCCTAACTTGTTATTAGCTAAATGTTGTTATTTGCCAGGTTGTGACTATGTGTATCCTTGACTCAAGAGATGAGAACATCAGAATTTAACAGGTACTAAAGACTCTAAGGGGGTTATTTTAACGACAGAAGTTGCTAAAAATATGTCTGGAGGGGACAAAGTAAAGATAAACAGACAAAACTAAGGGTGCTACCTACAATAACAAAAATATCATAAACTAGGTTGGCTTATAAAGAGCAGAGATTTATTGCTCACAGTTCTGGAGGCTAGAAGTCCAAGATCAGGGTTGCAAAATACTGACTTCCCCTTGTGTCCTCACATGGCAGAAGGGGCAAGGGAACTTTCTTGGGCCTCTTTTATAAAGACACTAATCCTATTAATGAGGGCTCTGACCTAATCACCTCCCAAAGACCCGACCTCCTAATATCACCACCTTGGGGGTTAGGATTTTGGTGTATGAATAACAGAATAAGCAACAATACTTTTGAAAATAGTGTAAAGCACTTATTTTTGATGCAGACTATCAGGTAAACTGAGTAAGTCTTTTTAAAATAAGAACCCTGCCCAGAATAATGAGAACAGCATACTCTGGTAGGCTGAATCATGATCTGTACAGATGTCTACACCCTCATCCTAGAACCTGTGATTGTTAGTATATATGGCAAAAGGGACTTTGCAGCTATGTTTAAATGAGGGATTTTGAGAGGGAGAGATTATCCTGGATTATCTGGGTGAGCCCTAACTGTTATGTTGACAGTTCTATAAGAGGGAGACAGAGGGAGCTGTGACCATACAGAGGATGTGCAGACATGGGTGATATGCTTTGAAGATGGAGGGAGGGGTTACAAGCCAAGGAATACAGGTGACCCCTAAGAGCTAATAAGCAAGGAAATGGCTTTTCCTCCAGAGCTTCCAGAAGAAACCAGCCCTCCTGATACCTTGACTTTAGCCCAGTGAAACTGATTCCAGCTTCTGACCTCTACAGCTGGGAGATAATAAATTGGCATTGGTTTAAGCTACTAAGTGTGTGGTATAATTTGTTACAGCAGCAGTAGGAAAACAATACACATACCTTCATGTACTTTTTTCTGGTGATCAGAGGAAAGTTAAAAATCTTGGAGCCTGATCAGAGAAAATTAATTACCAGAAAGACCAAATGGAAAATTCTAATCATGAACATAAGGTGTGCTAAGTGAATTAAGAAACGTCTGCATGAGAAGAAACTGTAAGATTGTTTAGTACCTTACATTGTAAGAGGAAGGTGTAAAGATGATACACATTTTGTGACAAAGCGAGACCAGAGAACAGTGGTAGAATCAGAGTATTTCAGAAGGAAAGTGACCTTGAAGGTCCAAATTCTTCATCTTTACCTTGAATGTCACTTTGTTCATCCTCCTGTACTGAGGATGAAAGAATTTGGACATGGAGAGCTTCAGGAAATAGTCCAAAGTTACACAACCAGGCCACTGTGAGCTGGGACCGCACTTCTGCTTCCTGACTCCACATCCCTCCAGGGACTTCGTTCCTGATCCATGACATTTGAAAGTTTGCAAATAACCTATAATGAAAGGAAAAATGCTATAGATGAGTCAGTGCACAGTGCTCGGTAATAGTCACCACGTCTTCATTATTCTTGTCTTCATTATAACTGTTACTGGATCTGAAAAAGGGAGTGGCAGGACATTATTGCCCTTTGCAAATGCTACTAAATCAGGGTATGAAGTTGGGCTGTTAGGGGAAAAGTGAATAGCAAAGAATTTTGAAATATTCTTCAAATTTAGACATTTAAAAAAGCAGATTTACCGAGAGAAGACTTTTTTTTTAATCCAGTAGGCACAATAGCATTATTCTGAGAGATATGGAAACTTGACATGTTTTTCCCATTCTCTTGACCTGAAATGTCTTTGGGGTAAAATATCCCCCAAGTTTTTGGCCCCCAAAATGTTAAAATTATTTAGAAATGTGGAAGAAAGAGAAGGAAAGGGAGAGCCAGAAGAAGAGGAGGAAGAAGAGGAGGAGAAGTAGAGTCAGTGGCAGCAGAAGGAGAAGGAAAAGAAATGGAAGGAAACAACTTACAAAGAATGGTATGGCCCACTCTCTTTCTTCTCCTCCAGCAAACACAGGCATGTGCCCATTCAACAATGTTTATGATGCTGGTGCCAGGCCTTGGGTCAGGCCCTGGGGAGGCATCCATGAGCAAAACTGCTGCAGCTTCTCTCCATTTACCTGCAATAAATCACAGACGTGGTAAGAGAAGCTAGACACTAAGTCCTTCCTTCTTCTCCCACCCCACCTCCTCCCTACCTTTTGCCAGGATCAATATCTTCTGACTGGCTCTGGCTTTTTCCAGTTTGTTTAATCATTTTCTAAGTTTTTGAAAGAACTTCTTGAGTGAATTGTTGCTTAACATTAGCCTTGATGCTGTTTCATGTTTCATAGGCATAAGCATTGTCTTCTCAGGAGCCCTGGACAGTCTTTCAGAATTTGTCATCTCTGATGGCAACGCTGCCCTTGCCTAGCCCTGGAGTGAAAAAGCAGAAGGAACCCTGGGCGAGTTTAACCGGCTCAATTAATGTCTGATCCCTCTCTATTTCTAGCTGTGTGAATTTGGGCAAGTTATTGAATATCCCTAAGCCTAGGGCTTGGGATTTGAGGAGGGCCCATAAAATAGCACTCCTCTTTTCTGCCTGAGTTTCTTTTTCTTAACTTTATTTATTAATTTATTTCCTAGAGAGAGAGAGAAAGTGGGGGAAGGTGCAGAGGGAGAGGGAGAGAGAGAATCTCAAGCAGACTCTGTGCTGAGCAGCGAGCCCAACACGGGCCTCAATTCCATGACCCCGAGATCATGACCTGAGCTGAAATCAAGAGTTGGATGGTCTGGGATGCCTGGGTGGCTCAGTCGTTAAGCGTCTGCCTTCGGCTCAGGTAATGATTCCAGGGTCCTGGGATCAAGCCCCGCATCGGGCTCCCTGCTCCGCGGGAAGCCTGCTTCTCCCTCTCCCTCTGCCCCTGCTTATGCTCTCCCTCTCTCACTGTGTCTCTCTCTGTCAAATAAATAAATAAAAATCTTTATTTAAAAAAAAGAGTTGGATGCTCAATGGACTGAGCCACCCAGGTGCCCCTCTGCCTGAGTTTTGATCAGTTGAGAATTGAAACAAAGTGGTAAAGCAGATGGGTGTCAAAGCAACACCTAAGTTCTGGATAAAGATGATACAGGATTATTTGGCTTATATCTTCAGGCTGGGAGACTGTCTGGTATTGAATCTCAGAATGTGTCTACTTACCCACACCTCATCACAGCAGCACTGGACCCAGCCAGCCTCCTCCCCCTGAGACAGAGCCTGCTCCTGGGCAAGCAGGGTAAAACCTGTGCTCAGACACATCAGTCCTCAGGAAAGAGAAGGAAGAAGGGGCGGATCCAGACAGGCCTAGTGTCTCTTCTCTGCCTCTTAATTAGCCTGAATCACCTCTCCTCTGCATGGCCAGGTGAGGGATGGGGCATAGGGGGAAGGGGTATTCACAAACCAGGAGAGTAACCATTGTAGTTTCCTGCACATAGAAGGAAACAGAAGTCGACAGAAATCTAATACCTGAGTTTCTCATCTTTAAAATGAGGTTAATACTCATCTCCCAGGGATGTGATGACCATGAGGCACCTAGGAAATACTCCCTATTGAAGTACCTGAAAAATTGTTACCTGCCTGTGTCCCTTCCCCACTCCCTCTGCTCTCCCTGTTTTCCTTCAATCCCTCTTTCTTCCTCTCTGTTTAGAGGAAGTTATTTGAGAAAGGAATTTCTCCTATTTATTTTAACTGCCTGGAAATTTTTACTCCAAATTTATTTCTGCTCTAGCAATAGTACCATTTTCTCTTAACTGGCTTTCCCTAGCAAGTCACAAGAAAGGTGTGTGTGTGTGTGTGTTTAGCCAAATGTTATCTGTAAGTTAAGGTTCTCCTCTTGTAATACTACTGATAATTATTTTTTTAAAGATTTTATTTATTTATTTGAAAGAGAGAGAGAGCATGAGCTGGGGGGTGGGAAGGGGCAGAGGGAGAGGGAGAAGCAGACTCTCTGCTGAGCAGGGACATGGGGCTCCATCGCAGGACTCTGGGATCATGACCTGAGCCGAAGGCAGATGCTTAACTGACTGAGCCACCCAGACGCCCTGATAATTATTTTATTTTATTTTTATTTAATTTTATTTTTTTAAAGATTTTTCTTTATTTGACAGAGAGACAGCGAGAGCAGGAACACAGCAGGGGGAGTGGGAGAGGGAGAAGCAGGCTTCTGGGCGAGCAGGGAGCCCGATGCAGGGCTCGATCCCAGGAACCTGGGATCATGACCTGAGCCAAAGGCAGACGCTTAACGACTGAGCCACCCAGGCGTCCCCTGATAATTATTTTATTTAAGGTGTAACATGGAAATCATCTGAGAATTAATGTTGTATAAAACTTCTAATAAATTAGAGGTAGAATTTTGAGGCATCAAAACCAAATTTTACTAAGAAAGAAGGATGGTACCATGCTGAGATGCTCATATATGATCCACAGTGAGTATGAGTTCACAAAAGTAAAATCCTAAGGAAGATAAAATGGTGAGGCACTAAGCTTTGGGGCAAAGCTTTTCAAGATGGGATTTATAAATCCTCTATATTTTGCCAGAATAAATACTTCTGAATGTTTTCTTGCTTTGTGTCCCCTGAATGTCACCTGTTTTTGGTATCGTGGGTTTTGTAGCACAGATGCAGGTATAAACAGATGTGTTGTTCTGGCCTCTGGAGACTATGAGCTCTGTATTCAGGCTTAGTTCTGAAACTAGTGTGCAATTGACCAAATGTCACATTTTAAGACTGGGAACTCACATATGAAAATGAATATCATGATAACCACTAATTAAATGGTAAAAACAATTTTTTTTTAACCACAAACCTGCATAATCCAATCACCGAGGACTGGTGCTGCTGAACATTAAGGCAGATGCAGCAACTGGTTCCCAGCAAACCAGCCACACGAGTTCCTGGCATGGTGTCTTGCTCTCTGTTTAAAAGCATCACTTAAAAGAAAAAAATGGTTCAACTGTCTACCTTTGTAGGCTTAGCTGGCTTTTGCATAGTCATCAAGCAATCCAGTGCCTCTTTGAGACACTGTGCTTTTGTATTTCGCAAACAAGCCACATCTAGAATCTCTTGCCGAGCTGCACGGGGTCCCATGGGAGCAGGTTAAGCTTGGGAGGGCCACGATCCAGATCTACGTGGTTGCCAGCTCTTCATTTTCGAAACAAATGACACATTCTAGTTGAAATCGTTGCCTTGAAAACCAGATACCTGATAAAGTAGCTTCCCAGAAATTGCAGTGCAATTCTAGTTTTCATTATCCTGATAGAGCTTTCTGTTCACAAGTGGCCACATATTTAGTGGTCAGTTTGTTTGTTTATTAATTTATTTATAAAAATGTATACAGTTTAAGTTAGTAAGTAGTTATGCCTACTATGTGCCGGCATTATTCTAGGTCCTGGGGATAGAGTATTGAACAGGACATAAGAAGGTCCTTGTTCTCGTGGAACTTAAGAGCCTTCAGGTGTAGAAAACAGTCAATGAACCATGAATTACACACACACACACACACACACACAATGCTTGCCATGTGTCAAGCTCCCAATAACCTTATGAGGTAGCTACCATCATCATCTGCACTTGATAGAGGAGAGAATGGAGGTCCTTGCCACTCAAGGGCTCACACAGGTAGTAAGGAACTTGAACACAGGTGTGGTGGAGCTTCAGACTCCCATTTTTTTCACCTCACATGGAAAATTGAAATATGGTGAGGCAAGAGCCCCTGAGTGGCCCTTTAGGATTGAGAGGTCTTAGCAGGCTTCTCCACCTGAGGAGCTGACCTGTCAGCAGAGGTCTGAATAACAAGAAGTCAGCTGTGCAAAGCCCGGAGCACAGAACAGAATGTGCAAAGGCCCTAAGGCACTAACAGCTCAGCACGATGGAGCACCAAGAAGGTGGCCCAGTGTGGCTAGCAAGTTGGAGGGAAAGAACACAAGATGAGGGGTTTATGCAAAGGCCAAAATCAGATAAGGCTTTGTAAGCCAAGAAAAGGAGTGTGAACATTTTTTTTAAAAAATTGCTATGCCCCCCAAAATAAAACAAACTTGAAAATACAAAAACCTTTCATTTGTTGTTGGTTATTCATATAGTTTCTCTTCAAGGCTAAGCACTATGAAGTCTGCACCAGTGAGAAAGGAAAAAAATGGGCACACTGAAATAAGGCATTTTATTTATGTATTTATTTATTTTTAATATTTTGTTTATTATTTATTTGAGAGAGTGCACAAGCAGGGGAAGGGGCAGAGGGAGAGAGAGAGCATCTCAAGCAGACTCCTCTCTGAGTGTGGAGCCTCCTGCGGGGCTTGATCCCATGACCCTGAGATCATGAACTGAGCCAAAATCAAGAGTTGGATGCTTAACTGACTGAGCCACCCAGGTGCCCCTGACATAGGGCATTTTAAAACCAACCCCTGGATCTTTCAAAATGAATACAGAAAGATGTCACAGAAGCCTGTGACGTCTGCTTCCACGTCATCTTACATAGTCATTATCTGAACATTCCCACCAGAGACTGGTTGGCATTCCTAGTGCATGGTGGAATGCCTCATAAGAGCAGTTGTTCTGCATCGTACACTCTCTGCTATCAGTTCTACGGCAGACGTTTTCTCACATTTGAATGTTTTTGAAATTGGTTTGCATCTTGCAATCAAGACGTGTATGTAGATGCCACCAAAATAACTGTCAGAGTCTTTTATAAGTTGCAATTTCTGCAATCTTGCTGGACAGTATGAAAATTGAGCTCTTCACAGTTTCAGCAGAAGCCAGAGTCGGTGAAATAGATCCTTCCAGTGTATGCATGGCTCCTTGGGAAGGAGTTAGACACTTAAGGATGTTCTGCCTTTTTCTTAATTACACTTTAGCTGTGTCTGATTCCTGCAAGTTAACTCAGTGTGAAGATGGTGTTCCTAAAATTAAAGCCTGGATTCCATGCCTTCAACAGTCACTTGCCCTGTGTGCTTCACAGCCATCCATGGCCCCTTGGGATTGACCCTGTCCTTCCCCAGATGTGTCCCTCCCTTTGTTCTCTGAAGGATCCAGCCAATTATATGGAACTTCTGCTTCAAATACTTCACTCTCTTTTTCAAAATTAAAAGACAAATAAGATGTCTTAAGTCTGGGGGGGAGCATCATTGCATAGAATGTAGCAGCAGGGGGTGCCTGGGTGGCTCAGTCGGTTGGGTGTCTGCCTTCAGCTCAGGTCATGATCCCTGTGTCCTGGATTCAAGCCCCACATCAATTCCCTGCTCAGCCTGGAGTCTGCTTCTACCTCTCTGTCTGTCCCTCCCCCCCGTTTGTGCTCTCTCTCTCTCTCCCTCTCTAAGTAAATAAATAAAATCTTTAAAAAAAAAAAAAGAATATAGCAGCAGAATATTATACTAAATGCTTTTCTGTACTTTTCCTTGGTCCTTATTTCTAGGCTGTGAGATAACCCACTCTGCCTACTCCTATTAGGTATCACTTATAACAACAAGTAGCATTTATAGTGTGCTTCTTAAGAGTCAAACACCATGTTAAATTCTCTTCTTGTCTGCCTTGAGTAATTCCTACAACAGCCCTGGATGACTTTAGCATCTCCATTTTATAGATGAACAAATGGAGTCTCAGACAGAATGAGTAACTTATCTTTGGTCACATATCCAGTCAATAGCAAAGCTGGGATTTGAATCTACACAATCTTATTCACCTAATGTTCTTGCCTTTCATCCCTGTTCCTAGAGATTCTAAGAGAAAGAAGACTCACTGCCTCAAGGCTACTCTATCTAACACTTACCTAGAGCATCAACTAGACTGTAAACTCCTTGAGACAGAAATTATGGGTTATAGTTTTTCTGTGCCCTGCCCAGTGCCTGACACAAAATCTCTACAGGATAATTACTGGTGGATGGATTATCCCTGTCCAAGTATAGGAAAGGTTATCAGACTGACCTGAAAGTATTAGTTTGCCTACAAAAAATGAGCACCATTTTCCTTTCTTACTGGTGATCTGAGATTTATCTTCTAATATTTTATTTGACTATATGGCAGATTTGCAAAGTCTTGCTTACTCAACCAGAATAAATGAGGACTGTTTACTCAAGGGCTCTTTGCAAAAGGGTGGGCAGGGTTTCAAGGAATACAGTGAAGGGTCATGCAGTCCTCCAGAGCTAGAGGTTTGAAGGGGCTGTCATCATCCCTTTGCCTGAAAAGGCACCAGGGGAAGAGGGCAGGTGCTAGACTCCAGAGAGAGAGCTGAATGGAGAAGACGAGCTGGCAAGAGCCATGGCTGACCGTTGAGGGAAGAAAACCACAGGGAAAGAGCAGACGGATGACCACCTTGGCCTCTTCTTTCTCCTGCCTCTGTCTCCACTTCTCCTCTTATTGGCTGAAGGTAACTGGAAGCCAAGGCACACGGGATCCCTTACTGCAGCTCTAAAGTCAGTCTTCTGGATGCAGATAAGGTGCAGAGAGGCGAGAGTGCAGAAAGCAGGGCCTGTACCTATATAGTTCAAAACTGTGCTGATGACATAAGATAGCTCTCGCTTACTCCATTCAGTATTCATTCATTCAACAACCAGTTGTCAATAGTCTCCTACGTGCTAGGCAAAGTATATAAATTGAGCCAGATTCTTCTGGTCTTTAAAGTGCAACTTAAGAGAATTTTGGAAACATTAACTTTTCAAAGATGCTTGAGTCATATAATGCATCATCAATTCCAGGAACCTAACATGCAACTTTGAAGAAATTTATACGTGGGGAGTGTGGAATAACTATAAAATTTTACACACACAGAACTCCATCAGGGACCATTGAATCCTACCTCATGGAAAATTTTCTTTATGATTTTTAGATAGTAATATTTTAGCATCATTTTTACCTTTTACCCTTTATATAATTTTTTTCCTCTAAAAAACATGAGTTCTGAACTCTTTAGGTGTTATTTTTCTTCAAAATAGACAAATAGATGCTATTAATCATTACTGTCTGGTTCACAGGTTGTTGCACATTGAAATGATTCCCTTTAAAGTGTGTTGGCCTAGGGCGCCTGGGTGGCTCAGTTGGTTAAGCGACTGCCTTCGGCTCAGGTCATGATCCTGGAGTCCCTGGATCGAGTCCCACATCGGGCTCCCTGCTAGGCAGGGAGCCTGCTTCTCCCTCTGACCTTCCCCCCTCTCATGTGCTCTCTGTCTCTCTCATTCTCTCTGTCTCAGATAAATAAATAAAATCTTTAAAGTGTGTTGGCCTAAATTAACACTTGTGATAATGACGAAGTAAAAATAAATAAGTGAATATAGTTGTGTAGAAGAATTAATAAATATTAGGGTAAAATTCAGGCTATTTATAAGTAATGCCCTTGTTTTTTTTTGATTGTTACTTTGACAAACAAATTGAATATCATAAGAAACTGTTACAAACAATTAGTTAGTCAATTACCTAGAACTACTGGTGACTTATAATGGAAGTGCTGTAGAGACACTGTATTAGCATTTCAACATTGCTTATGATTGCTATTATTTGCCCATTCCACTTCCTGTATAATAAAATCAGCATATTCTTTGCTGAATATTGTGGAGCTAGGGTCTGTTAGCATATATTCTGTGTTTACATCTTCCCTGAAAGCTGTTTAATGACACTCTGAAGGGAGAGCTGATGATTGAAGTTGATAGAATTTCAGACTAAAGGATATTGTTTGAAAAGCCTCAAAGGGCAACAGTCTCTTCAACAGGATGGCTGAGTTAGTTTCTGAAATGAACGTTCTGCTTTGGACTGGGGTTCTGGGGATACAGGATATGCTCTTTGCTAGGTAACCAACTCTTGTGCCTAGAGCAAGTCTCTCATCTCTCTATATTTCTCCAGTTGTAAAATCATTACACTTTTAATGATCATCAGGTTTCTAAGGACCTAAAGTTCCACAAATTTCTGCTCACCAAACTATTAAGTCATCTTTGAATGTATTTTTTGAGTTCTCTAGGATAAAACATATTCAGAATGAATGCACATTAATCCATCCAACCTCCAAAGATAATGTCTACTGTGAATATTGACCAGAGTATGGAATTGATTACTCTAAGAGTCCATGGACTATTCATATATTCTCCTGTCACATTGGTGGCCTATCTTGTTAAGATAAGTAAGGTCTATATTCTATAAGGAAATGAGTGACAGTGCAGAGAGAGTGATGATACCTCTTGTGTGTTGAATTCTTGGCCTGTCTCAAAGCTGAGAAAACCAAAAGATACATAGTGCGGCATTTAATGACCATGGACTTATTGCAAATTATTAATCTGACTTCAAGTTGATAGAAATGGATATGTTTATCCAAATATCAGACTTCTATCAACCCCAGGCCACTGAGGGAAAAACGTCTGAGCATTCAGAATAGTTGCCAGCAAACCTCTGCATTAAGCTTTACACTTTATTTTGTCTGCCTTTACTCATCATTTCTCAGATCAAATTTAACCTGGGATTCTCAATTTAACATGCAGTATAACCTGAAATTCTATAAACTAGGTTATTTGATCCTTCAGACCAAAGTATATTAGCAACAAATTAGGAGCTAGGTAAAGGGAGACCCAGAAATAACCATAATAGAGGCAAGGGAAGTGAGTCTTCAGAGCCTGGACGCCAGGAATAGATAAAATAAATAAAAGATAGAAAATTATATAATTACAACTATGACAAATATTCATAATAAAGTTCCTGTATTATTAACTTTATTAATTGTACATTAATTATATATAACATTATTATATATTATAACAATATTATATACCATTAATTATATATTAAGTTTTTTGCACCACTACTCACTGAAGATGCAGTACATAACATTATTTCTACAGGTTTTCATCAAAATGGTTAATTTTTTTTTATGTTTTGGTGCTATAAGAGATGAGTTACAAGCACATTTTTAAAAAGTAATCACTAATTTAGAAGAACTGAAGCCCAACTGATGTCAGGGTCTCAACAGGAAACAGATGGCACACACAAATTAGGATAATTCTAGATGGCTTGTTAATAAAGGGACTGATTACAAAGGAGACTGTAAGATAGATTGCAGGAGCTATCAGAAGCCAAGCCCTTGGTACAAAGAGCAAGAGGAAGAGTTTACTGGAGGTGGGAACAAGCCAGAGTCAAACAGAGCAGGTGGCCTGGCAACCTTCTGTCAAGGTACACAGCAAGGCTGGGATCACCTCAGAGAAGGGAACCAGGTAAATAAATTCTCTGGCCTTACTCTTCTCAGTCTCTCCAATCTATTTCTGGGGGCCCCCATTTCACTGAACCCAACTAGAAGCCAGAGGTTATGGGAATCCATTGATGTAGCCCATATAAGTCAGCCTCCAGGGTCTGAGAGAACAGTGAAGGATGGAGTGTAGAACTGAAGGTCAAAGGAAGATATCTGACACACTACATGTAGTGGATTGAATTGTGTCCCCCCAAAATGTATGTTAAAGTTCAAATCCTGGTACCTGTGAAGATGGCCTCATTTGGAAACAGGGTCTTTGTAGGTGTAATGCTCCCTTACCCAGCAGCCTTGTGGCACATTGACCAGCCAGCTTCTCCTGGTTTCCCTGGGCCTCACTCTTAGAACCTGTCCTCCCATTTCTTGTGGCTGACCTGGCTTATACGTGTCCTTTCATATTCCACCCTCTTCACCATAAACATCAGGCAATAATGCCTCAATTCTGTTCATCAGAGTCTGCATCTCACCCAGCCTCACCATCGAAGGTTTCATATGTTGCTTTGAAAAAAACCGAAACAAAACAAAACAAAAACCCACCACCAACAACAAAAACCAAGTTACAAAAGACTGCTGACAGGAAGATCCATGGAACAGCCAATTAATCCCTTCTTTGCTTCCTTACAGCACATTGCTAAATTTGGCATCATCATAAATAAATAGAAACTTCCGCTTTAAGCCAAATTGGAGTAACAGGGCCCAAGTTTTCCTTCTCTTCTGAAACAACAAATAAACTGAAAAAATATAAGAAACAATGGTTTTCAGACATTGAGCAGCAGGCAATGTAGGGCAGTAATTCCTGAGAGAGTAATTCCCAGTTTGTTTATCTCCTGGAGTGAGTTTTCAGACTCCAGCATGAATTCCTGAGGAATCCTTGAGGTGAGAAAATGGAGTTGGGAGCTCAGGGCAGACAAGGTGGTCAGTGTTTCCAGGGCTGAGGGAAGACCTGCTCAGAGACAGAGCACTGGAGATCTGGAGAAGGTCCTTCCCAAGTCAGCACATATGTGTGAAGAAACTTCCTAAGACTGGAGAATGAACCACTCAAAACAGCAAACAGAATTTTCTTCAGCACTCACATAAGACTTGGAATAGTTGGTGTTTTACCAGGCAGAGTAGGAATATTTCATAACACATGGGAAATTAGATAGAGTACTTAAAGGAGTATTGATTCAGTACTGGGGAAGAAAATCAGCCCTAAGTGAAGTTTGCCTTGATCCTATTAATTAATCTTAAATGTAAGTCTGAAAAAAATCAAACTGTTTCCAAATAACTAAAATATATCCTTAAAGGTCATACATGTGTGTATAAAATATGTGTAGTACTCAACCCAGTAAAATTACAATGTGTGATATTCAATCAAAAATTAATAGGCATACAAGAAAGTAGGAAAATATGACGTATAATGAGGGGAAAAAAACCATTTAAGCTAACCTATAAATGACACAGATGATAGAATTAGGATAAGGATATTAAAACAGTGATAGCTGTGTCCTGTAAGACTTTCTGATGACTGTCATGATATTTCAATTTCTTATTTCTATTTCTGTTCAAGAATATGCCAAACTAAATGAAACAATGGAAACATAATAATCCTCTAAAATATAAGTAAGCAACTTCTCCTAAGGTTTTTGACAAAGCAGATATATATTTCTGCAGATTAATTTGGTTCAGGTGCCTACAGTCTTGCTGGAGGTATAAGCAGTTACAGCTCTGTTATTTAGGCATAGACAAAAATCTGGAGGTGAAAACTTCAAATTTTTAACAATTGTTGTTTGGATAGTGAAATTATAGATAATTTTTTTCCTTACTCTATTTTTTGAATTTCAACATTATTCCATAATAGATTGAAAATATATTAATAAAAAACAAAAAAGGGAAAAATCATCCTTATTAAACATATATATGGAAGACTTCTAGAGCTACTAATGGTGGAATGAATTAGATTGGACTAATCATACAATATATTAACAAGTTTAGCTACTGACAAAATATGAACAATAGCTGTTCAGAGTCCTTACAGAGAGACCAAAAGCAGGCAGAAACTGGAGGAGATTTGATCTTGGATAAAGGGAACCATATTGAACCAGATCAACATTTATACAGCTTTTGGCCTAAGGCTACTCCCCTGCCTGTACAGCATTAGACAACTGAAACTCAAATTTAGCTGTATTCATACTGGCTTGATTTGTCACAGAGTTTGAAAACAGAGAGAGAAAATTCCAGGAGGAGGCAGTCATAGGATGTGCAGCTTGTATATTTGTGTATAAAATCTCCTTAAATTCTTGGTTGACTCCGAACCTGAACATGGATAAAGGAAATTCCAAGTATCCCAGTGGAAAGTAACAGTGAAAGGCTGAGTAGTTCAAATGCTTCCTGGCACAGAGGTGACAGTTTGTGACTTAAATTCAGTTATATTAGAGGGTTTTGGTAAACATAAAAAAATTCTACTGAGAGGCGCCTGGGTGGCTAAGTTGGTTGGGCACCCGACTCTTGGTTTTGGCTCAGGTCATGATCTCAGGGTCATGAGATCGAGCCCCATGATGGGGCTCCACGCTCAGCGCATAGTCTGCTTGGGATTCTTTCCCTCTTCCTCTCCTTTCTCCTCTGCCCCTCTCCCCATTTATGTGCTCTCTCTCTCTCTCCCTCTCTCAAATAAATAAATAAAATCTTTTTAAAAAATTCTGTTGAAACTCCAAAAAAGCCAAGCCTTAGGAGTCAAGTCTATATCCCAAGACTAAGGAATCATCCTAAAGGTAAGGGTAAAAACTAAAACAAACCTTTCCTAAAAAAATGAAAAAACAATGCTTCATAATGTTGACAGTCAACCAGTAATGTAACTGCCCACTAGAACAAAGATCTACCATCTTCAGAGGAAGAAAACAGAATTCAGATCCTCTGTAATATGTCTTTGGCAATGCCCAGTATATAATGAAAATTTTTACTAAACACATGAAAAAAAAACAAGAAAATGTAGTCAGGAATCAAGAGAAAGGGTCATGAATAGAAACAGTCACTGAGATGACATGGATATGAAGATTGGCAGAAAGGGACAGCTTTTATAAATATGTTAAAGAACATAAAGGAAAAGATGGTAATAATGAATGTGTAAATGAGGAATATCAGAAGAGAAAATGAAAACTTAAAGAAAACAACCAAATGGAAATTCTAGAACTGAAAACTATAATAACAGAAATAAAAAAATTCACTGGATAGGCTTAACAGCAGATTGGAGACTGAAGATGAGGTCTATTAACTTGATTTCAGGTCAGCAGAAATTATACATTATGAAGAGAAGAGAGAAAAAAAAAAAACTTTGGTGAGAGAAAAAATGGAGCAGAAACAGTATTTGAAGAAATGATAGCCAAAAATTTCCTAAATTTATGAAAAACATTACCTACAGATCAATAAATCTAAGGAAACTCAACTCTGATAAATCAAACACACACATACCTAAGCTCATCAAAGTACCAATGCTAAGTATCAAATACAAATATCCTAAAAGCAACCAAAGGAAAATGATACATTATATACAAAGGAACAAGAATAAACAAGAATGTTTATTGTGCTGGAGACCCTAGCCAAAGAAAATTTATTTATATGTATGTATGTATAAGGAAAGCAAGGGAAAAATAAGAGAAGGGAAAATGAGAAGCAAAACCTGTCTATATTTACAGATGACATGATTGATTTTTAGAAATTTTTGAGCACTATACAAATCAACTGCTAGAACAAATAAATTTATCAAGTTTTCAGAATTCTAGGTCAGTATATAAAAATCAATTATAGGGGCATCTGGGTGGCTCAGTCGGTTAAGCGTCTGCCTTTGGCTCAGGTCATAATCCCAGGGTCCTGGAATCAAGCCCCATGTCGGGGCTCCTTCTCCCTCTCCCTGTGTCCTTCTCCCCCCATGTTCTCTCTCCCAAATAAATAAATAAATAAATAAATCTTTATAAAAACTCAATTATATATCTATATAGTAGCAGCAAACAGGTGTAATGTGAAATTTTTAAAATAAATATAAAATAATTAGGAACAAATTTAATAAAAATGTATAATACTTATATACTGAAAATGTAAATTATTGCTGAGAGAATTTATAGAGGATCTAAATAAATGAAGAGATATACATGTTTTTGGATTAGAAAGTCACTATTGTTAAGATATCATTTCTTTCAAAATCTATCCATAGGTTAAGTGCAGTTCAGGTCAAAAGCACAATAGACCTTTTTTGAGTAGAAATTGACAGGTTCCTTCTAAAGTTTATATGGAAAAGCAAAGACTCTAAAATAGTTTAACACATCTTGAAGATCAAAGTTGGAAGAACCATAATACCTGATTTCAAGACTTCTATAAAGACAAAATAATCAGGACAGTCTGGTACTACACTAAGGATATATAAATAGAAAATTGATCTCATTACAAGAAAAAAATTGTTAACTATGTATGGTGATGGATGTTAACTAGACTTAATATTGTGATCATTTTACAATGAATGCAAATATTGAATCATCATGTTGTACATCTGAAACTAATATAGTTATATATCAATTATACCTCAGTAAAAACTAATGAATGGAATAGAATTGTCCAGAAATAGACCCATACATATATAATTGGTTGATTTTTTTTTTTAAGATTTTTTTTTATTTATTTATTTGAGACAGAGAGAATGAGAGACAGAGAGCATGAGAGGGAGGAGGGTCAGAGGGAGAAGCAGACTCCCCGCCGAGCAGGGAGCCCGACGCGGGACTCGATCCCGGGACTCCAGGATCATGACCTGAGCCGAAGGCAGTCGCTTAACCAACTGAGCCACCCAGGCGCCCAATTGGTTGATTTTTTTACCAAGGTGCTAAGATAGTTCAGTAAAGAAAGAAAATTATTCACATATAATGTGGGGAAAAACTGGATACACAATGGAAATTATACTTTGACACATACTTTATCCTGCACAGAGGAAGTAATATTAGATGGATCTAAAAATAAAAGCTAAAACTATAAGAATCTAAAAACAAACATAGGTCAATCTCTTTACCATTTTGTTTGGCAAGGATTTTTTTTAGAAAAGACACTAAAAGCTCTAAATATGGAAGAAAGGAAATTGAAATTAAACTTGTGCTCCTCAAAAGATAACAGGTATTAAAAAATGAAAAACTATATTCCCAATATATAATAAACTCTAGAAAATGATAATAAATAGACAAAAACCCAGTTACAATGTTGGGGAGAAAAACCTTGGGCACATAACGTCATCAAAGATGGTATACAAATGACCAGTAAACACATATAAAAGGAGCCAACATTGGGTCATCAGGGAAATGCTGAATGATTCCACAGTAAGATATTATTTCACACCAACAAGGATTGGTAAATTTTGAAAGATCAATGATACCAGCTGGAACTGGCATGCTTTGCTAATGCACACTGGGGCAAGGAGTTTGGTAGCTTCTTATAAAGTTAAAGGTCCATCTAGTCTATGATCCAGTAAGTATTTAACCAAGAAAAACAACATATATCCACAGAAAACATTTCTATAAGAATATTCATAATGGCTTTATTCATTATATCCACAATTATTAGTATTTTCATTAATAAAAGAATAAACTAACAAATTGTGATATGCTCATACAGTGGAACACACTTCAGCAATAAAAAGGAATGAAATATTGACACCACAACCACATGGGTGATTTTCAAAACCATTAAGTAAAGAATCCAGGTACAAAAGACTGAATCCTATATGAATCCATTAATGTGAGTTTCAAAAAAAAGGACAAAACTAATTTGTGGTGTAGAAATTAGAACAATGTTTGCAGGGTGCCTGGGTGGTTCAGTCAGTGAAAAGTCCAACGCTTAGGTGAAAACTCTTCAGGTGAAAAATGAAGAACTGGGAAAATATGTGCAAATAAAATATGCAAATAATGTATTAATATTCCTGACATATTGAGAGCTCCTACCAATCATTAAGATAATGCTGAATAGGGCGCCTGGGTGGCTCAGATGGTTAAGCGTCTGCCTTCGGCTCAGGTCATGATCCCAGTGTCCTGGGATCAAGTCCCGCATTGGGCTCCCTGCTCCTTGGGAGCCTGCTTCTCCCTCTGCCTCTCTGTCTCTCTCTGTCTCTCATGAATAAATAAATAAAATCTTTAAAAAATTTTTAAAAAAAAGATAATGCTGAATAAGGGCACCTGGGTGGCTCAGTCATTTAAGCATCTGACCGTTGATCTCAGCTCAGGTCATGATCTCAGGGTCATGAGATGGAGCCCTGCATCGGGCTCTGAGTTCAGCTCAGCGTCTGCTTGAGATTCTCTCTCTCCCTCTCCCTCTGCCCCTCCACATGCTTGTACCCTCTCTCAAATAAATAAATAAATAAATAAATAAAATCTTTTTAAAAAAAGAAATTAGAACAGTGGTTGCTTATGGGGAGGAGGTGGGGATTGGCTGCAAAGGGGACATAAGGGAATTTCTGGGGTGATGGAAAGGTTTTATATTTCAGTTGAGAAGATAGTTACAGGAGTGTATACATTTACCAAGACACAACAAATTTTACATTTAAGATCTGTGCAATGTGAATTTTACCTCAAGAAAAAGACCCCCCAAAACCTCATCTCATGGAACTCTAAGAAGCTATCAAAAATCTTTCATTATGCAGGATATATTTTTTAAATTACATATTTCTGAATTTAAAATAAGTGGTCCATTTGCTGGAATTTAGAAGTGATTCTCCTGTATATTTACTTTCTAATAGTAGTAGGGATAGTGATTATTTTAAGAGTCCACCTCTGTAAGATTCCACACATAAGAAACGATAGGACTGTTAGCAAGAAAGAAGTAGAATGTCTTTTGTGACGGATGAAGGCTATTCGCAGCTGCAGAAGGGCTCTGCAAATCCTTCTACATATTTTTAGCTCTTGGGTAAATGTAAAGCCTGATTTTTACACCCTGAGAATATTTGACTATGGAACTTCGTCTTGTAGTTAGTAAAGCTCTATGTAGATAATAGTTATAAACCACACAGAAATATAAAACCTTTCCACCACACAGAATTCATTTTGGCCATACCCATTTTATGAAACCTGACTCACCCTTCTCGGCAGCTTCCCATCCTTCTCCACTGGTTTCTGTCTGCAGCCTGTGTGCTTCCAGTGTCTGTTCTGTTAGAAAGAAAAAAAAGGAAAGAAGCTATTTGGCATATAGACGAAAAGATCATGTAGGAAAACAACCTGACTAAAATCTCATTAAGGCTTACTGATTTATTTCAGGGGCTCAGATTGTGTAAGTGTTTCCTTAATTATGTATGTATTTCTTTTAAATTCATATTTTACCCATACACGCAGCCACTGTCAAGTTTAAATTCACTTGCCCATAACAAACAACAAAGTTTCAAGCAAATACAACTGATGTCTTCACCTTCCAGAGAAATTAAAAAGCAGTAATGTAGAATAGAATGTGGAGAAATGATCACGGCTAAGTGTTGTTGTTGTTGTTTTAAGATTTTTATTTATTTATTTATTTTGAGAGAAAGAGAGAGTGCACCTGTGCGAGCGGGGAAGGATCAGAGGGAGAGGGGCAAGCAGACTCTGCATGGAGTGCAGAGCCCACTGTGCGGTTGGATCCCACGACCTGAGATCACAACCTGAGCCAAAACCAAGAGTCGGTCGCCCAACCGACTGAGCCACCTGCGCCTGGTGTTGTTTTTATCTTTCTTTTCTTTTTATTATTCTAATGCTTACCTGCAGGACGAAAGTATCATCACATAATCACAGGCTATATATAGACTCTTCAAGAGTCCATAAGAACCCACCTTGCCAATGGATAAAAGGTTGGGATAATATTCTAGTTTGAAGAGATGGGTGTAGGAGGAACTTTAGAAAGGCCACTTTCTTTATTCCTAGTAGAATTAAAATAGAAGGATCAGAGTGTAGATACGTATCATGAAACATTTATGACTGGAAATAAATGTAGTTAAATAAAAATATTTCAAAGAGCCCTTGTTTAGCTGGCCAAAACCAGGATTATGACTTTTATGCAATGAATAAGTGCAATGCATAGATGAACATTTCGAACTTTTAGCCAATCCTATAAATTTCATCCCCTACCAAAGCTTTTCACCTAATTACTCAAGGCAGTAAAAGTAGACTTTTTGCATTTTATGATCTTTCTTCTCCTCCTGTCTTTTTTCACCAAGAGATATTAATAGCTGGTAACTGTAGTAAAGTTACAATTGTAAGATTAAATTCCTCAATTTATTCAGTAAGTTTTTATTGAGTGCCTTACTATGTGGCAGGCGCTGTTCTTGGCAAGGAGGTAGAGCAGGAGACCACATAGACAGAAATTCTGCCTTCGTGGAGCTTGCACTCTAGTGCGGGGTACAGACGATAAGCAAGACAAGCACGTAGATGACATCATAGATGGTGATGATTAATAAGAGGGAAAGTTAGGAGGAAACACCTAGATATGGGGAAATGCACCTAATCCAGTTTTATAGAACAGAAATTCCTGCGTTCTCACCAGCTCCCAGCCCTGACAGAAAAGAGGATCATTTTCCTTAACTCATAAACTTAGATCCTTCCAACCCTGGTCATTTCCTGAGTTAACCTTTCACCCATTGCTGTGTGAATGCAGAGACTTTCCAGCATGTCTGTTACTGATCTGGTATCTGCATCATGTATATTTTATATACAAAGTTATGTATTGCCGATTTGCTTGCCTTTGGGAGTTTGCTTGGGCTGTTTGCTGGTGGGGCCAATGGCAACCTGTAGAAACGTAGAAAGTTAGTTTGTTAGTAGATAAGGGCATAGACTCTAGAGAAAACTGCCTTTGCTCAAATCCCAGTGCTCACAAGCTGTGTGAACACCACAATATACTGAATTTCTCAGTGCTTCATTCTCTTCAGCTATAGAGTGAGAATGATAATGGCACTTACTTCATAGAACTGTTGTGTTAATGTATACATAAAGCACTCAGAACAGTGTCTGGCAAATTCTTAATTAAGTAAAACAATACAAAGACCACTTTTGGTATCTGTTCCCTAGGGTTTCAGATTTAAGTTGGGTTGAATGTTGTATTTGATGCCACACCCACTCCTCAAACATTGCGGGTAAATGCCATTTTGTTTAAATACCTTGCAGTGACACTAGATTTAGTAAAGTTTTCTTTGAGACTCAAAGAGAGGGGAGAGGTTGTGTCTCCTACGTATGCTGTGGTTTTGAAAAGAAAACAGAGTCCCTGGGGCATCTGGGTGGCTCAGTCATTAAGCGTCTGCCTTTGGCTCAGGTCATGATCCCAGGGTCCTGGGATTGAGCCCCGCATCAGGCTCCCTGCTCTGCGGGAAGCCTGCTTCTCCCTCTCCCACTCGCCCTGCTTGTGTTCCCTCTCTCACTGTGTCTCTCTGTCAAATAAATAAATAAAATCTTAAAAAAAAAAAGAAAGAAAGAAAACGGAGTCCCTGTATATCAGAAAAGCTGCATTTGTTGTTTACTCTTTATTGTCTTTTTCTTCCACTGAAAAGCAAGCTCCGTGAGGGCACGGATTTTTGTTTTGTTTTGCTTTGGCTTTTGCTTTTTGTTGTTGTTGTTATTGTGGTTGTTTACAGATGTATTCCAAGTGCCTAGAATAGTGTTCGGCATATGGCAGGCATCCAATACATTGCATCAATAAGTGAACAAAAGAATGAGTGAATGAATGAATGAATGAATGAGTGAAATACAATGTAAACAGAAGTCTCAGGAGCCTGGTTTAATTCTGGCTTAGTCACTAATCCCAGTAAGGTTTTGTGGCTTATCTATCTGTAAAATTTACTCATTTTTGGAACTTTTATAGTAGGCCAGTCTATGTAAGGTAATCTGCTCAACTATGAGCCCTCAGCAAGTTCACAATTTGGCAGCATAGATAGGAAAGGGACATAAATAAATAACACAAAGTAAAAAGAGCTAGGTATTCTGAAAGAACAAATAGAATGTAGGAATTGTAAAATGAGAGAGAGACCTGGAGGAATCAGAGATTTCTTACCGGTCTTTTACCTTTTAGGGTTACTTGGGCTGATTCAGGCAGTCCCGCCATGAAGTATTCTTACACAAATCTTTTGAAAATTAAGATATTTGTCAAGTTAACAAACCCTGTGAAACCCTGACAGAGAATGCATGGGGAGTTCAAGTGTATTAAGATGCCCTTGTGTACAAAAGCAAATAAGCAGTGAGAGAGGACAGTTGTTCTCCAGGGCCCTCTGATGAGATTTTGTAAGTCTGATTATTTTTTAGTTGATTCATATATATATTTACATTTCCAGTTGCTTTGTTACTTCTCAGAGTTATGTATGTTATTTAATTTGTAGAAATACACAAGATTGTTTGATATATGCATAGTGAGAATTTTTTTCTCTGACAATGATTACTTATATTTGTACGGAATAACATTACACATGCATTAAATCCAGATACCCAAAAGAAATTGCAGCTATAAATTTCATTTACCAGAAAAGTAGACATCAAGAGTTCTTTATTTTTTCCTTTTTTTAGATTTAATCTTTATAATATTGAAGACAAGGTTGTCTAGTTTTTTTCTTAAAAGCAATTCTACTGAAAGTCATTAATGATCATGATAATGCAAGTACTGTGAAGGAATTTTTTATTTTAAAAGGCTTTTTGAAAAGTGTTCAATTTCGTACATATAAAGTCATCGAGAAATACCAAAATGAGAAAATAATAACTTCTTGATAATTAAAATTCTCTAGTTTGTTTGCTAAAGCATCTCCAGTCTCATTATGAAGGGCATAAAGTGGGACAGCATGACAATGAAATCAAAACAATAACAGCCAACCTTTACTGAACACCTCTTATATGTCAGACACTCTTCTAGACATGTGTTAATTCACTGGATCCTTATAATAGCTATGGGAAGTTAATGATTTGATTATCTCAATCATAGAGATTAATAAGTCCAATGAGAGGCATGAAGGGAATTGCAATCCTCAGGGCCAATAATTGGCAGAGCAGAAATTTGAACCAAGCCCCTCTCCCTATAAAACCCCACCACCCTGAAGGACCCTGGACCCAGTCTGTTGACCCACCAGGCAGATAGTGGTTACATAGTAGTTGTAAGCATGGCAATGATCCAGCCTATGTCCACATGTCTTGGGGCTTATCCCCCATAAGATTACCAGGATTTTTTGGGTAATCATTACATTTTTTTAAAGATTTTATTTATTTATTTGTCAGAGAGAGAGAGAAAGAGCACAAGCAGGGGGAGCGGCAGGGAGAGGGAGAAGCAGGCTCCCCACTGAGCAAGGAGACTGCTGAGCAAGGAGCCTGATGCAGGACTCGATCCCAGGACCCTGGGATCATGATTGGAGCCGAAGGCAGACGCTTAACCAACTGAGCCACCCAGGCATCCCTGGTAATCATTACATTGAAGAGCTGTGAGAATTCTATGAATGCTCTATGAGAAAATAGCAGCTAAGATAAATTCAAATGCTGAATATTGGAGTCTTTCAACAGTTTTTTCTTATATGTTTTTATAATGTTAGCTTTAAACCTCATTATTTCTGACTCCCTGAAGGCTTTAAAGAGGTAAATGGCAAGACTCGATTGCAGACAGGAGGATGGGGAAGGGGAGGGGACATTTATTGAGTACATAATAGGGCCAGGCCTGTGCTGGAGCCTTTCCTAGCATTAACTCAAACAACACACAAAATAATTCTGTTATTCATTCATTCATTCATTCATTGGTTGGGGATAGTGATGGAAATGAATTTCAAATTGGAGAAGTGTAGATGAAAATGCAATAGGGTTAGAGACTGGGATGGGGAGCTGAAGTTGGGCCCAAAGATGTGGAAAAGGATGGGATGGAGATGGCTTTGAGTTGGGGTGAAGATGGAATGAAGTTGGAGACAGTGTATCACCATCTGACATACTGTGTATTTTACTTATTTGTTGATTGTCTCATTCTCCCTACTAAAATGTAAGCTTCTAGAGCGTTCAGATTATTTGTTTTCTCATTTTTTTCTTTTTTGAGAGAGAGAGAAAGAGCAAGCGAGCTGGGGGAAGAGCAGAGGGAGAGAGAGAATCTCAGACTCTGCGCTCAGCACAGAGCCTGACACGGGGCTCAATCTCAGGACCCTGAGATCATGACCTGAGCCAAAATCAAGTTTTAGGACGCTTGACTGACTGAGCCACGCAGGGGCCCCTATTTCTTGTTTTCTCTACTGTTAACATTTCTAGGATCTAAAACAAGGCCTAATATATAGTAGGTATAAATACTGATTTACTGAAGGAAGGAAGGAAGGAAGGAAGGAAGGAAGGAAGGAAGGAAGGAAGGAAGGAAGAAAGAATGGAAGGAAGGGTTTCTTAATATTCATTTTGCTGTGCCAGTCATTTCACTAGTGCTGGGGTGTCCATGATGAATGACACTGCCCTTGCTCTTAATAAATTTGCAGTGGAAGGTTGAACACATAAGCAGGATATTACCATTGATGTGAAAGGTACTACTGTGAAGGAGGAATTCAAGAAGCACCTGTGTGATCCCGTGAACCTAATCCTAGGGATTAGGGAAGCAGTCCTGGGGAGGGAGAATGGCCTTCCTAGAAGAGACAAGAGCATCTAAGCCGAGACCTAAAGCAACACAGGAGCAACCAAAAAGTTGAGGGGAAGGATGTTCCAGGCAAAGGAAACAATGAGGAAATATATAACTGTCCATAAGTCATGCTGAATCAAAAGTCCAGCTCAGTTCTGTCTGCACAGAATGCCACAGCTCCTCCAATCTGCCACATGTGTGTGACCTCATGGACCAGAGTCTCCTCGTGTCTCAAATGCCCTCCTCCTGCTTATGTAGCAATAGTTTTCCAAATGGAAAACATTAGTCTCATTCCTTACTATTTAACATATTCCTCAGAGAGCCACAAAGTTAATAACTTTTCTGTTTTTTCTCATGTGCTATAGACTGGGACCAAGCTAAACATACAGGAAGTTGTGTTCACTTTCTTAGGACCCCAGAGATTTACTGTGTGGGCTAGTATGTCCATTTAATGAATGTTGCTTAAAAGGATAAAAGAACTCATGCACCATCCAAAAAGCTCATTTTCTCCTGGGAAATAGTTTGTACACAGGGATTACCATCCCTGTTCCAAGAGAATAATTGCTTAACAATTGTTGGAGCAAATGCCATACAGGCATACCTCAGAGATATTGTGGGTTCACGTCCAGACTACTGCAATAAAGCAAATATTATGATAAGGTGAGTCAAACGAATGTTTTGGTTTCCCAGTGCATATAAAAGATATGTTTACATTATAATGTAGCCTAGTAATTGTGCAATAGCAGTATGTCTTAAAAAACAATGTATATATCCTAATTAAAATACTTTATTGCTAAAAATGCTAGCCATCATCTGAGCTTTCAGCAAGTTGTAATCATTGATCAAGATCCCCATAACAAATGTGATAATAATGAAAAAATTTGAAATATTGTGAGAATTACCAAAATGTGACTCAGAGACATAAAGTAAGCAAATGCTGAAAATGGTGCCGATAGACTTGCTTGCCACAAACCTCCAATTTGTAAAAAATGCAGTGTCTGCAAAACGCAATAAAGCAAGATATGCCTGTAATAAGCAGAGACTAATTGGTGGAAGTTTGGGCTTGTGTCCAGCCACTATCATCTGTATATACAACACTCATCATACATTACCTGTTAGCCAGCTTTGCCTTCTTCCGAAGACTTTATTTGCTCTTGCCCATGGAACCACATTTTTTTTTTTTGAGTTGGAAATATTTCTACCCTCTTATTTTACATTTCTGCCTTAACTGTCACCTCTCATGTGCTCTAGACTTTTCTGTCTCCCCTTCATCTTTGTGTGCTCAGCAGGTATCTCAAAAAGGTAGACCATAGTGAACTTCAGGTCTGTAGAAGGCAACCCTATTGTGATCTGTTCCTGAAACCATGGGGTACTGTAATAACACCCACTGCTGGGAGAAGTTGCCTCTGACCAAATGCTACAAACAGGGCTATTCTAAATATGTGGAGTAACCTGGTGGTGATTCAAGAGCTCTTCTATTATGGCAATATTAACAAGACTCTTCAGTACTCTTCTTGGCCATTTTCACCTACCTGGGAGCAAGATACTAGGGTTTGGAAAATCAGAGTCTCAGCTTTAGCTCTGCAGTTCAGGATTTTTTAGACTTTTTAAGGCTCAGTTTCCTGATCTGTGAAATGGATATAGTAACACTGGACTTCCTACTTCATAGTGCTGTCATAAGGAAAATAGGAGATAATGTGTGAACATAACTTGTAAGCCACAGACATTCTGTAATCGTAAGCTGTTAATATTATTATTATCATCATCCATTGCTTGAGATACAATTAATTGAGCGTTCTCATTTAAAGTCCTCCTTTCAAACAGGAGGACTTGGTTCAATGATGTAGAAATATATTGCGGAGTGTCAGTAGTACCTCCAGATCACTTTGACTGCCTTAATTCACAAAAGTGAAGAAGGGCAACCACACTGATTCCAGTGATTTCACGGGAGGGGTTCTATTAACATCACTTCTTGTCTACTTTCTTTTTTTTTTTTTAAGATTTTATTTATTTATTTGACAGAGACACAGCAAGAGAGGGAACACAAGCAGGGGGAGTGGGAGAGGGAGAAGCAGGCTTCCTGCTGAGCAGGAAGCCCAATGCGGGGCTCGATCCCAGGACCCCGGGATCATGACCTGAGCCGAAGACAGATGCCTAATGACTGAGCCACCAAGGTGCCCTTCTTGTCTACTTTCTGATAGGCGATGCATTCTATATTCCTATTCAAGCTTATCTTAAATATTATTTTAAAAACTAACTTTGGGACTGGGCTCTTGGCGGACATGAGGTAAGTGGTCCAGAAGGTATCACATAATGCTTGAGAGTTTGGGCTGGGAAGTCTGCCCAATGTTCTAACATGATGTTTTAGCTGGGTTTGTACTAACTTATACCTACAGGATATTTCAAGTTAACCTTGAAATATCAGTGGCTTAACATACTGTAAGTTTATTTATCTTTTATGTAAAGTCTTTTATGTACAATCATTAATGGTTTTCCATTCAACGTCTCAGGAATTCAGCTTAAGACATTGCCATCTCAACATGTGGCTTCCAAATGTGCCAGGGCAAGGAAAAGACTTACTGGAAAATTGACACTCCAGCATGTGATTGCCTTGGCCTCCATGTGTCACCCAGCATTTTCATCCATGTTTCATTGGCTAGGAAAGTCTTGTGGCTTTGCCTAACTACCGGAGTTTGGGTAGTGTAGTCTTTCCACGTTGCCAGAAAGAAGGGGAGAGCCAACAAGGAGAAGCATTAGGGGTCTCTACCATACCCAGTTCCACCCCCTTCTTAGCCAAGTGAGTTTTAGCAAGTTAGATTTCCTTAGGTATAAAGTAGAAGTAAAATAGTTTCTATCTTATGTGACTATTGTGCAGATCAAATGAGATAATGTACATAAAATGCTTAGCATAATGCCTGGCCCAGAATAAGTACATAATAAATGTTAGGTGTTATTATTGTTGCTACTGATTAACCTATTGACCTATTAGTCAACTGTATTAGGAGTTGATGAAGACATTCCATAGCTTATCTCTGAATTACATGATGGAAAGCCTTCAGCACAAGAATCAGTTTATTTCCAGGAGGCTTTGAGTTCTTTCCCCAACAACTGTTAAAACGTGATGAGTTTTATAATGTCTAGACAAAATTCTTCTCTTGCTGTGAAACCAATGTTCCCTAGGTCAATTTTATCCAAAGGCCAGGTGAAATTGCATTTGTGTGATAAGATGTAAGCTATCTGAAGGGTTGGTCAGTTTTCTACATCAATCTAACAAGATCATGATGGGACTTTTTTTTTTTTTTCCAGATGGCTGTTTTGTTTGTAGTTAAAACCATCTGGATCTTTCTTCTTCTAGTGAATCAATTGCCACAAAGATTAAGCAGATATACACAGTAGGCAGGAAAATTCTTAGGAGACCTGGTCACTGGCTCAAGAGCCTCAGTGAACATATACTGATTACCTGCTCTGCACTGAGCACCTGACATGTTCTTTCATTTAATCAGCATAGCAAATTTGTGAGATCAGTACTATCCTTCAGTTTAGACCTGAGAAAAAGTCTCAGGAGGGTCCAGTAACTCAACCAAAGTCTCAAAGATAGTAATTGGCATGGTCTAGATTTGAACCATGCTTTTGAGGGAAGGGAGGACAATAACAGAAAGAATATATACTTTGTAGTGAGAATGAGCTGAGTTTGAATCTTGGCTTTGCCACTCACCAGCACGGCATCTCAATTAACTTACACAATCCAGTTTATCCACCTGTATAATGAAGATAATAATGCTAACAATAACAACTAACACGTAGGACTTTGGGGCAGGTTTTTTTTTTAAGATTTATTTATTTATTTGAGAGAGGATGAGAGGAGGACGGAGGGGCAGAAGGAGAGGGAGAGAGAGCCTTAAGCAGACTCTGCTGAGTGCAGAGCCTGACACAAGGCTCAATCTTACCACCTTGGGATCACTACCTAAACCAAAACCAAGAGTCAGATGCTTAACTGACTATGCCACCCAGGCGCCCCTGGGCAGGGATTTTTACATAGAGCTTACTATGCCAAGTTCTCTGCATGTACCTTATGCATATTAACCCACTTACTCTATACAACTATCTGACTGAGATGGTGGACATTATTATCCTTACTTTACAAAAGACAAAACCGAAATACTCAATGATTAGGCAACTTGCCCAAGGTCACGCTGCTAGTAAGGAGCAGAACGTGAATTCAAACCCAAGCATTCTGGCTACCCAGTCTGAGTCTTTAGCCACTAGCTGTCCTCTCCTCAAGGTAATAATGCTTCAAGGAACAAACAAGAGAACTCTTAAAGTACAGTGCTTGCTCATGCCAGGGCACATTATCATCATCACTTTTGTACTCTGCAATACTGAGATGGTACTTCTAAGGGGGTGTCTTCTCTCCAAGAAGGGGTGATCTAGCCCGAGGACCTCTGACCATTGGCTCAACTATGAATGACTCCTCACTCCCTTTTTCCATCCAAAGGCTCCTCTCCCACCCTTCCTATTGTCTTGGATTCTATTCTCCCATGGAACAGGCATTTGCAATTTCTCTAATCTAAAAGAAATCAAATTTGGGATGAGACTGTCCAGTCTCCATTGGTCTGTAGCAGGTAAATTGTCTACTGTGGGAAGTCTGTGGGTGATGACATGCAAAGAGATTAGAGTCAAAGCATGGCGTTTGAGAAGACCATCCATCAAAGGGTAAGTTAGCTGGATGGCATAATTGCTTAAAGATTTTATCATATATTTGGTTTTTGCTAATAGAGAGCTTAACTATAATTCCCTTAAATTGATTAGCCTTTTATTCCTGTTGTTAGGCCAAGTTGTTAAGAGTGATTCTCATTTCCTTTCTGTTCATCTTATCACAGAAATCTAAGAGATGAAGAGAAGGTCTATTTTCAGATGAGCAGTTAAATGGTCAGGAACAAAGAGAGAAAATGTGAAAGGCCTGAAATCTTTAGATTAGATATGGCATATAATGAATTTGGAGGAAACACTGAAAGAGGGAACTAGTTGCTAGCTGAACAGAAAGATGATGAACTACATTGACTGCAGAGAGCAGTCATGGTAAGTTACTGCGAAAATATTTTCCAAACCTCCAGGCAAAAGCGCAGACTCAGTGAAAACAAATAACTCCCAGAGTCATTTTGTTAGGTGAATCCATAAGGGAGCTACAACTTACCAATGTTCTCTAATGGCCCCATTTTAATCTTCTTCCTCTTGAACACTGAATAAAACAAGTAAAAGTTGGGGTTCGGAGAGAAAGCAGTCTTTCAGGATATTTTTGTGTTCATATATCTTTTGACATGTTCTTACCCCAAATTTAAGACCTAAAAATATATACAGTACACACATGCTCATGCATGCACACACGCACATGTTTTTAGCATAATTGCATATCATATGAATTGCTGGGTGCCCTTGGTAACTTATGGGAACATTACAGGAGTTTAATTCAATATATATCACTGAAGATGTATTATGTGCAAAGCAGTAGGTTAATTACCTCACTGCATTAAAAAAGATGTCTGCAGCAGTCACCTTGATTCTCTTTCTGAACCCCATCTAATCTGTTACCAAATCCCGTGGACTCTACTAAGAGGACCCCTGCCCTCACCCGCTGCCACCCCACTGTCTTCTAGTTGTCACCATCATCCCAGGTCTGTAGCACCCTACCAGCTTCTCACCTGCCTCCCCATGCCTTGTCCCTTCCTTTAAATAGCAGTCTGTCCTTCAAGATGTAAATCTCTTCCTGCTGCTCCCCCATTGAGAACTCAGCTGCTCTCAGCATAATACCCAAACTCACCTCCTACCCCGCAGGGCTCTGCATACGCTGCCCTCAGCGCCCCAGCCAGCATGCCCACGTTCCCTTTCCAGCTGCACGGTTCTCCAGATCCATTGCTCTTAGTCATTTCCTGCCAGGAGCCCCTGCTTTCTGCCCCATAGCCTTCCCACATCTGCTGCTTCTGCATGCACAGCTTCGCACCCTGGCCTCACCTGGAGCACTCTGTACTTTTTCACCTATGACTCTATCCTCCCAGTTTATTTGCATACTTAGTTGTAGAAGGAAATTGCAAGTTCCACAAAAGCAAACTCACAAACCTTCACGAGAAGGTGGGGATTGCTGTATCCTCGTGTCAAGCGCAGTGCCCCCTAAACAGAGATGCTAAATATCTGTTGAATTCTTAGAGAGAAGAATATTTGCAACTAACATAAATCAGAAAGAAAGAAACAATGTGGAGGAGAGATAAGACAACCATTCATTCCTTTAGTGGGGCTGGAGAAATCTCCATAGATTAAAATGGATTTTTAAGGATAAGCAAAATTAAGATACACAGAATTGAGGGAAAGTCCCTCCCATTCAAAGAAAAGCTTGAGGCCTAAGACAGACAGCCCATGTCATCTTAAGGAATGGTGAGAGGGCAAGTAGAGCTCAAAGCTGAGGGGCTTTGGTGGATATAGAGCAGGAAGGGAGTGTGGAATGGAAGGTGGCCTTGAATGACACAACAAAGAGTAGGAGCAAGCCTGTAGATAAAAGGCTTCATTGTCTTTGTGAAGGAGAACAGCATGACCCCAGATGATTTCAGCAACACTTTATGGGTGGGTAGGAAAAATCTAGGCAAAAATATTTAAACCTGAACCAGGCACACTGTGAGAATAACAAAAGCAGGGAACCAATTCAAGAGATAGTGCAAAAGTCATGTGTTCTTTTCACATTGAAATCAAATACATGTTTAAAATAAGAGCTTTTTTTTTTTAGAACAACTGTAACTTTTCCCTTGTGAACGATTCATTCATCTGAAATGGCTCTTCCTAACTTCTATAGGAAATGAGAGAAAGAGAGAGAAAAAGATTGTTTGGTTGATTGTTCTGGTTGCAAGAGAGATGACCTTAACCCAACTACTTTAGGCAAAATTGGGGATTTATTGGCTGTCATGCCATATAAAGGCCAGTTCACTGCTGGAGGCTCTTTCCTTCTTGTCATCTTTCATGTTTGCTTTACTTTGGGTATCAGTTTTACTTTCTCAGACAGGTACTTTTTGAGCTTTTTCTTGCAAAGGTTGTCACCGTGCTAACTGTAGATGCTATTAGGAAGGGGCTAAAGACGGACTCTCAGCGACACAGCTGGGCAGCACATTCACTCCTGGGGCCTGGAAGGTGTTCTGTGCTAGCTCCTCCCTAGGACCATAGACCTGACATTGTCTGCTGGGGTGGACCTCTAATAAAAAGGGGTTCCATTATAGAAAGAAGGAAAAAGTCTGGTCAGACAAAACAATAGATGTCTATTACATATACCATGGGCATATAGTATCTGAAGTGCTGAATGTTGATACATATCTGGTGACCACACAGAGCTATTCACATACCTCTTCTTGGTATTCATTCCCTTGTCTTCTAATAACCCAAAATATCATCTCCAGCATGCCCTGCTTGCAACTGGAAGAAAACAGACAACTTCTCTTTTTTCCCTCTTATGGATCTTGGGTTTGGTTAACTGAAAGATTATGTTCTTTTAATGAAGTTGGAGAGCACTCTTCATTCCAGAAATAAAAGAAGATTTGTGTAGAAAAGGAAATAGCCGAACACAATGTTTCTGCTTCTTCTGATTCTACCTTGCTTCATGGTTGAATAATGTCCTAGCTAGCCAAGGGGAAATAAATAAATGGAACCAATATTTCCCTTAAGAAATTTAAACAGAGCAAAACAAATACCCATTACAGTTCTGGGAATCTAACTCAGTGACACACCCTAATGGCTTCATTAAGTCTTTGTTCCAAAGAAGTTCAAAATAATCTATTAAAAAAAAAAAAACAGATGAATATGGACTAACTGCTTAATAGTTCATCTTATGTTTCCTGTAACCACTCTTACATTATTTATTTTATAATAGTAAAATAGGGCTCGACAGCTGTGGATTTGAGCAACTATAACCTGATGGCAGATCATTTAAAGCAGATTATATTTAAAAGAGGTATCTTGATATTCTTAGGAAATCAAAGCCACTAAAATATGAAATTACAGTGCATTACGAATGTTCAAATTATATATATATATTTTTTAAAGATTTTATTTATTTATTTGAGACAGAGAGAATGAGAGACAGAGAGCATGAGAGGGAGGAGGGTCAGAGGGAGAAGCAGACTCCCTGCCGAGCAGGGAGCCCGATGCGGGACTCGATCCCGGGACTCCAGGATCATGACCTGAGCCGAAGGCAGTCGCTTAACCAACTGAGCCACCCAGGCGCCCCAAATTATATTTTTATAGAGTATAAATTGTAAGATTTTTACAAAGCCTCCGGGGAATTTTAGAATTTGCGTTGGAAGCCACTCTGTGGAATTCCATAACACATTTTAAAGGTAGGAATTTTCATGGGTCACTAAGGACTTCTGTAGAGCCCCATAAAAGTGCAATTTGTATAAAATATTATATTAATACATTTTAGTTTATTTATGTTTGTGCCTTTCCTCTAGCCATAACCTAACAATCATCTCATCTTTATTTTTTATGTTACTTTCTTAGGGTTATATTCAGATATAAATCTGCACATTCATTATATTTCATGTGGCCTTTTGAGGACCACGTTATCCAAAAATAATATTTGAAATGGCACAGAGAAACATTTTTGTGAAGCTATCGGCCAACCATGCCCTGGGTTGAGAGCAGGTTGAAATGGAGACTTTCAAACATTTCTAAATAAGACGATTACATAGCAACAAATTTCATGACAGCTTCTATAATTTAAAAAAATTGGCAAGCATTGCAGTCCTCAGTCTCCCTGTGTGTACTGCAGGTTGGCTGGTAAAAGCACACTTTCTCACATGTTATTATACCTATAACCCATCTTAAAAATAACCCTTACCCTTCGTATTTTGACATAGTGAATCAAATTAAACGGACCTAATTATGCCTAGAAAAACTATACAATTTGGCAGCAGCTGAGCTAAGATGGTGTATTAGTTTGCTAAAGCTGTATAACAAAGTAGTGCTGACTCGGTGGTATAAACAACAAGAAATTTATTGTCTCAGCTCTGGAGGGTAGAAATGCAAAATCATGGTGCCAGTGGGGTTGGATCCCTCTGAGGGCTGTGCCTGAAAGGTCTGTTTCAGGTCACCCTCCTTGGCTTGCAAATGGTCGTCTTCTTCTTCTGTCTCTTTGCATTGCCTTCCCTCTGTTTGTCTGTCTCTGAGTCCAAGTCTCCCCTTATTATAAGGACACCAGTCATACTGGGTTAAAGGCCCTCCTAATGACCTCATTTTAACTTGATTACCTCTGTAAAGACCTTATCTCCAAATATAGTCATATTCTGGGCCACCCAATTAGATTCATAATAGATAGGTTGACCTGCCTGTCTGACCCTGCAGGTCTGCACTGGTCAAAAATGTTGTTGCCATTACTCTCATGGACAGTGGTTAAGAGTATAGGTCCCAATATTATGCAACCATCAAAAGGAATGAGATCTTGCCATTTGCAACGACGTGGATGAACTGGAGGGTGTTATGCTGAGCGAAATAAGTCAATCAGAGAAAGACATGTATCATATGACCTCACTGATGTAAGGAATTCTTAATCTCAGGAAACAAACTGAGGGTTGCTGGAGTGGTGGGGGGTGGGAGGGATGGGGTGGCTGGGTGATGGACATTGGGAAGGGTATGTACTATGGTGAGTGCTGTGAATTGTGCAAGACTGTGAATCTCAGATCTGTACCTATGAAACAAATAATGCAATATATGTTTAGAAGAAAAAAAAAAGAAGATAGCAGGAGGGGAAGAGTGAAGGGGGAGAAATCGGAGGGGGAGATGAACCATGAGAGACAATGGACTCTGAAAAACGAACTGAGGGTTCTAGAGGGGAGGGGGTGAGGGGATGGGTTAGCCTGGTGATGGGTATTAAAGAGGGCACGTATTGAATGGAGCACTGGGTGTTATATGCAAACAAAGAATCATGGAACACTACATCAAAAACTAATGATGTAATGTATGGTGATTAACATAACAATAAAAAATATTTTAAAAAGAGTATAGGTCCCAGAGTTCCAGGGCCTAGATTGAGCTATCGCTTCTGACACTTGTTACCTGTCTGATGGGAACTAATACTTAACCTCACCTGATCTCAGCTTCCATATCTTTCTAATAGGGGTGAAAAAGAACCTGCCTCATGGGGTGTTCTGAGGCTTACATAACATAATCCATAAAAGTGTTTAGTAACTGGAATAAATAGCCACTCATATAAATAGAGTATCTCCTCTTATGATTTTTATTATCATGTTGTTTGCCTATTGTTAATGCTGCCTTCCTTTATTGGAAATTTTCTATGATAACACCTTTCATAATTGTGTTAACAAAAAAAAAAGGAGTCCGCTTCGTCTATTTCAGTATTTGTAGCTTGGATGTGCCTCGAGGAACTTTGAATGAAAGGTACTATGTACAGTGCCTAAAATCTGATGATATTTAGAAAACTAGTGGCAGACCCAATGGCTTCCTCCCCCACCCCAGGAAGTACATATAAACAATTCTGATTCCATCTATGACTTAAAAAATTATTTTGTGCACACAAGATTGGACTATAAGTTAATTGGACTAGATATTCTAGTCTAAATTCTACTACTTCTCTGTGCCTGTTATCCCTTCTCTGTGTCTGTTACAAAAGAAGATGCCTGGCTTGAGGTTAAGATTTTGTCGTTTAGATCTGAGAAACAATGGATCCCCTTCAAACATGGCTGCTAGTTGCCTGTCATCAGACAGGACATACGAGGAAGTGCGTCCAGGCTCAAATCTTGCCTTGTTTATACTGAGTATTTTACAGACAAAATTTGATTAAAATATATCAAAAACTAATGATGTACTGTATGGTGACTAACATAACATAATAAAATTTAATTTAATTTAAAAAATAAAATAAATTAAAAAAAATATATATATATATGTAATTTCTAAAGACAAAACAGAAAAGATTTTCAGGTCCAGGTAATGATCTTCTTCATTTAAGTAGTAACTTGAACTATAGTGAAACTTAGAATAGTTGACCTCTTTTGACCTACAACAATTGCAGTTTCATGGTTACGTGGGATCACTTCTTTTAGTGGCAAAGGGACAAAAGTAGTTTCAAACCCAGCTCTGTGTTAAAGGGGGGAATACAGGAACATGAACTCTCACTGTTGTGTTTGAAGCTTTCTCAAACTGAGACTTTTAAATACTGTAAAAATGATTTCTGTGATTAGGACCAACCTGAATTAGTAAAGATAAAATGACTCACGCACACACATTTATAATTTTAGAACGTCTTTTCAGGAAGAACTTAAACTGTGCCTAGAAGCTTGAGCAAGCGTCATGCCCCATCCAGGAAAGAGCCTCTGTGCATGTCATCTGGTAACCTGTGACCTGTAGATGCTGGGGACTGTACTGACGTATGTCTCATACCTACCTGTGTGTGTTCTCATCGGCACAAACTCTACAAGGCCTCCTGCTCCTAGGTCAGTCAATGGCAGCAGAATAGAGGTTGGTTTAGTCGTTGTGAATAGAAGGGCTTGTGTTTTGGGTGCCTTTCCTTGCTTCCAGCTAATTTCTAGCTTATCGCCTGGGCCTGGATATCAACCTATAGCTGTGTGTAAAAGAGGCTGGGATTGCACTGAGGTATAAGCAGCCAGCACTCTTCAACATATGGGCGTGATCTCATCAGAAACTCACAACAAGGGTGCTTATGAGGGAGTAAAGGAAGAGAGCAAAGGCAATAGTAACAAGTGGGCTTTTAAAATAATCCACAACTGCGGTGCCTGGGTGGCTTAGTCGGTTAAGGGTCCAACTCTTGATTCTGGCTCAGCTCATGACCTCAGGGTTGTGGGATCAAGCCCCACATTGGACCCCTCGCTCAGCGAGGAGTCTGCTTGAGATTCTCTCTCTCCCTCTGCCCCGCCCCCCAAATAATAAATAAATAAATAAATAAATAAAATCTTATAATCCACAACTAGACATCTTCAGCACAGTGTAGGTGGGAGTGCTGCCTTCCAGAGTGACTACAGTTACATAGAACTAAAAATATGTGGGAAGGAAACACCCTGCTTTGTGCCCACTGGACCTCTGGAGTATTTGTCATCCGTTACCCTAATGTCTTTAAAAGACGCCCATTCATTTACAGCAAGGGAAGGTAACAGTGTCCTAGTAACAGACATTGATCTAATGGCTTATCGTGGACACACCAGGATCCTTTCTGAACCTTGGCATCAGGGCATGTTTTAACCAACATGGTTCCTAGGACGTTGTTTGTTAGCAGAGCAGGTGGGGAGGGCTGTGGCAGCAGAGCTGGCTTCCTGGGCGTGTGACCTGAGCAGTCTCACAGAGCTCTGTGCTTAAAAAGATCCAGTGCCTGGTTTAATGCTCTGCTGTCTCCATCTGGAGATTCTTAATTTTTTCACAAGGGTCTCACGTCCTCATATTCCACTGGGGCCTGTAGATGACGTTGCTGACACTGACTGACAGACAACAAGGCTCTGCGGGGACCATCTCTAAGGAGGTCTGAAGAAAAGCTGGAAGCATTGTTTATGGAATTGAAATGAAGCTCAGAGATGCGGTGTGTGGATAATGTGACTCTGAAGTCTGTCAGAGGGGAGTGTCTTGTGGAAGCTTCACAGAAGAGCTCATGTGGGAAAAGAAGTGTGGTCAGGGTACCCACCCAACTCATCAGAGTGGTTTGGGGCCAGCAGGACCCCCTCGAGCCTGCTCTGCCTTCTCAAGAAGTAGCAGTCAGACCGCCCTGATTGTCTTCAGCTTATGGCATACTCCCTTCTGCTGCCCCGCCCTGCTGTCTGTGGTCTCCATTCTTGCTAACCAGGAGGTGAATGTTTGAAGCAAGAGAATCAAAAAGGCGCTCTCGTCCCTTCTCATATGCAGTAATGACCATTGACCCATCTCCTTTCTTCCCTAGCTAGACCTTCTTGAGGCTTCCAGAGAAACGTGAAGAAGGCTGGACATTATGGTGAAGTCCTCTCAACAGTTCATCCCATTGAAAGTGATGGTGTAGTAAAAACTTATGAAATGACCACATAATTACATAATGAATCTTCGCAGGGATGGTAGTGAATTGAATAATATTAAACCATCACCAGCAGTTTCTTTTTTATTCTTTTCAATAGGCAGGCCATGTACCTCTTTAAAAGATGTATAGTACTTGATTTGGCAGATGACCCCTCTATTTTAAAACTAAATAAATATTGAAAAAGTTGTCAGTCTGGTGTTTTCACAAAATTTGATTTTGTGGAAAGCAAACAAGCATACATTTTTAAAAGAACAACTACTTGAAATGTAGAAAACCCTCTTGCAAACAACTGTTCAAAGAAAAAAAAAAGAAAACAAATTACAAAATAGGTAGAAAATAAAAATCATAAAGACATTTATAATCCTAATGCTTACACATATATGTCAAGTAAAGGAAAATAAGTGAATTAAGAGTCCAAATCAAAAAATAGAAAAATAACTATAAATTAACCTAAGAAAATGGTAGGAAAGCAGAAATGGATGAATAAGAAAACAGAAAATAATAAAATTAATAAATAAGCCCAAGAATAGATTTTTTTAAAAGATAAAAGACAAGGATAAAGCAATGGCTGGCCTAATCAAGAAAAGAAAGAAAGATGTATAATTGAAAATGAAAAAAAGAGAAATAAAGCACACAGAAAAATAACCAGCTAATCAAAAAGTAATTTACATGACTTCAAATGGTGCCTGGCTGGCTCATTTGGTAGAGCATTCGGCTCTTGATCTTAGGATCATGAGTTCAAGCCCACATTGGGTATGGAGCCTACTTAAAAAATAAAATAAAATAAAAAATACATGGCTTCACAAATAAATATGAAAGGTAGGATAAAGTTTTCTAGGAAAATAAATGCTACCAAAATTGACCTCAGGAAAAATAGACCAACACACTCAGAAGAGATTAATATTATCAAAGCATCTCCCTCTCCTCCAAACACATGAATATCATCACACTAAATTTGAATGAATTCACACTTATGTTCTTCAAACCTTATAAAAATATGTAATACGGATGCTCTATAAGTTTTTTTAAAGCATAGAAAAAGAACTACCAATTCTTCTCATAGGGACAAGAACTAAAACCTGTACATAATGTCAAGCCCCAAAAAGAAATCTGTAGACCATTTATCTTTATACACATGAATGTACAATATGAACTAAAATCTTACCAAATGTAAGTCAGTGGTGCATTAAAGAAATAACTCACCACAGGATGCCTGGTTGGCTCTGTGGGTAGAGCATGTGACTCTTGATTTCAGGGTTGTGAGTTCAAGCCCCATGTAGGGTGTAGAGATTACTTAAAAATAAAATCTTAAAAAAAAAAAATAAAGAAGAAGAAAGAACTCACCAGAACCAAATGAAATTCATCCCAGGATTGCAGGGATGGTTCAATATTATAAAACCTAAGCAAACAAAACTTAGTTTTGCCTTTTATCATATACATGAAAAGGTTATAAGATTTTTACTGAATTTAAAGGGTATGTTTGGGATTCAGATGACTACACTATAAGCTATATAGTTCCAGGGAGATACCCCAAGGAGAAGGCAGTCATCTTCCAGAACAGTTGTAAAAACAAACAATGGTTTCAAAAATATGCCTTACATCAATGCAAAAGCATGAGAGTGAAAGTTATATCTCATAGGGCAACTTTCTCATGTTCTGCAGGGTGAGAAGCTGAAGTTTGTATAACAACAGTTGAAGATTTTCCAGAACAACACTGATAGTAAGCTGATTTTATGATTAATATAAAATGTAGTGGGATTTTTATCGAAGACTGAAACAATTCAAGAAAATCCATACTACTACTACTACTTCAGAAAAATTAGCCAAGGTAACTAGACTGAAGAACTTAAATATTACGTATATATGCATATGTGTGTAAATAATGTATAAATATGTATATATGCCATCTATTATATATAAATAATATATATATTAGGATGGAGAACAATTCTTAATTATTTAATGGATGTGTAGTATATGACTATAAAACTTGATTACACAGAAAATCAACAGAAAAACATTAACATCAATAGGTAATTCAGAAAGAGGACTGGTTGTACATTTAACCTATAAAACATTAGTTTGCATGTGACTTTCCCATATTCAAACCAATCACCAGAGGATAAATATAATGGATAAATGGAAAATATTTCATTTGCAATAACAACAAAAAAAAATAGTTAAGAACAAACTTCAAAAGAAATATGCTGGATTTAGAGGAAGGAAACCTTACCAATTCTATTGAGGGTTATTTAAGAAAACTTGAATACATGAAAGACACAACCTGTCTTTAGGACAAATCATTATTTAAAAATATCAATTCTTCTCAAATACCAGTATACAAGCAAAATATTTTTCTGGGACCTTAACAAAATGAATCTGGAGAAATAAACATGTGATCTTAGCTAGGATATCTTTGGAAAAGAATAATGAGAACAATCAAATAGTCATATTTGGAAATCAAGTAATTAAAGAATTAAAACTAATTTTATTTAATTTGCTTAATTTCAAAATATGTAAGTAATTAAAATACTTTAGTGCTGAAAACAAAGTTGTTAGAAAATCATTGGAATAGAATAGTTGAGAAATAGAACCAAATTTATGGAGTTTATGAAATGTTCTTCAGGCTAAAAGCAAAATTTCAAATAATTGAGTAAAGTTGAAATAGACGTTAAGCATTTTAAAAAATAAATAAAGCTAAATATCCCATTTATTATCTTACAGCAAATTCCATATGCATCAAAGTTTTAACTATAAAAAGTAAAACCACAAAGTATCAATAGAAAGTTTAGGTTTGGGGCACCTGGGTGGCTCAGTTGGTTAAGCGACTGCCTTCGGCTCAGGTCATGATCCTGGAGTCCCGGGATCGAGTCCCACATCAGGCTCCCTGCTCAGCAGGGAGTCTGCTTCTCCCTCTGACCCTCCTCCCTCTCATGCTCTCTGTCTCTCATTCTCTCTCTCGCAAATAAATAAAATGTTAAAAAAAAAAAAGAAAGTTTAGGTTTGTTTATTTCTAATCTTGAAGTGGAGAAACCATTGTTAAAGAAGATACAAAACTCACAACCATAAAGGAAAAGATGAACAAAAAACAAAAAACAAAGTTTTAGAAATTTATATGGCAGATTACAAAAAAAATGAGACGTATTTGCAATGCATATATCATGGAATGCATCAATTTCTTTAATTTTCCATAAAAAATTAATTAAAAACTAGACGTTCACAAAAAAAGAAATACAAATGGTCAGTAAATAAGTGGAATGATGCTTGGACTTTTTCATAACTAAAGAAATTCCATTTAAAACAGAAATATATTGATTTCACTTATTAGAATTCTAGATAGTATTGGCAAAAATGTAAGGAAATAGGCATTCTCCTTTATTGCTGGTAGGAATGTAAATTGGTGCAACTTTAGAGGACAATTTGGCACTATAATTCCCTTTCAAAGAACTTATCCTATGGATATACTCATAAATAGGTGCTGCCCAAAGTATACCAAAGGATGTATGTATAAATGTATAAATAAATATGAATACAAGTATATATACATATATTTACTGCAACATCAAATTCAAGGCTGGAAGCATTCCATGTCCATGACAAGGAAAGTAGTTAAATATATGATGATGCACTTATAGACAAGAATAACAAAGCTGTTTAACAATGAATGAAGCTGGTATGTAAATGCCTAATAGGGAAGGCTCTCCAAGAGATACGGTTCATTTCCTTTCATTTCTTGGCTCATGTAGATTGGCCTTATGTAATTTGACTTCTGGAAAGCACCCTCCACTATCCTCTTTTTTGTTGTTCTTTTTAATAGCTTTATTGAGATATAATTCATATGTCATACAATTCACTCATTTAAAGTGTACAATTCAGTGATTTTTAGTATATTAACAAAATTGTGCAACCATCACCACAATTTTTGTCTCTCTTAAAATAAGCCCCATAGCCATTAACAGTCACTCCCATTACCAACCAGCAGCCCTAGACAACCACTAATTGACTTTCTGTCTCCATAGATGTGCTTATTGTGGACCTTTTATATAAATGGAGGTATACATACACACCTAAGAGTGGAATTTCTGGGTCACAAAGAAACTCTATGTTTTGAGGAACTGGGAAAATGTTTTTTCCAAAATGGCTATGCCATTTTACATTCTCATCACAATGTATGAGTGTTCTAATTTCTCCAAATCCTCACCAACACTTACTATTTATTATCCTTTATTTTGATGATCCTCTTGTGTGTGAAGGGATAGCTCATTGTGGTTTTGACTTGCATTTCCATGATACATGTTGAACATCTTTTCAGGTGCTTATTGGCCATTTTTATATCTTTTGGTTAAATGTCTAATTAGAACCTTTGCTCATTTTTCAATTAGATTATTTATCTTTTCATTATTGGATTGTAAGGGTTCTTTATATATTATGGATATAAGTGCCTATCAAGTATATGATTTTCAAATATTTACTCTTATTTTCTGCATTGTCTTTTCACTTTCTTCATGGAACCATTTGCAGCACAGAAGTTAGCTTTGTTGAACTCCAATTTATCTATTTTTTTTCTTTTGTCATTTATGCTTTGATGTTGTATCAAAGAACGTTTAATCCCTGGTCAGAAAGATTTGCTTCTATATTGTTTTTTTTTAGATTTTATAGTCTTAGCTCTTTAGATCTATGAACCATTTTAATTTGTTTTACTTATGGGGAAAGAAAGGGGCCCCACTTCATTCTTTGCATGTGAATATCCAGTTAATCCAACACCATTTGTTGAAAAATCTATTCTTTCCCACATTGAATTATCTTGCCAGTATTAACTACTGAATATTCTAGAATCAAATGTTGATTGATAGTTGATGAATTTTTATGACTTTTTCATTAAACAAAATTTTTCTTCTTTGTGAGTGAATTTACATAGAATTTACATTACATTTCATCAAAAATTTACCAGTTAACTTTTTGTTACCCTCCAGTTTTCAGACACATTTGTCAGTTGTAAGGTTCTGTTCGAATTGAAAAGGCTCAATTTGAAAGGCTATATATGTTTTTGATTTTTCTCTATTGTAAAATTATGATATCACTTTGTTAGCTGATGATGATGACTTAAATGCTTTTTAGATCCTTGTCATTTAGGTATTGGAGAATTAAATGGAGCGGGAAAAATAGCTCTAGAGAAGGAAAATGGAATTATTGAAGAATTTTATCCTGATTATTAGATTATCATAATCACAGCTACTGTTTATTGAGCACTTACTCTTCACTACTTTACTACTATCTGATTTAGTCCTCGAAGCAACCTATTTTACAGTTTAGGAAACTAAGATTATAAAGAGTCAGTAATATCCCCGAAATCACACTATTTATAGATGGTAGAGCTGGGCTTCAAAGCCAGGTCTACCTGAATTTCAAGTTCAAAGTCAGTTCCATTCCTGGAATGGTGCCCAGCATTACAGATGACTCATGCTGAAATTCGATAAAATGGCGTCATGTCCTAGGAGAATAAATTCATGTATTTGTCCAGATAAAAGACAACTGTTTTACCTGATCTAGGCAGACCAGTTAGCAAATTCATAACTTGTTAAATGCTTCAAACAAACATACTTCTCCCTTCCGCAAAGCTTTTTTCTTTTCCCAGGCAATCAGAGGTAACGAGAAACTGTGATTCATGTTGGCAGGCTATTTGCTTCTCAGCTGAATCTCAGTCAGCAATTTTTTTTTCCTACGAGACCAACTTCTGATGAAGACAGAAAGCATGACGTGGAAAAAACTCCTATTTCAACTCTGGAAGGGAATGCAGTCCCATTTCCTGTTGGTTTTGCATGTTCAACTCTATGGAACAATCCTAAAATCAGATGTTGATCAAATAGCCTCTAAATGCATAAGCAATTTTTTAAAAGTTGAAAATGAAAAAAGATGTGACTGAATATAGAAGGTAGTTTGGGGTTAATTCATTGATGAAAAGACAGAAAAACACATTGACTATGTGAATGAGACTGAAAACCACAGATTAGTGTCAGGGCTTAGCCCTTAGCATTAAGGCATCTCAATTTTAAGTGTACTGCATAGTGAAGATTTTATATTGGGTGGAGGAGTAAAAGTGTAGGTTCTGAAGGACTGGGCTTGAAGTCTATGTTCGACAATTTCTAAGAGGCTAGCCTTGGAGAAATTACAAAACTCCAAATTTCAGTTCCTTGTCCATAAAATGAAGGTGATTTGAACTGTTAAATATGTAGTCTGATGCAGAGATCAGGGGCCTGGGCTTCACACTTATTTATATCAGGGTCCAAATCCTATTTCCTTCCCTTATCAGCTGTGTGATATTGGATAAACAGGTAGCCTCTCTGAACCTCCGATTTTTCTTCTACAAATGGGATTATTAATATGAAGGGTTTGTGAAGATTAAGTGAGATAACATGTATAAAACACATAAAAGTGAACTTGGCTCATACTCTATGCTAAAAAATATATGCACCATTTGTTTATTATCATTATTGTACCTACTAGGTGAGACACCTACTATAATGCCTACCATGTAGCAGATTACTCCTCTCTCTTCACTTTTAGTTTGAAAGAATATTCATGCTTAATGATTATCCTTCCCCATGAGGACGGGCATTTCCCCTCTGGCCATAATGTAATTGTAGAAAACTTCTGGCTCCTTTTCATGAGTTCCGGGTGTAGCTGTGTTATTACTTTCTGCTTAGAAGTGTTTCAGTTTAATTACTCAAAGCCCAATGCAGAAAGTATGCCTTTCCTGGGTCAGTGACTCTCACAGCTGATACACACAGAAGTAAAGGAGCTGGGCAATGGCTTGCTAGCACCCCTTCTCCCTACATGGAAAATGTGCATTTTCAATTAAGAATCTCCGTGGAAGCCACTGGTTCCAGAGGCAGAGACTATGCTTATCAGGAGAAGTCAGCCCCTAAAACTTTCTTTGCCAGCTGATTTTACCACAACTTCACTCCTCTTGTCTGGTTCCCCACATCCCTTTCCAACTGGAAATGAGAACTACTTTCAGGGAAATGCTTGGAGGCAGGCAGGCAGGACATGTTTTATAAAAAGCAAGTATCTGAAATTACAACCTGCTGTCCCTGCAGCATCTCCTTCCAGCTTTTACTTTCTATCCCAAAATGAAATTAGAAATACTGAAAGTTCCCTGGAAAATAAAAAGGATAAAAAAATGAAGCACTTCCTTGGCTCTGATTAAAATGCACAGGCCAATGCTTCTTTAACTTCCTTGTATGAGTCAAAAGGAACTCAGATCATTTATCAAGGTAGAGATGACTTCCCGTGGAAGGTGCTGTTGGTGGGAGGAGATGTGAAGGTCAACCATCCTTAGCTAACTTTGAGACTCCAACGATGATACTCAGAGCCTCACATGTGCAAAGGCCCCCACGCTACCACTGAACAACACATCGTATTGTGTTTGAGCTCCTGGAGTAAAGAATTTCTGTTCCTTTGGCTTTCCTTCACTTTTGAAAGTGTTACAGTGGATCCCTGTTAATATGAATGACTTATCTGGAAATAGAGATGATTTCACATGATTGTTAGAATCCCATGCCTGATTCCTTCTTCGATCCATTGCACCCACTTTCAGACAACTTATCAGAGCTAGCCATGCAGATTCTGGAAACTCCCCTGTCTATGTAGGGGCTGCTCCCACTAGCATTCTCTGCCTATCTTTTGACTCATCATCCACAGATCTGGAATGACTTCAGAGGCTCCCAGCTTAATGTCAGAATTTAACCAGATCACCCAGTTGCACCCACTCATTTTTAGATGAAGGATTGAGTTGAGGATTCGGGAGATAAAGCAATTAATCCACAGTCACCCAAGCAGCTTGTGGCAAAACCGAGACTAGAAATCAAGATCATTTTTCATCATTCCAGACTGTCCCTCTTCCTGTTATGAAGCATTGGGAGTTTACTGAGTAGCAGTTTAGCTGGACGTATTCTTGCTCTACAGGACTGTAAATGGTCTATTCTCAAATGAACTGCAACTGTTAAATTGTTAATAACAATTGAGGTATATTAAAATATGATAATTTGTGCCCAAAGGCACAACTCCTATTTCTAGGCAGATGACACATACATCTATGCCAAAATTCTCCCTCTTGACTTAGGCTCACATAATATTTTGTATACAAGATAATATTCCTTAATACTCAATCAGTGCATATTTAATGAGTATCTCCTGTATGCTCAGCACTCTTCTAGGTGCTGTAGAGATTAGAGGGAAAAAAAGTTGTCAGTACAGATTTAGAAGACTAAAGATGCCTATGGAGGAAATATACAAGAAGTAAGTCCAAAGGCTTTGGCTCCCAAAGACATGCTGGATCCTGAAGTATCAGTGGCTGTGGGGGGCAGTGGGGGACAGAGATTTGATGTAGAGTCTTACTGAGACAATGTTATATCACACTGCCCAGGTCAAGGGAAAACTCTTGATGTTCCCGGATGAAAAATGCCTTACATTGCTTAAATCAAGACTCTGTGTGTGGGTTTAATTTGTATGAAAGGAGTACGGGAGCTAAGTCATTTGTAGTCAGAGAGCTAATAAAACCCCACGAGACACCACTTTCTTTCTTAGCAGAATAATAACTGAAAGTTAAAGATGATTATGACTTTTAGTCTGTGAGCTTTTCTGCTGACAGAGATCTTTTTCACATGTGTGTTATATCTAAATGGAACGATGGATGTCCTTGAAAAAAATGTTGCCTCTAGAATTAGCTTCTTCTTGGTTCCATAGGGATGATTTGTGACTCGAGGTTTGAAAAGAATTTTGAGGTAGTTGTAAGAAGAGAAGCACATCTTGAAATGGTTTCCAAGTTTGTCAAACTTCTTTTCTTTAATGAATTAAATGCCGTCTTCCAGCCCTAGCTCTTAGAATGCTATAAATTTATATAACTCTGAAGTTTATAAAGGACGTGCATTCCCCTGCTGAGAGAGGAAGAGGGCCGGTATCATCATTGTGTTCATGTTATAGATGAAGAAACTTCAGAGAGGTTAGATGACTTTCCCAAGGTTATACAGCTAATAAGTGGCAGAGTTAGATGAGAAGAGAAGTCTTCACTGATTCCATCCAGTGCTCTTTCTGTCACACACTAATGGCCTAGCATTAGAAAGAAGGAAGGGGAAAGTAAGTAAGATGAAGGCAAGGGTTAGGACTGATGAGATACTTGCTAAGGTAACTCAGCTTCTCCAAAGTAAAACAGTTGGAAAAGAAAATTGACTCCATTTTTATATGTTTTAAGGCCCTCACCAGTGTTATATAAAATGAAAAATTAATGAACACCTGTAAGAGATTTCATTGCCCCACTCTCTGGGGCCACAATTTAAAGTTAATGTTATTTTCTGTATTAATAGCTGCTCCCAGTGATGTTTCCTTTTAAATTAATGCAGATGCCAGGCAATTTGGAAGAGACCAAATAGACCAAGAGGAGCAACTCACATTGCTCACTCAGCAGCCCTCTCATTTGAAAAGAGAGCTTCAGGAGCAGTTACTACCTTTGGGACCTTGTTGGCGGTCATTAGATGCACACAAGCTACTCCTTAAGAATAACATCCTCTATTTCTCATCCTTCGGAAAACTTGTGGGCTCCTAGTAATTGTAGAATAGAATTCCATTATCACAATACTCCCACTGAGTTTCTCTTCCTGTCTTCATTTTTTAAACATTTTCCTTAAACATGACTGCTTGTTTCAACACCGATAAGGGAGTGGGATGACACGTTCTGCTCATAAAATGGTAATGATCATCATCGGGGTGATTGCAGATGAAGAATGATAACATCCTCAGTCTGAGAGCCTAGGCTTAGTATTCGGAGGCATCCTCAAGATTTTGCAAACTCTCCAAGTCATGTCTTTATTCTGGAAGAACTGAGGCTGCAGCCCACCCCGCTTTAGCCTTCAGCCTGACCTCCCTCAAGGAAAGAGAACCTCCTAAATGTTCCCAGGTTCATGGCTAACCCCCTCTCATGAGAGACATAATTATTTCTCTGGACAGGAAACAAGGGAAATGTGTGGGTGTCTTTTTGACACTGGTTTTAAGTTATTCTGATAAATTAACTTAAAGTAGAGTAGAATTCCTCAAGTGCAGTGAACATTTCATGTTGAATTCGTGTCAGGCCTTTGTATGTGCCTGCTCCCTTTCCTGTTAATCTCTAAGTTTGCTTTTGAAGCACAACAATATGGAGAATTAATGAAATAGCTGTAGAAATAAGACTCCAAATATTACCAGTAATATATGCACTCTATATACATATATAATGTACACATGCTACTGTATAAATATATACTAATACACAAAAAAGCATTTTAATCTATGCATAGAAAATGCAAAGCAAAAGTGAGATAACTATAAATAGGAGTTGTATTTTTCCTTTAAAAGATCATCTTAAGGGGCACCTGGGTGGCTCAGTCATTAAGCGTCTGCCTTCGGCTCAGGTCATGATCCCAGGGTCCTGGGATCGAGCCCCGCATTGGGCTCCCTGCTCTGCGGGGAGCCTGCTTCTCCCTCTCCCACTCCCCCTGCTTGTGTTCCCTCTCTCTCTGTGTCTCTCTCTGTCAAATAAATAAATAAAATCTTTAAAAAAAAAAAAAAAAAAGATCATCTTAAGTCTTTCCTTAACCAAGGTTTTAAAGTGTTTATGAGGTCATTGGACTAACCATTGTGTTCTAATTGCCGTTTTCTCTCTAATGACCCTGTTGGCATATGGTAGGGAGAACAATCTTAATGTGCTTTATAGACAGTCCCTGACTTAGGGGATGGTTCAACTTACAATTTTTTGACTTTACATGGAATGAAAGCAATACACATTCAATAAAAACTATCCTTCGGATTTTGAGTTTGGATCTTTTCCTGGGCTGGTAATGTGCGTTATGACATTCTCTTGTAATGCTGGGCAGTGGCAGGGCGCCTCAGCTCTGTCAGCCACATGAGCACCAAGGTAAACAACGAGTACACTCACAACCATTCTGCACTCACACAACCATTCTGTTTTTTCACTGTCAGTGCAGTATTCAATAAATCACATGAGATATTCAAATGCTTTTTATAAAATAGTCTCTGTGTTAGATGATTTCACCCAACTGTAGGCTAATATAAGTGTTCCGAGCAGGTTTAAGGTAGGCTAGGCTATGATGTTCAGCAGGTTAGATGTATTAAATGCATATTTGACTTAATATTTTCAATTTACAATGGGCTTATTGGGACATAACCAATTGTAAGTCAAGGAAGATCTAATCTTGAATTATTTCTACTTGCTTGTTACCAGAGTAGCAAAGGGAGCTGGGCACATGAATGGTGGCAGAGCCTCATGTTCCCAAATGCCTGGAATGTCAGGCAAAGAACAGTGGGATTAAAGACCCAACTCTCTTTCCTTCAAAGGCACGTCTCAAATAAATGACTACACATCTTGATTAAAATGTCCCTATAAAAAATCAATTTAGCCACAGAAAATAGAAGAGGAGAAAAAATATTATTCTTCCCAACATTCTCTGGAGTTATGGACTCATTTTAATGGAGTCATAGAAATAATTTTATAGGGGTTCTCACTGAGTCTCAGAGAGATGACATGTTATGCCCAAGTTTACATAGCCGGTCCCAGTGGGTGGCAGGTCTTATGCTCAAATCCTTCTATGCTCATTCTCATTCTAGAAGAATTTATATTTTAAGATGGAGAAGTGTCGGATTCCCAGGGCATGAACAATCTCACATTTTATGCCCCCTTAAGTTCTTTTTCTCTTCATGCCTTTCTTAAGGGAAAATGTACTGAAATAAAGTTTCATATGTGCCCTTTTTTTCTGATTTAAGATGATTTTTTACCATTTTATTGTCAAATGAAATATAGATGCAGAAAACCACACAAAACACAAGAAGAGATTTGGGAACATTCTTGCCGGACCCTCAGCAGATTAAGTGCGATTGCCCTTCTCTGCCCTACTTCTCTCCCCACACTTCCCTGTCCTCTCCCAACTGATGCTTTACTGAAGATTGCTATGAACTCAGAAGATTGCTATGAACTCCACTCTTTCCTGGGCCCACCAACCCTAATGTCTGTGCATAGGCTCTGCAGAGCTTTCAACCTGGGACATTCCTTTGTTGCTCTCAACTGATTTTTTATTTTTTAAAAATATTCTTTGTTTCTTATTCCTCATCTCTTTGTTCTGCTTTCTGGAAGGTTTTTTTAACTTCATCTTCTGATTATCAATTTTTTAAAAATGTTGACTATTTTAATTTTATTTTTCTAGGAATTATTTCTTACTCATTGATTGTTTCTCTTTTATAGTATCCTGTGTTTTATAGATACGTATTTGCTCTTTCTGTCTGGTGATAGGTTCAAATATATTTCAATTTTCCTCCATGCTTTGCAGTTTCTCATTTTCCTATGTGATCTTTCTTCCTGGTGTTTGTCTTGGTCTGTCTCTTTCAGACAGGAGGCTTTGCTCAGTGTCTGATGACCTTTGCTGTCTGTCCTGTTTGAGGGGGTTGGGGGCTGCAAACTTAACTGAGGGCTCATGTTGGGAGGGCTGGCTAGGCTCACAGGTGATCTGCACTGCCAGGTGATCAGGGAACTAATCAAACAAGTGACAGATGGCCTTATCTGGAGACTATCTCTGAGGTCTTAAGTTTCCTCAGAGCAGAATCATCCAACTTAACTGACTGCCAGCATTCTGGAAGCAGGACAGGGAAGGTGTCCAAGGATTCTACCATTAAACATGTGGAGTTTCACTTCATCCCGTTTTGAGTTCTTCTCTCTCTGACAGTCCTTCAGTCTGCCTGGTGCTCTGAGTCCTGAGTCATCCAGAGAGTATACTTCAGCTTTTGTGTGGGCAGGGTGTGTTGTGGGGTGGGTGGATAGAGAAGGAAGGGGATAGACATGTTGTAAGACATCAGAGAAACCCACTGTTCTTTCAGCCATCCCCCAGCTTTGGCCTTGTTCCCCTTCTGTACCACCCCACAACCCCACTTCCGCCCCACCTTCCTGCTTGCTGGTGCTTCCAAGAGCTTCATGGTTTTGTAGGGAGAATCAGCGGGCTGCTTATTGGCATGCCACTCAGTGGGCACTCGAGCCATAATTCTCCTCTGCTCAATCTGTTATTACTCGTCCATCCTTTTCCTTTCCCCAATTTGTGTTAAAACTTCTCCTCCGTTGCTGTATCCTCCCATTTTTCTATGTCCATATGCTTAATGTCTCTTTAGGTGTTAAGAAAGAAGGGAGATAAACGGGAAGGTGTAGCTATCTTGCTATTTTTAAATCTGGTATCAATAGGCTACATTTGCCTTCTCAATATCTCCATAAAGTAACCAGTTATATGGTTCATTGTTCAAGGTTGCTTAAATGTTTAAGTAAATTTATATTTAGACCAAAGTATAGAGAAATTTTATTTATGCACCAGTGGCTCCTTAAAAAAAAAAAAAAAGCCGAGAATTTATTACTTGCTGAGACAGTAATGATTTTAAACTGAAGACATTTATCAATAACATTTATATGAGATTTGTTTTGCCACTTTTTAAAATTATAAGGAAATTTTATTTAACTCAGAGAGTCATTTTGAATTATAGCATTTTATATTGTCTTTGCTTTAGGGAATATTTTCTTGAAATAATTTTCTTTGAAGTTTTAACAACTTCATCTCAGAATTATAGCCATAGTTTCCTCTTTAGAAAGCCCACACTAGATTTAGTTAGCTTAAACTTTATCTCATGCTCCTTATACATAAAAGGGCTATTGGTGACCTTTAATTCAGAGGTTAATTTTGATTCTGCAAGGCTTTGTCACATTTATAAGCAGGTGAGGGTCATTTTCAGAATAGATAATAATTTAATAAGGTAAAAAAAAAACTGTGTTATTCTCTACAAAGACTGCAATATTCGTTTTTTATAATTCAGAGCAAAGGATTTGTTATTCTGCCTGAATCACCTACATTTTCCTCCTGGAAATTGATGTCTTTCTTTTTATTTTATTTTATTTTATTATTTTTTAGGATTTTATTTATTTATTTGACAGAAAGAGAGCGAGAGAGCATAAGCAAGGGGAACGAGAGAGGGAGAAGCAGGCTTCCTGCTCAGCAGGGAGCCCAATGCGGGACTTGAACCCAGGACCCCGAGATCATGACCTGAGCCAAAGGCAGTCGTTAACCAACCAAGCCACCCAGGTGCCCCTGATGTCTTTCTTCACACAACCCAGGACCAGCTCTATTTGTAAGCAATCTGTCCTCTGAGATACTTGCAGGCCTCCTAACCCAGCAGAGAACTGTACATGGCCCTGAACTTTTCATTACAAGTCATTTCTTGGGTTTACTCATGAAAGTTCCAGTTAAAATGCAAACATATTAGTAACATTTCCAGCTACTGCTATCTTGGGGTAATTAGGACAACTGAATTCAACAGGGCCATAGGATAGGTAAGTTGTAATGGGATCAAACCAAAAAGCAATGATGGAAAGCACTATCTAGCTCTTGCAGAGGTGAGAGGTAGAGAGGAAGTGGGAATCCCTCAAAGCTGCTTGCGATGGAAGGGGCTACTTTTAAGGGTAGTGAGCCATGCTCCTGAATTATTCATGCAGATGCCAGAGGAAATCTGGCAGAGATGCTATAATAACTATATTTCCCCTATAGTTATGTAGCACACAACTATTTTCAAAATGTTTTAATATCCATTATCTTCTTTCCTTGACTGTCAGTAATCCTCTGAATCTTGTGAAGTAGAAGTTATAATTTATAAAGAAGGAAACTGGGTACCAGAAAAACAGTGTGACCATTCCCAACACCACACCACAGATGATAAATATGTGGAACCAGCATTAGGATCCAAGTTTCCTGACTCTAGGCTGGGGCTCTTTGCTAGACAGTGTTTTTCAAAAGATCCCCTAAAATACCCATAACTACAGTGGAAATGGCCAGTGAGCCCCAAGGTCGAAAAGTGTAGTCCCAAGAGGCCCAAAGTAAGTGTGACATTTTCTTAGAAGTCTTGTTTTATCTTAAAAAATAGTGCAGGTTTGTGCTTCACTGTGTATTACTCTGTTTCTTCTTTGTAACAAGCAACTTCAGTGATCTCAGGGCTTAAGATAGTCAATTTCTATTCTCACTTATGGGTCTTTGGGTTGACCATGACTGTGTAGGCTTGGCTAAGATAGGCCCAACTTGACCCTTGGCTGTGTGTGGGGTTCAGCTCTGCTCCAAAGGTCTTCTCATTCCCTTCAACCAGCAACGGCCCAAGACAGATCAGAAGAACAAGTGGAAAGAAGTAATGCCTCTTAAGGCAGCTGTCACCCCCCAACCTCCTTCTGATAGCTGAAGCATGTCATATAGCTGAGCGTAAAATCAGTAGGGCAAGATGCATATTCTGTTAGCTCTACTGTACTGCAAAGTCACAAGACAGAGGAAATGAAAAATTGAGAAAAGTAATCCAGTCAACCACAGCTATCCCTCTTGGCCACAATTATTGGCCCCCACCTCTAAAATATATTCACCTCCACCCTAAGACTCCACAAAGTGTCTTCTGATCCCAACAGTAAAATCCTGAATCTCATGATTGACATTGGTCCAGATGCAACTTCACAAGTTATGGAGACTTATAAACAAAAAAGACAAGTTACCTGCCCATCCCCTGTGCCCAAATGCACACTACATAATCAGTATGTAATGGTGGAAGAGGCAAAGCTTACATGCCAAAAACATTCAGCACGTCAAGAATCGGAGGCACATAGCAGTTACTAATTCACCGCAATTCTGAAATCCCACTGGGAAAATTTGCCAGGCCATACATAAGAGAGTGTTCCTTGATTTGGCCTGGTTTTGCTCCCTGGGAGCAGCCCCCAGTACATTGTTGTCCATTGCTCTTGGCTCTACCTGCCAGAAAGTCCTTACTTCTCGATCATCTTTCATGGCCACATTTGAAAAGGGTTGTGGTGAAAATGTTCTTCCTGGTGGCTGAGCAGCTTTCCCTGCCTGATTCCTGCCTATTGACTCTTGGTTGCCCTTAAGTCTTTTTATAACCAATTATAGGTGCTTTTAATTAAGTCTGACAGTAGTTCTGCCAATATAATTATCTCAAAAGCTTTGCAGTTTTCCATGTAGTTGATTCTAGTCAATCCCATGTGCCTGAGCCACACCCACCATTCTTTTTGGACATAGATCTTTCTATAGACTTAATTATAAGTCCTTTAAGCTTAATAGACTTCTAGGGACCATACCTTTAATCTATGTAGAAACTATTTTCTAGTTAAAACCTTCCCTAGGAGGCATTTTAATCCTTTCAGGTGTCTTTAAAAGGTGTGACTACTAGAGTCTTGAGTCTTGAGTTAGTGTTTGTCTCAAGGGTTCATTTTAATGACAGTGCCCTGGATGAGGTCTTTTCCTGAGGCAGCGTCTTAATGGCTTCATCTTTGATTTGATAGGAAACAGTTTCATTTTCCAACCCCTCAAGTCCTCAAATCTCTGGGCTCTCTATTCTATTTTGCAAACCGGCCTTTTCTGAATTCTTACCTTTCTTATAATACCTTACCAAAGGAGCCAGCTCATTCTAGCAATACTTTGCCTCAAAACTCTCACCCAATGCCACAGGTTATTATGGATCTTTTCTGAGTTCTGAGTTTTACCATAGAGGACAATCTGACCAAACAGTTTGTCAATTACATATCAGAGGTCACAGTTTTTCCATTCTCCTATGATGATTTCCTTACTTCTGTCTCCTGATCTCATAGCCGGTGCTATAGAGATTTGTTACTAACATTCTACTTTTAGCTACCAATTCCTGTATTATCAATGTTTGCCATATAACAAACAAAATCAAAATCTCAAGGGGGTAAAACAGCAAGTATTTTTCTTCCTTATGGCTCTCCAGTTTTGCTTGATGTGGCTCCTGGCTTTAGGGTAGGTTCAAGCCGACTCCACATGTCTCATTTCCTTTGGACCATGTGGTAGAAAGAGGGGAAGAATTGAGACAGTCCAATTTATCATGCATTTCATAAAGTATCTTTGTTTTAATGCAGTTATTAAAATATTGTTATCCTGAAGACTTCCAAGTAAAATCAATATTCTAGGATTATTCCTTCCATTTATTATGGCTTTAAATACTCCTGACACTCTACCAAGTGCCTCTTAGAGGTACATGTTGTCCAATTTGGAAAGCAGAGCTTCATAAAACTGTGCCTCAAGCATTGGAAGGGACAATGGTCCAACAAGGATATTCTGATTCTATGACAAGGGATGGAGTGGAGGGGTGTGAAGGACACTGAATACTTTATTCAATTCATAATTTTACCTTAGGCTGGTCTGAGTCAAATTATGTCACTTCTGAAATGTGGCCTCACATGCTCCTTGTCTTGTAGCAACAAAACTACAAGAAACACAAAATGAATTCAAGAGAAAGTCTTCCTTTGGAAACATGTACAGATTGTTGCCTACATGTACTAGAAAAAGAACAATACAAGAATACAATGTCCTTTTACTCTCATTCAACAAATATCTTTGACATATCTATTTTGTGTCAGATAATGGTGCTTGTGGCTAATGATATGATTATACAACGGCTAACAAAGTGTGGTCTAGGGACCCTGAGCGTCCTGAGAAATTTCCAGGGGGTCTTCAAGAGCCAAACTATTTCCATGACAATACTAAAAAGTTATTTGTATTTTTTGGTCTTGTATTTAGTATCTTAATAGAAGATAGAGAAGATATTGCCTATTATGCTAGACATTTAATAATATTTTCAAAAATGTAAAACAATACCACTCTTCTCACTATTTTTAAAAAAAATTTTTAAGTAATCTCTATGCCCAAAGTGGGGTTCAAACCCACAACCCTGAGGTGAAGACTCACATGCTCTACCTCTGAGCCAGCCAGGCATTCCACTATTTTTTGCTTTATTTTGGAAAAGTACAGTCATTTTTTCCTAAGAAATATTATATTTAAGTTAATATGTAAGATTTTATTATTGTTACTTTTGAATGAATTAATAAATTAGCACTGTTAAGTGTTCACAATTTTATTTTTCCATATGGTGAATATTGATGGGTAAACAAAAGTTCCCATTCGTATCCTCAAAAAGTTTTAAGATTGTAAAGGATCCTGAGACCATTTACCATGAAGGTAAATGAAAGCGGCATGGCTCCTTCCCATTTGGAGCTTGCACCGAATTTTCTGCAGACCACCCAGCAACACTTACTCCCTCTATGTACCACCTACTATCGCAGGGGCTGGAATCCTGAGAACTCATTTCCTAGAACCCCTTGCCAGGAGGGTCCCAGATTAGATTCTGCCAATGAGATGCATTCTCACAAAATTTGGAAACTACAAGCCAAATCCTTACTCCATGGGCAGGTGTCCAGCCTGCAGCAGATGTGAGCTTTTTCAGCAGTTCTGGGTATTGCTATAATCACTGGTTTCAGTTATTCATGCAGCTATGATTATCACCGGTAGTTTCAGAAACTTCCTGACTTTCTTGAAGCTAGTGGCAAACTTTAATTGTTCTCCTTCTACCTTTTTGACATTTTTGTAACCATGAAATTCCCTTTTTTATGTCCCTTTCTGCTCAGAACACCTGGAGAGATTTTGTCTTCCCGAACCAGTTTACTTTGTAGTTAGAAAGTCAAACAAAGACCAAATCAATAAATAAATTATGAAAGACACACACAGACTATATGATAAATACCATAAGAGAAATAAATGATTATTGTAATATAGAGTAAGAATAGAGGCTTTACCTTAGGTTACAAATGTATACATGAGAACCATATAATCTGTTCATTTATGTTGGTGATTACAGACATTTATTTTCTAAAAAGTCATGCAGGTTTTTTCTTTAAGTTTCAAGGCATGAGGAAATAAAATCATAAAATTATATTGGAAAAGTGACATCGATTTTAAGAAATTAATACCAGTGTTCCTTGTCACAATGATTTGTGAATGTGTTACAGAATTTTACAGATTTTACCATATGGAAATGTTTTACACAGAAATTTTGGGGAACATAATTTAGAATCTTGTTACATAATAGCTTGATATAAAACATTGAATTGCTGATGTGATTAATGAAAAGCAAAATTTCCATTAATTTTTATTTTCATCTCTGAAAAATATTTTACTTCATTAACTCTTCTAGAAATATCAACACAATCTAAGTCCTATGAAACACAACTTGTAGTGACTGGGGCGGAAACCTGAGGTTGCAGCAATGAAATATATCATACCTCAGCTCTGCAGAAATGAGCAGTGTTCACCACCAGTAATCATTTAGTTAAAATATTTTACCAAAGTTGTAAGGAAGACATAAAATTTGCAGCTATATTCATCAGATAAGATGGTTGTGTGTGTGTGTGTGTGTGTGTGTGTGTGTTAGAACTGAATATCTCTGTGACTTAAAGCTGTCTTTTAAGGTCTTTAAGACAGAAAAGAATGTGACACAGATGTGCACACATTTGTCATTAGAAAGAGCAATAGAAGTCAAATACCAAACCAGTTCACTTTCCAGATTTCAAAAACTGATAGGGCTAGTGACTTGTCTAAGGACAGACTGATCCAGAATGCAACTACAGCCTTGCCTCTAGGGCAGTTAATGGAGCCTAAGACCCACTGGCCATGGAGAATTCCCAGAGCTCAACTCTCTGGAATTTTTCTTATGACAACAATAGATTTTTGAATCTTTTCCTGAATATAAACTTTAGTATAACATTGTAAGTACTTTTAAATAACTCTATACATTTTTTCTCAGAGAGGGTTGCAAGTTCTTCCCATCCCAATCTCACCCTTCAAGAGAGCATTTTCCCCACTTGAGACTTTTAGAGGAAACAGCGTTTAAAGAAAGTGAAGATGAAACTTAAAAGTGTTTTTCTTATGTGTTTAATTAGAGATTCTTATTTAGGAAGTCCGTAATAGAAGGAAATCTGGTATCAGATCTACCTTCACATAACTGTAGTTTACTAAGCAAGTAACTCATATCCAATTTGTCCTATAGACCTAAGAAGACAGTGCTAAGCGTAAGGGAAATCTAATTCTATTGTACATACGAGTAACTGCCAGTTGCTCAAGCTTGTTGAGCCTCAGCTCCTCTTCTTCTTTTTTTTTTTTATTAAGATTTTATTTATTCATTTGAGAGAGAGTGAAAGCGAGAGAGGTCACAGAGGGAGAAGCAGACTCACCACTGAGTGGAGAGGCAGATGTGGGCCTCGATCCCAGGACCCTGAGATCATGACCCGAGCTGAAGTCAGATGCTTAACCGACTGAGCCACCCAGGCGCCCTGAGCCTTAGATTCTTAATCAACAAGACAAGGATGTCATACCTGATGGCTAGGACTGTAGCAGGGGCTAATCCAGTGAATGAATGGTACATGCCTTGGTCAGTACTGGCACACAGTAGGTACATAAAAATAGTAATTCTTTCACACACTCACCTTGGGCACAAGCTCTGAAAGTAAGTTGATTCTATGTCCACCTTCTCATTCTGTCACATATAATGAGGTTTAGAAGGTACTGAGGAGTTGGGCGTGTTGCAAATTTATTTATTGGTATTAATTCATTGGTTATGAGCAATACGAAGAGAAGAGCTATTTGATTAAACGTATTGTCTCCTAACCTCAAGAATGAATCATGGCACATATTTCCCAACTAAGCAGGCTCTATAAAAAGCACCATACAAAGGGAAGAATGAAGGGGGGAGATCGGAGGGGGAGACGAACCATGAGAGACTACAGACTCTGAGAAACAAACGGACGGTTCTAGAGGGGAAGGGGTGAGGGGAGGGGTTAGCTTGCTGATGGGTATTAAAGTGGGGAGGTACTGCATGGAGCACTGGGTAAAAGAAAAGAAAAAAAAGAAAAAAAAAGCATCATACAAGTCAAGGGATTGGATTTTCCTCTTTTTATTTTTAAATTCTGCTTAAATCTTTCCCTGTTCAGCTTTTTTTCATTAAAGCCTTAAAAAATCATTTTTATCTCTTTCCAGTAAATATTAATATAATATCCTTCAGCATTATTAATAACCTTTTTAAAAAATGAGGTGGTCTTTTTGTTTATATTCAATCCACATTCTTTTCTTCGTTCAGTTCCTATGGGTACCTTTATCCTCTTCTAATGATGAGTCATATCTGTGGGTGCTGAAAAAAGAAGAGGTTATCTAAAATATATTTGAGAAAAGCACATACTTCATTTTTTTCTGAGTTTTCTTTTTCCCAGGGGGCACATTTGTTTAAAATACCACTAGCTTTATAAAAATTAAGTTACTTGAGGAAGAACACAGAGCCATGATCAAATGAAAACTAAGGAAGTGTGTTTTAATTATTTTTAAGTTGTTGCTCTATATCTTTTTTACAAGAGGTTTTGACCAACAGGTAGGATGACTGCTTTTTTTTCTAACCTGGTGCAGTGGGTGTTAATGGGTGTTAAGTGGGTGTTAATCAGTTTATTAACTGATGAATGGAGTGAAAGCCAGAGAGGAAAGAAGGGCCCTAGGGAAACAAAGTAGGTTGTAAGGGTGTAGGAAAGGGTGTTATAAAGGTGGAAAGAATCTTGGAGAACAATCTAATATTCCAAATCCTTTGCTTTATAAATGAGGAAGTTGCAGGCAGGTGAGATATAGTGACAATAAAACTGAGACCTGTCCCTGAAAATTCAAGAGTTACCTATGACCCCGTTTGCACATGAAAAACAAAGTGAGATATGGAAGGCTTCTCTCTGCTTAAATTAGGGTTAGAAGCAGAATTTTCAAGTTGTGCTGTCTGTGTTGATTGGGTCATCAAACTAGTGGGGAATTTTCGTAATTTTTAGCAAAATTGTGCTTTTGGAACCCAGTGTGTGTCTACAGGAAAGTGAAGGTCAGGCCCTGCAACCCTGCGGCTACCTTATAAGACCACACACAGCTCAGTTTTGTGTTGAGGAACTGCTTTCCTGCAATCCCATTTACATGGGCTTTTCTTGTTTTTCCTGTAGTCTGAGATCTAGTCACTAAAGCATCCAAGAGATGCATGGCCCCAGGTTCAGTGTTTAATGGAACTACCAAAGTACACATTAAGGTCCTTTAGGAACTTACAATCTAATTAATTAGGAAATAAAGAGTTGAGTGAAAAAGTGCAGTGGCAGATCATGTGCTTCCATGTGTACAAAGCTCTGATTCAGCAAAAGGAGTGACTTCATACACTGACTGCCCTGCATCTGAGCTCGACCAGGAAATGTGGATAGGTTCTAGATGTGTGCAGAAGACAGGGAACTGCATTTTAGGGAAGGAACAGCATGTGTATCCACTTTAAGTTTATAAAAAACATCATATATATCAGGATCAGAAAGGAAAATAATCTGTTGGGGCAACAGGGATTTATGATGAAGAATTGTTAGATAGGTCTGTTTTACAGGGGCTTGAATACCAACCTGAAGCCCTGGATATTTGTCTCCTTAAATACAACAGTCCTACCCATCATAAGCCTATTATGAAACAGCCTATCCATGCTGGAAAATAGAGAAGATAAATTGCCTTGTGATCCAATAACATATGACGTGAAGCCAAGTTGCCTGATTTCCCCCAAACCCAATTTTATGAGCTACTCCTCTGGTAAAATTCTTTTCTGACTCTGCAACAATATAAAAGAGTGCTCTTTATACCATAACATTGAAACAGATGAGAGCTAGTGCTTTGAGTTGCCCTCCTCGTGTGAATTTATGTCTTTATTTTTATTTCATTGTGGAAATTGTTGAGGCAAATACATATTCAGAAGCATGTTCAAAAAGCAAAAGCTTATGAAAAGAAGAAACTAAAAATGTAGTGGATCTGACAGAACAACAGAGAAATAGAAACGAAGAGGCTTGAATCTCCAGTACATATGTCCGTATTTTGTGTGACGGGACCAGAAGGAGACACAATACCTTGCCTACCCCTTAGCCACCTCTTGAAGGTCAAAATGAGACCTGAGAAAAACAGGAAAATAATGAAAGCTCACAAAGGAAGGGAACTGAAGGAAGTCCCTTGGAAGATGCACATGGCCTCAAATCAAACATGATTTGAGGTTGAGAAGCCACCAGGATAAGGGATGGTCCACATGAGATACATTTATGTGGCAGATAACAAAGGTCAAGGGAACCTAGTTCCATCATTCTTTCTTGGAGGCCCTCATGCTGCAATAAGAAGGAGCATGTCTGAGCCAACGGTCTGGAAGGAGCCTTTGATGTCAGGATGTGAGTTGTCATGGGGTCCCATCATTCCCTATCACTGCTAGGCTGGACGCCCCGTTGGCACCTCCAAATGGACCAGACGAGTCTGTTTGGGTGTTGTGGCCAGGTCACACAGGTTGTCGTACTCCATGGAGCTTGCAACTCCAGAAGCGACACATATGGAGTGCAGAGGGCAGTGAGTCGGGGGAAGAAGGGAAGGCAAACCCACTTAACCAGCCAGACCAACTGAAACCACCCTGCTGGACAACAGAATCTGGAATGTCACAGCCATTTACAGCCACTTTACCTTGCTTTGTGTGTGTGCCATTTAAGAGCCACTTGCAGTCACTCTTCATGGATTCTGAAAGCTTCGTTCTGATACCCACCTGTGTAAGTTGACTAAATAGCAAGCTTCAGGGATCCCTTTAGGGCTTTTTCTCTTTTCTTGTTCTGAGTTATATGCCCAGCCTCCTCGTCTTGGCTAGAAGCAGTTAACACCTTCAGGAACTCCTTGTAAGGCTCTGGTACCTGGATAGCTATCCAGCCATTTCAGCATCTTGGGGTTCAAGTGTTTGGCTATGTGTAGGCAGCCTTTTCTAAAGAGATGCTGGATGGAGGAGAGTCTTCTGAGTTTACCTGGGTCTCATCCCAGGCTCCTAGGCATTCAGGAGACCAAAGAAATGGTCCTGAGGTTAAAAACCCTCCTGCTTTTCTCGATCTGGTGGATGGAGACATACATCAAGTTTAACAACTGTCCCAGCTCTTGAGCAGATCTGGGGATAGTTACAGGGAAAAGGAGTGATGTGAGTGGCATAACCAGTACCCTTTGGACTAGCCTAGTAATGAGTGTGTTGTGTTCCCAACCCAACCTGGCCTAGACAAACCCTCACCTCGAAAACGCTTTTTTTGATTTCTAAACCACAAGTTCATGACTACTGAAGCTAAACCTGACTTCAGTGGTCTTTCAACTGCCGTGTCATAGCTGGGATGGGAGTGTGGCTATGTGGGAGTCTGAAGAATGAGGGCTCGGGGATGACTGATGAAAGGAAACTTCATTTGTGCTGGTTTTCAGATCTAGGACAATCCCACTGCTCAAAGCCATCTCACACACGGGCTATTAGGGTTGCTGGATTCTCCACTGGAATCCTAACACCCCCCTCATGAGTAGTTTGCCTTCCTCCCTGCTACCCAGGGCAAGCTCCGCAGAATGGAACAGAGGCAATATATGAAAGTTGAGGAGGGGCCTGAGACTAAATGTTTATAAGTCTAAGCTCTTTCTTGAAGGTGTTGCTATGGAAGCCAAAGAGAATGTCCAAGACTGATGAAGTTTCTGAGCACAGCTGAGCATGACACCACCAGGGGGCAGTATGAAGCTATGTCCATTACTCATTGTTTCAGTCTTGACCAAAATCAAATCCAACCTTTCCTGTCCCTGTACAGGAGCTTCACGGAAAGCCCTTAGGTGGCATTTAAACTTCACAGCTGTGGGAATGTTTAGTAAATCTGACAGCATCATTAAGAGTAGGTTGGATTTTTCCCTTAAAACCAATAACCAAATTCAATTTTACTGGAAGTATGTCGCCATTCATTTTCTTATCTGAAATGGCCATTTTTCACTGGTTTCACCATCTGAAGTAAGAATGCATTATTTAAAATTATGTAATTCCCTGCCCTAAGCTGTAAAACAGAAAACTTGCTTTCCTGTGTCTTGTAAAGCCTTGCCTCCAATCCATGTTATCAAAATTTAAAAGTGTATAAGGATTGTATGATATACAAGAGACGATTCAGATTCAGATTAATTTTTGTTCAGCTCTTGCCCTCAAAGAGCTGATGGTCTCCCAGGAGATCAGACAAAATAGCAGGAGAGCCAGTTTCCTAGCACTCTGTTAGCTTTTAGGGAATAACTGGTCAATTTGGAAAATGGAAAGAAGAAACAATAGAATCATTTCCGGAACCATTACAGCTTAGAGAACCTGACATGTTCATAATCTCAGATTTGGGGGTAATATCCGTCAAATGCCAAATGTATATTGTATATTAATATACTTTATATATATTATATGTAAATATAATATATATACATAAATACCAAACCATTTTATATATATATGTTTGTGTGTGTGTGTGTGTGTGTGTGTGTAAAACCAAATTAGGGTAAATGGCTTCCTTCTTACTAAGAGAGCATTTTTCCTCTTTCCTACAATTTTCATTGTTTCCCAAGCAATATTTTCTTAGGGCAGGTTTGCAAATATATGATGCATGGGAATAGACACCAGTTGAGTTGATAATCCAGGAACTGTCTCATAAAAGCACTGAGGAGTTTGGAGGAACATGGAGTTTTTAGATTGAAACAGCAATAAAATAATGTCACTGCGGGGCGCCTGGGTGGCTCAGTTGGTTAAGCAACTGCCTTCGGCGCAGGTCATGATCCTGGAGTCCCTGGATCGAGTCCCGCATCGGGCTCCCTGCTCGGCAGGGAGTCTGCTTCTCCCTCTGACCCTCCCCCCTCTCATGTGCTCTCTCTCATTGTCTCTCTCTCAAATAAATAAATAAAATCTTTAAAAAAAAAATAATGTCACTGCGTTATGAACCAGGTGCTACATTCTTGCCTAATGTGTCTTGATTCTAATTAGTTAAACAGCAAAATTGAGCCTTTATTTTTTGGCAAGGTTAAGTGTATGGTTGAGTGCGCTCAGCACAGGTTAGGGATTTATAAACTCTTAATCCTGGTCCCAGGTCTATTATTGACTTTGGGAAAGTCATTTAACCTCTTGTTTCTTATTTCTGTGGAGTAAAATGGAAGTAATAAAATGGACCATCTCACTGGGATGCTGTGGTGAATGTCACAAATGATGGAAATATACTTCGCAAATTCAGTTGTATTGCAGTGCTGATTTGAACCTGTAGCAAAGAGCATGTGTCTGGTTTCCCAGAGAAAGAACCCCTCCACTTCACTCTTGCTCACGTCCACCTTTGAATATGTCCAGAAGGTCATCCAGCCCTTCTTGCCTTTATGTGAAGCAGACACAATCATTTCAAAGATATTCAGAAAATGTCTTATCTTTATGTTCTTCAGGAAACAAGGACTGCTAAAGTCAAATTATTATAGTTTTGCTTATACCCCCTTCTTGCCTCAGGCTGACTGGGAAGGTATAGGGTTTGGGGAAGGTAGGGATAAAGTGGCTTTATCATGTAGGAAGGAGACAATTTCTTTATGGGAGAAGGAGAGCATTGGGCCAGTACTTCTTGCAAGAGGTTTCTCCTCACTAGACAGCATGAAAGCAGGAACTAATTTTCTTTTTTACTACCAGCAACTGGCACGGTGCCTGGCACAAAGTAGCCACAGGATGGTTTGTTAAAGGAAAAGGGGAGAAAAAAAATCAGCTGGTTCACCTGAAATGCTTAACCAACTGAGCCACCCAGGCGCCCTCACCTGAAATGCTAATAGCCACACCAAAGTGCTTAGAAGCTGCATTTTCTAGGAAGATGTAAGTAATAAAATAATCACGAAATAAAAGAAAGTAATACTAATCAATTTTATCTCAATTTGCACATAAAATAAAAATTTAATAATTAAAAAATGAATTTTAACTTTCATCTTTGTTGGTTTATTAGATTTTTTTTTTTAGCAGTAAAATTTTTCTGTAAATCTGAGTGCGCAGAACACACAAAAATGAAGAGAGATGCTGGTTTAAACTTACATTGTGGAATTTCCAACTAAACCTAAGTTGCTCACATGGGAAAATGTAATTTCAGCCTGATGGACTTTATTCCTGTTTACTCCAAAGCATCCCAAATATTTCAAAATATAAAGGTATAAGGAGTAGATGCAAATGCCTTTAAAACTTACTGTTATTTTGTAGAAAGAAGCTCAGTGTTACTTGAGAACTGAAAAGCAGCATAGCTCAGTGGTCCAAGCTTTTTCAAATCTAGAAGGATTCCAGAGGCTCACCTATAGATGGTTTGTACTGGGATTTCAACAGTTTTGTTCTTTCAGTGCTCTGGTAGGAAGAAGCAGCCACATTTCTTGATTTTCTACCAACGTAACAGAAAGTTCTAGCTTGAAAGAAGGAAAGAAGTTGGTATTCTTTCAGGAGAAGAGTTATATTCTCTCAGATTACCACATGTCCCTAAAAAGCTATTGTGGAAGGGAACAGAGATTACTGCTTAGAAGAAAATGTAGGTTTAAAGCCATTTTCAAAAAGAAATGCTTTTTTTTTTTTTACATGACTTGGATCCATATTCAATAAAGAGCTTTGTTAATCATTTTTCCTAATTACTTTGGCTAACTCATATTTGATGAAAAAATATATTGTGAAAACTGCAGTGAAGTATAAGTTGCTCTCCCATGTAATTAGTTTGTTCTCAGAGCTCATTTTTATTATGAAAATAATTTGTGGTGGTGAGTTATAAGGGAGAGACTCAAGCTGGAAGACTTCAGGATAATATTTCCTCCATGAAACTTTCTCTACCATGACAATTCATTTTATTCCTTGGAAGTCAAACATATATTTTACATCTAATTCCTGATATACAGACTAAATAGGCCCAGGCCCTCGACTGTCTGACAACATTTCTGGGGCATTCTTTCATGGAGGGAATGAAAGACTTCAAGCATCTGTAGCCATGTATTTCCTTTCAGAGAATCTGCTTCTGGGGCCCTGTTTCTCCATTCTGCCTCTCTTCCTCCCCCTGCAAATTTGGTTGCATGGGAGATACAGGGGCTAGTGGAAGAGGGAGGGAGGGGAAAACCATACCCAAATATGCCCGGACTGACTGCCCTTTGGGGACATTCACTGGTGTGATTCATGGTTCCCTGAAGGCAAGAGGAAAAGTGAGGGGGCGCTTTCATTTTCTTTTCTAAAATCAATCTCTCTGCCAGTGCTCTGGATCCTATCCATACCAGTCCCCCAGGAACTTTCTCTCAACTATTTTCAATTTTATCCTCCTTTGCCTCCAAACATGATGAGTAAGTTCATTTGGATCAGGAAAAAAAAAAAAAAAAAAAGACTTAACCTTACCAAAGTCTTCAGACAAATGTTCTTTCCCTGGTGCTTTTCTTTCTTTGTGACCCACTTCCTGACTTTTATGTACTTTGCTCTCTGGCCCAATCCTGTAATACCTTTATTTCTTTTTTTTTTTTTAAGATTTTATTTATTTATTTGACAGAGAGAGACATAGCGAGAGAAGGAACACAAGCAGGGGGAGTGGGAGAGGGAGAAGCAGGCTTCCCGCTGAGCAGGGAGCCCGATGTGGGGCTCGATCCCAGGAACCTGAGATCATGACCTGAGCCGAAGGCAGACGCTTAACGACTGAGCCACCCAGGCGCCCCATGTAATACCTTTATTTCTAAAATGTTAATTCAATAAAATCAAACTTGAAGTCTGTACAGCAGAGAGAGTTTCCCAAATATTTCATGGACCTCGGATTTTGGACAGCCTCCCCCTGCCGCTCAACCCCTCCCTCCCATGTTCATTATAGAGGGAAAATGTATTAGAAAACCCTGGCTAATAAAAATTCCACGTGCCCTCTGTTGATTTATTAAGGCTACTATAGATTTCATAACACTGCTGTAAGCATGGTTAATATATTGTAATAATTTCTAGCATTTTTTAAGTACAACTCAGTAAAATATTCCTTTATACAGTTGGCATCAGTCATTGAGGAATACAACTTGCATGTTGGAGGGAATGATGTCATTTTTTTCAGCTTTAGATCTCTCCCGTGCTTCACATGAAACCAGCAATAACTAGCAAAGGATTTACATGCTTATTTAATAGCAACTAAATTAGTAAGACCTCCTGACCTTTATACTCTTCCAATGGTATTTCTTTAACTCAGTGTCATCCACTATTTCATAGTTAGGAGAAATCTCATTTTATATTCTTGAATTCAATCAAAATATGCAGCCAGTTTGGATTTCTCAAATGAGAAAATCTAAGTGGTAGCCAGTGGACCAGAGGGAGAAATTCTGTTGCAAAAAGGGACAAGTTTCACAATTGCTTTTCTCATAAAGATGGTGCTGGTATAGGATGACCAAGGATTAACATGCCACTCAGAATCACAGGGTGTTTTCCAAAATTCTGCCACTAATAGGAATTTGCAGTAGTCAAACAACAAAATTTCACTCAAGCAGACTTAGTAGTTTTTATATTCCTCTTGTCTCAAAATCTTTAAATTTTGAAATATTGGAATTCAGCCAGTTTGAAGTTAATATTCACCTACGTAAAATCTCTCTTCTAAAATCTTACAAACTAGGCAGGAATATTCAAAATATTTCAGAGGCCTTTTAATCTTATTTGAAGATGAGATTTTTCAAGTAACACCAAGTACCTTCAATGCATTCATTTACTCTTTTAACAACCAAATGATTGCAACTGTTTTTATTCATTCATTACAAGAAAATCCATTAAAGGCTTCTATTTGGCCATATTTAATAATGTAGCTGAAGTTACCTTGTGTACAACTATATCTATTTGAAAATATGCTATAATACACTTTTTAATTACCTGCCCCAATTAGTCTGAATTTACCACATCTGACCCTAGAGAACTTTTCTACAAAGATATCTAAGCAATGGATGATGATGATGATGATGATGATGATGACTTCCCAACAATCCCCAGTGACTAGCAAATAATTCAGGATGTATGTTCTTGTTCTGTTGCAATATCTACTCTGTTTACACACAATTTGCTTTTTGGGTGGAGGAGCAGAGAAGACTAATACAAATGTTTGGAATTGGGCAGATCCTGAGGGAAGGTAGGGCTGCAAGCCTTAGAACCAGGGGTGACCTCGAAGCTGGTGTGGTGTCATGGGAGCCAGACTGGGGTGGTTAGTAGACTTAGTAGGATTCTTTATTAAGGTAGTTGACGTAGTGATTTTCAATTGTCAGCATTTCATAATTTTTGTCATTCAGCGGCTAACAGAGCCTAGTGTGGTAAGTGGAGCAAGTATTAAAAGGAAGAATCCAGACTAAGTAAGAATGTCCATAAAGTGTCATGATAAACTGGTAGTAGATTCAGCATTAGAACCTGGAATGTAGATCAGCAGAGTTGGAAGACTATTCTCCAGTATATTAGTATTTATAACTACTTGAACTCAACACAGGAAATAATCTAAATGGTATGGACATAACCAATATTTTAAAAGTTTAATAACACGGTTATTCAGGGTCAAAACCCAACAATGTTTGTGATCTAGTTTAATTGTGGCATAGGTCAAATTTTAATAACAGCTATTTTAGTGTCAACACTCCATCTGTCCATGACACATTTTAATTGTGTTCAATGACTTTTCTCATAGTTTCATCCATGATTTTCTTTCCACTTAGAAATGTGATTCTCTGGATCTTAATAAGGGTTGATATGAACAGATATCCATTTGGGGAAATGTTCTAAAGAGTTGTACTATCCCGTGTGCACTCATTTCATGGACATAAACTAAACTCACCACAGTTTCTGGAAGCGTAAGAATCTGCAGGGGAAGAGTGCAATGTCAAGTTTGATTTTCTGGGGCTCCTCAGTGATCCTGGAATAGTCCTTCACAGAAGAAGTGCCTCTTGGCCTTGTCCATGATTTTAAAATCTCTATGTAGGGCAACTCGTGTTCTTTGTTGGAGTACTCACCCCACCCCCCTCTGCCACCACCACCCCACACCCTCCCGAAGTCCCATGGTTATTTCCCACTGGGCACAGCAGGACTAAGGGAATCCAAGCATCTCTACATAGTAGGCTCTTACAAGGATACAGCAATCATGACTGACCATCACCTCCCAACAAAGGGAGCAGAGGCAAATCAGAGGTGGTTCTGCCTTTCATTCAGCCACTCTGATTCTCAGTTGGCTTTCCCTGATTATCTTCTACCCCCAACCACATAAACTTGCTCTTATTTTCATGGCTGATCTAGCTTTACATGTTTACCTTCCTTTGTAGTGTGCACCTAATGTTTTGTGGAAAACTGGAAGTTAAAACCTCTAACTTGGGATATATTGCAAAGGTGTATGTGTGATTACAAGGCATTCTGTGCTATACGTTGTATATGCATCTTACTCTTTGTTCTTCCTGTATTTTTTAATCAGCATGAATTTCTAGCTACTAGCAGTTGCTTGGTGGAAACAATGACATTATTACTTGTATTTTTCAGGTGGAGAGACTGAGGTCCTAAATTTGTACTGATCTCACTGTATGCTGTGTCTCGGAGACAGTTGGAGCCCCGATCCAGAGCCCTTGGGTATTGCCTCAAAAGATTGCACTACTTATCGGTGGAAGACTCCTCTTCATTTCCTTTTTAGGTAAAATCTTTCTTTCTATTAAATCCTAAAAGAAACATTCATCATCTTAACAGCGAATGAATTATGAACTAAAGGCCTATCTGTAAAACTTGGTTTCTTGATTTGTTCCTCCCTGAGCGCACTGGAATAAAATGTCTGTGTTGCACCTTGCAGTTTCCCTCCAGTGTGTATTTGCTCTGATATGCAGCTGTTTTATTTTTTTAACCATTCTTTCTTTGGGCTTGCAGGCAGTGCCATTGATATACGTGTTGTTTTTCAGGGCATGTTTTATATTCACTTAGATTCCTGTCTTTGTGTTCAGACTCTGACTCGAAGCCATCATAATAACTAAAAAATATGAGAATATTCAAAGACCATGAACTTTTGACAAATGATATGTGGTCCTGGGTAGGTATCTGATAACTTTGTCTATGGACTGAATAGAATGAATAAAATGTAAGAGTCCCTTTTGGGTCTGCCCAATAATATGACATTGATCAAAATCAGGCTCCCACAAAGGTAGCAAAGTAAATTTGCCAATTTCATTGAGGTCTTTTTGCTTTGCCCAAGACAGCCTCCTGTAGGTGGACTTGAGTGTCTGGAATGAGTGAATGGGATGACCAGATTGAGCCCCAGCTTTGGCTGTATTTATTTGGTCCAAATTCTGATCATAAATCCATTAGTTCAATATTCTGCACTAAGAAAAGCAATTTCCATTTTGAGTTTTCCCCCATTACAGAGGTCCTCGTACAGCCCTCCCCATTCTGACACCACATTGTAAAATTTTGATAGTTGATCCAGAGGGAGTTAGAAAAGAGAATAGATATATCCTATCCCAGTACAGTCTTGGCTCAACTTGATTTTTGCTTTATTGAGCAGTGTGAATCAATACTCAGCCATATTGCCGAGCCCCTAAGAACATCATGATCTGAGAATCACTGACAAGAAGTCATTGAACTTAGCTTCACCAATGCCTGAATTAGGAATTCACGGCTTCTGACACAGAAAGTACACTGAGTAATGCAAGAGTCCGACTTGCAAAATCGCCTCTGAATTGAAGGAACCAAAGCGGGCATTTCTTTTCTTTCCATAGAGTGACAGTGTCAGTGGAACGCTCAGTTGAAAGAGGGCATGTGGATGCTGGATTTTGTGCAGCTAGAGAGCTAGTTCGTAGGTCCTGTTTTTTCTTGGCCAGAAACTGAACTGGCTTCAGAAAGGGGATTCAGAAGTCCTTTTAGCTCCTGGTGATTTACTCCGATTTCCCGTTGTAGGCATATGGATTCGATTTTCTACTGTCTCTATAAATACCGTTGTGTCTGTCTCCCTGCCAAACCAGCTACCTTTCTCACCCCAGAGAGAAGCCAGAGATCAGACATTCCTATACTATAGCCCCATTAGACATCATAAGGGGAGGGAGCAGATCTGGCCGTCAAAATGATGTGTGTATTTGAATCTTGAAAGAGCCAGGCTAAACTTAGAGTCAGTGGGCTCCCATAAATAACCTGTGTCCCTCTCTCTTTGTGTGGTTTGGACTGGAATGCCTTTCTCTTTAGAGTTGTACAAGCAGCCAGAGATCAAAGAGTCAACCGTTTATGGATGCATAGTTCATTACAAAGTCATTGTGCTCAGCAGGAGGACTCTGGCTAAAGCACAAATAATTTTCTCCCATTACTATTTTGTTGCATGGATTGGGGTTGGAGGGCACAAAAAGACCTTGCAATAACTTTAAATAATGTAAAAAAATAAAAAGAGAGAGAGAGAGAAATGAAAATTCACTTTCGAAGGATGGTTAAAACTTAACTGGCATCTTTTTAGGGTATGGTATGTGGTAGGAGGAAAGAGGAAGTAAAGAAATTGACCCATTACCACATGGAATGTGGTTCAAGAAGAATAATAGAAGGCAGAACAGTATCCTGTGTAATTGACTTACCCTTGTGTAAGCATTACCGAGAGCCTTTGATAAGCAGAGCAGAACATATACAAGGATTTTTTTTTAAAGCCCAAACTAGATAATGTACTTGAAAAACAGGCTTTGAACTAGTTTGCTAGAATGTGAAGAATACATGTGTTTTAAATTATAGCATTGGTGGTGTTAACAATCCCAGGACTGTGGATAATCACAATGATACAAAATAATAACTACTATTTATTCAATGTCTACTGTGTGTCACATGCTGTGCAGTGTATGCCATATCTTTCCATCCTCCCAATCACGCACAGAGAGGCTTTGGTATCCCCATTTACGCACGGGGAAATGGGACTCCACAATGTCTAAGTGCTTTGCTCAAAGTCGTGCAGTCATGGTGAGCCCAAGATTTGAACTGAACTCTGGAATGAAGCAGAAACTTAGCTTGTAGTTAGTGTGTCTGGCTCCTAACCCCTCTCCTGGCCTCTGTCGCAGGAGTTGTGGGAGCTCTTCTGATGGCCAAGCTTGGGAGTTTTGTTCACAAAAGAGCTATCTCAATCCGTGATGGCCACTCTTCTGGCCAGGGTAGATCATCTCCATCCATGATGGCCGCTCTTCCGGCCAGGGTAGATCACCTCAAGTCCTGCTTTCCCGTGTTCCTATTCCCCTTATCCACACCGTCCTATTCTGGCTTCTAGAATTGCCACTGACCATACACAGGCCTTCTGCCAGGAGCGTGATGAAGAAATTGCTTAGAGGAAATACTTTCTCAGGTCTTACGCCCATTTCAAGGGCAATAAAGGACCCTTGCTGGATTTCTTGTTTAACTTGTATAGAATGTGAAAAATACTTTCTTTGAAAGAAAACTCAAGGCACTGAATGAGTTTGTCCACGTGAGGGCCCTGTCACTGTGCTCTCGTCCATAGGTAGTCTGGGTTGGTCGCTGACACCTCACCCACCCATCAGTAGTAACACTTGATCTGGTGTTTTCTGTATGGATGTTAGGGACTGTGTATCTTGTAAAAGATCTGTCACGTGCCTGACCAGTTACAGTGATAACTGAAGAACATTTCCTCAAATGTATTATTTTAACAGATATCATGTTCTACTTTATGTTACTTTAATTTTAATCAAAGCTGAGTTGTGTGAATCTTAAAAAGAAAAAAAAAGGCATGGGATATAATGCAAAGAACCCGATGCCTAGAGTCAATAAAATCCCAGTGGCTAAAGTCTCAGTGGCTATGTAATCCCTGGGAGCCTTTGTCCTTGTCACTGATAAAACCTGCATCACAAGGAGGCCATAACATCAAATAAGTAAGATGAATGGAAAACCACAATGCTCTACAAATGCTACCTTTTTTCTGTTCTTCTCAGTGATGCTACCTTTTGTTCAACCCATCTCTTCATGCTGCTTTCAGTAATAGTAGTTTAAAAGAGTCAGAGGGGCGCCTGGGTGGCTAGTAGTTGAGCATCCAACTCTTGATTTCATCTCAGGTCATGATCTCAGGGTCATGGAATCGAGCCCTGCGTCAGGCTCCATGCTCCAGTTGGAGTCCGCTTAAGAGTCTCTCTCCCTCTCCCTCTGCCCTCCCCCCACCAACTCACTCTCTCTAGATATAAATAAGTCAGAAATAGAAGCAAATAATCAATGAATTCTTTTTTACCAATTTAATTGAAAAGCAACTGAGAGTATCATCCAAAGTCCTATGGCTCTTCCCCGCCTCCACATTTTCTTGAAAGCTTTCACACGTGCAGTGTAAGAAATTGTGAGTCAGCCTTCTCCAATCCTGACTTTAAGAGTTGCAGAAATCAGCTGCCAGGCAGCACATATGTTCTGAGTTCCATGAGAGGAAGAAAACACATTTGCTGAAAAGAAATGGAAACCTTAAAACCAGTTGAGTTGTAATAAAGACACTTTGCATTTTGCTAACTTCTTTTCCCCTCTGGTCCTTGGATGTCTTTCTGGCCCTGGACAAGTTCTCTTGCTCCTGAGGCATCTGTCACCCCAACCACTCCCTCCCTGGGATGTGGGCTCCATCTGGCCATGGCTGATGGGGGAAGGCACAAGAAGTGCAGAATGACCAAAAGAGGGGATTATGATGCAGAAATAATATATCAACTGTGAGTACTTCTTGAATGCAAGGCACTCAAAGGCTGTAAATCCATTCTCTTATTAAGATCTAGTAACAATTAAATGTGGTAATAAACTTTGGTAATAAATTCCAGTCTGCAATTGAGGAGATGACTTTAGAAGTCTAAGTCACTTGGTCAAGGTCACACAGCTAGTGAGCCAGGCAGAGGTTAATAATAAAGCCTCATAGCAGCATTACATATGGGACCTCCAGACACTGGAAAGGCATTTTCTTCTGGGCAGTTGTCTTCAACAAGCATTCCCATGAGCCACAAACATCCAAAGGGGAAGGCTGCTAGCAAGTACTCTGCCTCTATGTTAACATGGTAGAAACCAGATTCAAACAGGTTGTGGGTTTCTCTTGGAGCAAAAGAAATCAACTACAAGGAAAATGAAACTCTACTTAGAGCTCTACTTAAGACACTTTCAACTCATTTCATGATGTTTTGCCCTTCTTCACCTCTCCCTGAGGCAGTTCTGTTCTTAGTAATTGGTATTCGGTTGTTCTTGTGGGTTGGCGGTCAGTGTGTTCTTATTCATTAAACTGTGTAAGTAAAAATTGATGTGATGGAAGAACCATGGCAGCCTCAGCCTCAGAACAAAGACTTTTCTAAACCAGCATTTCTCCCATAACATCTGGGTAAATGTTTCATGTGGGTTTTCTTTCCCCAAGTATCCATGACTCTGTGTTCAGAAAGAATTGACAGTGACACTTCATTTGACCAAAAAAAAAAGTAAAGAAAAAGAAAGAAATGTTTCTACACTTAACAAAACCCAAAGGCAACTTGAAAAACACTTTGAAAACTTATTTTCATTTTGCGATCTAAAGCAGACCTCAGGTGTTTCGGCAGACAGGTGGTCCTGGTTGTAGTTCTTCTGAATCCTTGTGAAAAAGATCATGTTGACTTTTGAGAATATTCCAGGATTCATCATCACAACAGACTCTGAAACATGATTTTAAAGTCCCATTGAAATGGGACACAATGTAAATCCTAAAGAAAAAAACCATTCAGGTAAACCCAGGATTTTGGCTCCACACCAAACCTCACCATTTGAAACCCCAGCTCATGCCTCCAGAAGTTCTCCAAGGCAAGACTTACCTATATGCATTCTTGCCACAGACACCAACCCTGTGGTTTCCTCTACCCTGCTAAAACTCAGTTCAAAGAATGTCATTTTGCATAAATCTCTCAGAATGAAGAGAAATCCATGAGAATGGTATCCTCCATCACAGAAAACTGTGGTGTTTGATGGTAAGATAGTTGTCTTTTTCTTCAGGATTGGTGGAAATAATTCTACCTTGTGCCTTTGAATGAAGGATTTCCCTAAAGACAATACTGACCTCTATGTTTAGTTGCTGGAACCCTGCAGGCTTGGGATATAAAGAAAGGTCAGGGCTTTCAGAGGAAGCTGGAATATAATGCCCATTATGATGAATTGTAACTTAGAAGCACTCTTAAAGACAAGAGAATTCAAGGTTTTTTAAATGCGGTTTTAACAAAAATTTCAATTTTGGTTGGATTGAGCTGTCACTGATGTCCAAATGCCTCAGTCAACAAAAAAATGTACCTTTTAAAAATGGAACTTTTTCTGGGGTCACTGAGAGCATCCTAGACCATAACATTTGTATGATTTAAGTACAGTCGATCTTCACAGATTCTGTATTTGCAAATTCTCTAACTCACTAACATTTATTTGTACTCTCAGCATCAATACTTAGAGTGCTTTTGTGAACATTCACAGAAAGCACAGAGTGGCAAATAATTTGAATTTTCCCCAGCTGAGGTCAAACAAGATGATGCTCTGCTTCCTTGTTTCAGGTCATACCGTGCACAAGTGTCCTTTTCACGGTCTATTTAGTGCTACATTTTTCTCATTTTTGTGCTGTTTGTTGGTAGTTTCACTGTTTAAAATAGCCTCAAGCACAGGGCAGAGTGCTCTGTTGTGTTCCAAAGCACAAGAAGGCTGTGGTGTGCCTTATAGAGAAAATATGGATGTTAGATACCCTTCGTTCAGGCATGAGTTACAGAACTGTTGGCTGTGCATTCCATGTTAATCAGTCAACAATATATATTAAATAAGATGTCCTTAAACAGAAACACACATAAAACAAGGTCGTATATTGATTGGCTGATGAAAATGTGACCGGATATTATAGACTATAACTATCGTAAATAATGAAAATTGGTTGTATTTGACTGAAAGCTCGGTACCATCTGCTGACTTGAGTGGTTTTGTGGTTTGTAGATAGTGTCCACTTCTCATCTCAAATGTGACTCAGAAATGTCCTGCTATGTTTAGGATGCAGTTTCAAATAAGTTCAAGAGTTATGTAGATTGGATGAGGATCCCGTGAATTTCATACATGGGACAAAGAAAGGGAAGCTGGTTCTGGAATGTAGGGAGAGAAGGGAAATTTGGCCATGGGCATAGCAAGGGAAGGGAAGGGAGGTAGAGATAGAAGAAGAGGCTGAAGAGAGACATCTGAACCTAGAGGAGAACGTGAGTGTGCTCATAGTGAAATTGAAAGACGGCACCCAAGATAACGCTGTTAATCTTTGGATATGGCCTAGTCTGAGAGTAATCAACATAATTCTCCCACTGAAGTATTGAACAGGCAAATTAATGTGCATAAAATGTCATTTCATATATATATATATATATATATGATTTCATATATAATTGGAGAGGAGTAGATGAGATACCACCACATTCTGCAGAGCTTAATGACATCATTTTTATGTAAATTGAGTTTTGTTTCTTTGTTTTTCCTTCTTCATGTAGGGTCATGACTCTTTGTTTCATGGCTACCCAGAAAAGACAATTTTGATTTTGGATAAATAGCATCTGTGGAAATGTTTTTCTTAAGCCAGAGGCACTTGCATGCACTTAAGTTAATGGAATTTAATACCTTTTTAATACACTAAGGCAAGAGAGAGATTTTTACCAACTAAGAGAAACTATGTGTTCTCATATGTGTTCTCATATTCATGCAAAAGGTAATTTGTTTTATAGGCAGAAAATAGAGTTTACAGTTTGAAATAAACAAATCATTGCTTTAAACAGTGTAGAAGAAAGTACACTACTTCAAAAATAATTGCTTGTTTACATGCGTTTGCTTGTTGGAAACAAAAGACTGAAATGAGAACTCCTCTATAATCAGTCTGTTATGTAAGAAAATGAGAAAATATATACAGGGACCCAAAGCAGTAGAGAGAATTTCCCATAATCCCATGTGAACATGATAAATTGTACTATTTTGCCACTTAATGGTATATTAGATCAATACAGCATCTAACTCATGAGCTTCAGTTACAAATCTCAAGTCTGATAGAAAAGTATTTTTTTTAGTATTTCAGGAAAGATTCTCAAAACTTTAGCAAAATCAGTGCTGATGAAATATGGCCAAGTTATATCTTCACACATGAAAAATGTACTATTTTTTTCCAGAAGTTTGAAAATCATTTTGAGTACTGAGTTTTTTTAAGCAATGTTAAAATCACACTGAACTGCTGCTGAAGAGTAATAGTCGTGCCCATCTTATATTTTTTTTGGAAAATTGAACAATGTAAGTCACGTAAAATACATACAATAACAATTAATACAAATTGTTCAATGAGTATTAACTGTTATAATAATACTTTTGTTATAGTAAATGTTAACCTTAAAATAGTGTATAATTATCAAAGTTACCTTAAACCAAGTATTTTCTTTTGACTATCATACATTCAGTGTCACTCTTGAAAATCCCCAGAACCAACAAAGAAAAAGATAGGAAACAATGAGGCAAAAGGAAATTCTGAGGGTGACAAACACACTTTCCTGAATCACCCAAGACATTTCCTATAAGGTAGCGTGCAATGATTTTGCAGATGAGCATTCATATGTTTCATTAGTCAGGGTAATTAAAACTAACCGCTGTAACAATCAACCTCCAAATCTAGGTAGCTTAAAACAATAAAGATTTATTTCTTTCTCAGGTCATAGTTACATAACAAGTGGCTCTTCTGGGGGTTCTCTTTTAAATAGCTTCTTTCATCTTATAGTTTCACCAGTCTCAGTGGAAGGGATAGAATTTGTGTATTTGGGAGGTTTATGGCCAGGTGTAGAAATTGCAACATAACTTCCACTCACATTCTTTAGACCAGAATGTAGTCCCAAGGTCACAGTGTAACGTCAGGGTGTTCTGGGAAGTGTTGTTTTCCTGTTTACATGGGGAAAAGAAACAGGATATGCTTTCTTGATTCTTCAGAGATAAAAAAAAATTTAAACCTTCCAGTATGCTCAATTTATTTCTTAGCATGCCATTAAATGGGGTTACCAATTTATTAAAAGAGAAAAAAGGCATAATTGGACATCATAATTTATGTATCTCAGCACACAGTTGAGGTTAATCTTAAGGACAGCTTGAGTTCCAAGTCTTCCAGAAGCATCCCTGACCATCTCACCACACCCTATTATAGTGAGATTTAGCAAATATTTCTTCATATTCTTTATTCTTTCTTTTTTATGTATTGTTTCTTCTTATTAGACTCTAAGCTTTCTTTCTATGATAGCATAATATACTGTAGTGTAGTGCAACATCACATAGTATCATATCATATAGTATGGACATGGGCTATGCCTTCAGATTGCAAGGATTTAAATCTTGCTTTCATTACTAGTATTTACGTTATCTAATTATTTAACCTTTTTGTACCCCGTTTTGTCATTTAAAAATAAGCATAGTAACTAAAGTACCTATCTCATATATTGGTTACGATGATTAACATACTAAAATATATAAAGCACTGAGAACAGTAAGCATTTAAGACATGTAATGGGGCGCCTGGGTGGCTCAGTTGGTTAAGCGACTGCCTTCGGCTCAGGTCATGATCCTGGAGTCCCGGGATCGAGTCCCGCATCGGGCTCCCTGCTCAGCAGGGAGTCTGCTTCTCCCTCTGACCCTTCCCCCTCTCATGCTCTCTCTCTGTCTCATTCTCTCTCTCAAATAAATAAATAAAATCTTTATAAAAAAAAAAAAAAAAAAAAAAAAAAAAAAAGACATGTAATGAGTCCTTGGGAGATGTTTAATATAATTACTGATACAATCAAGAACTATGACCTTGTTTTCTTGAATTCTTTACTGCAGCTAGGCTTGTCCACAGTAGGTCACAACAAATGTTTACTAAAAGAAGTAATGAATATTTTTTGATTAATGAAGTAGAGAGTCTTTTACTACAATGTAAAAATCTTTCCCAATATATTTCCTCCAGTTCACACAGATCGCAACATTAGTTAAGATAATAATATTGGAGCGCCTATCTGGTACAGTCAGTTAAGCATTCTACTCTTGGTTTCCTCTCAGGTCATTATCTTGGGTGGTGGGATCGAGTCCCATATCGGGCTCTGCATTCACTGCAAAATCTGCTTTAAGACTTTCTCTCCCTCTGCCCCTCCCCACCCTATGCTCTCTCTCTTTCTCAAATAAATAAATAAGTCTTTAAAAAAAAAGAGATCTATTCTCAAGGGGCACTTGGACGGCTCTGTCAGTAGAGCATCCGACTCTTGATCTCAGGATTGTGAGTTCAAGCCCTGTGTTGGGCATGGAGCCTACTTATGGAAAAAAAAAAGATAATCTCAATACAGAAATAGGAATTTTGGGGGGAAGAAACAGCTATTTATTTAGGAAATCCCAAAGAAGGAACAAAAAATTATTGGAACTAATAAGCAATTATAACAAGGTCACAGGATACAAGATTAATATTAAAAAGTCAGGGCGCCTGGGTGGCTCAGATGGTTAAGCGTCTGCCTTCGGCTCAGGTCATGATCCCAGAGTCCTGGGATCGAGTCCCGCATTGGGCTCCCTGCTCCTTGGGAGCCTGCTTCTCTCTCTCTCTCTCTGTCTCTCATGAATAAATAAATAAAAAAATCTTTAAAAAAAATATTAAAAAGTCAGCTGCTTTCCTATATACCAGCAATGAACAAATGGAATTTGTAAGTAAGAACACAACACCATTTACATTAGCACCAAAAAACTGAAATACTTGGTATAAATCTAACAAAATATGTACCGGATCTATATGAGGAAAATCTGTAAACTCTGATGAAAGAAATCAAAGAAGATCCAAACAAAGGAAGAGAAATTCCATATTCATGGATGGGAAGATTCGATATTGTTAAGATGTCATTTCTTTTCAGATTGATCTATAGATTCAATGTGATACCAATCAAAATCCCATAAGTTATCTTATGGATATCAACAAACCAATTCTAATGTTTACATGAAAAGGCAAAAGACCAAGAAGAGTCAACACAATACTGAAGGAGAAGAACAAAATTGGAGGACTGACACTACCCATCTTTATTACCTACCATAAAACTTCAGTAATCAAGACAGTGTGGCATTAGTGAAAAAACAGAAGAATAAATCAATGAAACAGAATCAATGGCCCAGAATTAGACCCACACAAATAGTCAACTCATCATTGACAAAGGCAATTCAATGGAGAAAGAATAGTCTGTTCAACTTCTGGGCATCCATATAACAAAAAAATGAATCTAGACCTTAACCTCACACCTTTCACAAATATTAACTCAAATTGGATCATAATCCTAAATCTAAAACCCAAAACTATAAAACTTCTAGAAGATAACACAAGAGAAAATCTTTTAATTATTTAAGATTAATAGCACTATCAACAATAACCAAATTATGGAAAGAGCCCAGATGTCCATTGACAATGGATAAAGAAGGTGTGGTATATATATAATATGGATTATTACCCAGCCATCAAAAAGAATGAAATCTCATTTGCTATGACATGGCTGGAACTAGAGTGTATTACACTAAGTGAAATAAATCAGTCAGGGAAAGACGAATACCATATCATTTCACTCATATGTGGAACTTAAGAAACAAAACAGATGAACATAGGGGAAGAGAGAGAAAAATAAAATAAGATAAAAAAAGAAAAAGAGGGCGCCTGGGTGGCTCAGTTGGTTGAGCGACTGCCTTCAGCTCAGGTCATGATCCCAGAGTCCCCGGATCGAGTCCCACATCGGGCTCCCTGCTCGGCAGGGAGTCTGCTTCTCCCTCTGACCCTCCCCCCTCTCATGTGCTCTCTCTCATTCTCTCTCACACAAATAAATAAATAAAATCTTTAAAAAAAAAAAAGAAAAAGAAGGAGGCAAACCATAAGAGGCTCTTAACTATCGAGAACCAACTGAGGGTTGCTGGAGGGGAGTGGGTAGGGGCATGGACTAAATGTTTGCTGGGCATTAGGGAAGGCATGTGTTGTGATGAGCACTGGGTGTCATATGTAGGAGACGAATCACTGAATTCTACTCCTGAAAGCAATACTACACTATATGTTAACTAACTTGAATTTATATTAAATCTTGGAAAATAAATAAATAAATAAATAAATAAATAAATAAATAAATAAATATTTTAAAAAATAAAAAAAATAAAAAATGTGTTTTCCACATATAATTTTCAATCCAGTTAAAGAAAAATATCTCAAGAAAAGATTTCTTTTCTAACAAAAGAAATTCATATTAAGGCACTCTAGGATACTATCCTAATTCTCAGCTCTTTGCAATTATACTTGGTTTTGGGGGGCGTGGGTAGTGAAACAATTTCATTCATTGGTTTACCTCCTATTATTTTTTAAATAAAGCTTGGCTTTGCATATATCTCTTTAAAAAAAAGACTAAATCTTAATTAAATCATTTAAGATAGAGCACTAAAAGCATGGTCCATGAGGAAACAAATCATAATTTGTACTTCATTAAAATTAAAAACTTCTACTCAGTGAAAGACACTGTCAAGATAATGAGAAGACCAGCCACACACTGGGGGAAAATATTTGCACAACACATATTTGATAAAAGACTTGCATCTGAAATAAACAAAGAACACTTAAAACTTAATAAGAATATAAGCAACCCAATTAAGAAATGAGAAAAAGATCTGAACATACACCTCACCAGAGAAGATATATAGATGGCAAATAAACACATGAAGTGATTCTCAACATCATTTGTCTTTAGGAAACTGTAAATTAGAACAATAATAAGATACTAGTACACACCTATTAGAATGGCTAAAATTAAAAATACTGACAATACCAAATGATGACAAGGATGTGGAGCAACAGGAGCTCTTATCCATTGCTGGCGGGAGCATGTACAGTACATCCACTTTTGAAGACAGTTTTGCAATTCTTTACAAAATTAAACATAGTCTAATGATGTGATCTAGTAGTCACACTTATAAGTATTTTCCCAAATGAGTTGTAGATTTATGTCCACACAAAATCTTCACATTAATTTTTAATTTCTTTTTCATAATTGTCAAAAATTGGAAGGAACCAAGATATTCTTCAGTAGGTGAATGGATCAACAAATGTGGTATACATACATACTTATATATATATATATATATATATACAATGGCAAGCAATAAGAAGAAATCAACTATAAAGACATGGAGACTGTTTGAAAAGACTGTATGGTTCCAGTTGTATGACATTTTATAAAAGGCAAAACTATAAAAACATTAAAAAGATCAGTAGTTGCCAGGTTCAAAAAGGGAAAGAAGAGGAGACTCAGGATGAATAGGTGGAGCACAGGGGATTTTTAAGGCAGTGAAGTTATTCTGTATGACACTGTGATGTCATATATAACATTATGCATTTGACAAAACCCATAGAACTGCACAACATAAAGAGTGAATCCTAATGTAAATTGTGGACTTCAGTTAATAATAATGTATCAATATTGGTTCATCAACTTTAACAAATGTACCACACTAATGCAAGATCTTAAAAATTTAGAAAAATAATAAAGTTGTGTGCAAGAAACAAGGGGTATATCAGAAGTCTCTGTAGTTTCTAATTTTTCTGTAAACTTAAAAATGATATAAAAATAAAGTCTTCTAAAATGTTTTTTAAATACTCAAATGAAAATTCTAGATTTGAAAAGTAATCAAAATGAAAAGTATTCTGAGTGGTTTCAACAGCAGGTTTGAGGTGGTAGAGAAAAAAATCAGTGAATTTGAAAATCGAGCAAAAGAAATGATTCAATCTAAATAGCAGATAGAAAAAATATTTAAGAAAAACAAAACCTCAGTGATCTGTTATACTGACATATGTATAATGCAAATCCCAGGGAGAGACAAGTGAGTGAAAAAGGTAGAAAATTAAAGGTCATTATTTCCTAAATTTGATGAAAACTATTAACCTACAGATCTAAGAAGTTAAATGAACTCCAACTAGATGAGAGAGAGAGAGAGAGAAATCAATCCACCTTGGCCTATCATAGTTACACTGCTGAAAATGCCAAAGTTGAAAACTTTGAAAGCAGCAAGAGAAAAATAACTTATCACATACAGTAGGACTGACAAAATGATTGACATATGACATCTCATCAGAAACAATTGAGACCAGAAAGTAGTGGAATGACCTTCAAAGTATTGAAAGAAAAAAATTATTAGGCAAGAATTCCATATGCAGCAAAATTATCCTTCAAAATGTTGGGAAAATAAAGACATTATTAGATGATCAAAGACAAAAAATGTATTGCTCACAGACATCCATTATAAGAAATAGTAAAGACAAATTTTTCCCATCTGAAAAGAAGTAACACCTGATAGTAATTTAACTTCAAAGGAAAAAATGAAGAGATCGAATATGCTTAATATGTGGATAAATATAAAAACAGTTAAAATATTTTCTTTTTTCTCTTAATTTATGTAAAAGTCATAAAATTATATGAAATAATTTAATGCTCTATAAATGGGACTATAACACATATACAGCCAATATATTGACAATAATGGCTCAAAGTCACTGGGGAGGATAAAGCTATATTGGAGCAAAATTGCTGTATTTTCCTGGAACTTAGTCAGTATTAACCTGAAGTAGATTGTGATAAATTAGAATGAATATTATAATCCCTAGAGCAGTCCCTAAGAAAATAACTTGAAAATAAAGTTTAAAAATAATCAAGGAATTAATAATGGTATACTAATATTTCTTAAACAGTAAAGATAGTAAAGGAGGAAAATAGGAAGAAAAAAACATGAAACATTTAGAAAATAAATAATGGCAGGCATAAACCTAAACCTATTAATAAATACATTAAATATGAATAGACTAGACACTAATCACAAAGTAAAAAAAAATAAGGATCCAACTATATGCTGTACGTAAGAGACTCATTTTAGATTCTAAGACATAAATAGACTGAAAGTAGAAGAATGGAGAAAGACAGACCATGCAAACAGTAACCATAAAAGATTTTAATTGACCATAGTCATAAAACACAAAGAAATGCTACTAGAGAAAAGGATGGTTATTTCATAATAATAAAAAAGTTGATCAGGAAGATCTAACAATTATAAATGCACAGTCTTCTAACACCCAAAACCAAAAATATGTGAATCAAAAAATGGCAGATTAAAAGGAAAAAGAGACAATTTAACAATTATATTGGCAAATGTCAAAAAGAAATACAGTGGCATATTTAATGGAAAAAAGATCACCCAAAAAAATATTTAACTGTGCCTGATATCTCAACAATGGGAGCCATAAACAGTGGAACAATATCTTTAAAGATCTGAGAAAAAAATAACTGTCACTCTAGGATTTTGTACTCAGCAAATAAATCTTTCAAGAATGAAAGTAAAAGCACTAAGTGAAAAAGAAGACTCAAATAAATAAAATTAGAAATGAAAGAGAAGACATTACAACCAATACCACAGGAATACAAAGGATCATAAGTGACTACTATGAACACTCATATGCAAACAAATCTAGAAGAAATGAATAAATTTTTAACAAACTTCCAAGACTGAATCATGAAGAAATAGAAAATCTGATGATACCAATTACTTGTAAAGAGATTGAATCAGTAATTAAAAACCTCCTTACAAATAAAAGTCCAGGAGTAGATGGCTTCATAGAGGAATTCGACCAAACATTAAAAAAAAAAAAATTAATACCAGTCCTTCTCAAACTCTTCCAAAAAATAGACAAGGAAGAAATACTCCCAAACTCACTTTATGATGCTAGCATTACCCTGATACCAAACCAGACAAGGTTACCACAAGAAAAAAAAATTACAGAACAATATCCCTGATGAACATAGATGCAAAAATCCTCAACACAATATTAACAAACTGAATTTAACAACACATTAAAAGACCCATACACTATGATAAAGTGGAATATATCCCAAGGATCCACAAATCAATCAATGTGATACACCACATTAACAAAACAAAGGATAAAAATCATAGGATAACCTCAATAGATCTAGAAAAAAGCATTTGACAGATTTCAACATCCTTTCATGATAAAAATTCTCAACAAATGGGGTATAGATGGAACACACCTCAACATAATAAAGGCCATATATGACAAAGCCACAGCTATGATCATACATAACAGTGAAAAGCTAAAAGCTTTTCCTCCAAGATCAGAAATAAAACAAGAATGTCCATTCAGTCTACTTTTATTCAACATAGTACTGGAAATCCTAGACAGAACAATTAGAAAAGAAAAAAAGAAATAAAAGACATCCAAATTGGAAAAAAGAAGTAAAACTCTCTCTATTTCAGATGACATGATATTATATATAGAAAACCCTAAAGACTCCACCAAAAAAAAACAAACAAAACTGTTAGAACTAATCAATGAATTCAGTAAAGTTACAGAATACAAAATCAATTTAAAAATCTGTTGTATTTTTATACACTCACAATGAACTATCAGAAAAAGTATTCCCACTTACAATAGCATCAAAAAGAACATTATCAAAAATAACATCAAAAAGATATTCCATGCTCATGGATTAGAAGAATTAATATTGTTAAAATATCCAAACTACCAAAAACTATCTATAGATTCAATAAAATCCCTATCAAAATTCCAGTGGCATTTTTCACAGAAATAGAAAAACAATCCTAAAATTTGTATGGAGCCACAAAAGACCACAAATAGGCAAAGCAATCTTAAGAAAGAAGAACAAAGCTGGAGGTGTCATGCTGCCTGATTTCAAACTATATTACAAAGTTATAGTCATCAAAACAGTATGGTATTGACATAAAACAGACACATAGATCAGTGGAACAGAATAGAGAGCCCAAAAAAACCCCACATATATATGGTCAATTAATTATAAACAAGGAGCCAAAAATTTGCAATGGGGAAAGGACTGTCTCTTCAATAAATGATGCTGGGAAAACTGGACAGCCATATGCAAAAGAATGAAATTGGACAGCTGTCTTACACAATACACAAAAATCAACTCAAAATGGATTAACGATGTGAATGTAAGACCTGAAACCATAAACACTCTAGAAGAAAACATGTGGTAAATTCCTTGACATTGGTCTTGGTGATGATTTTTTAGATTTGATCCCAAAAGCAAAGGCAACAAAAGCAAAAATAAACAAGTGGGATTACATCAAAATAAAAAGTTTCTGTATGGCAAAGGAAACCACCAACAAAAAGAAAAGGCAATGTACTAAATGAGAGAAGATATCTGCAAATAATATATTTGATAAGGGATTAACATCCAAAACATACAAAGACCTCATGCAACTCAATAGCACAAAAAACAATCTGATTTAAAAATGGGCAGATGGTCTAAATAGACATTTTCTAAAGAAGACATACAGATGACCAACATATGAAAAGATGCTCAACTTCCTTAATCATGCAAATCAAAACCACAATGAGGTATCACTTTACGTTTGTTAGAATGGCTATTATCAAAAAGATAAGAAACAGCAGGCATAGACAGGAGTGTGGGGAAAAGAAAACACCTCTATACTGTTGGTAGGAATGTAAATTGGTGCCATATATATACACAATGGAATATTATTCCATTGAATAATTATTCCATTGAATGAATATTATTCAGCCATAAAAAATGAAATCATGCCATTTGCAACAAGACAGATTATGCTAAGTGAAATAAGTCAGACAGGAAAAGACAAATACCATATGATTTCACCTATATATGGAGTTAAAACAAACACAAAAACAAATTCATAGAAATAGAGAAAAGATTGGTGGGTATCAGAGGTGGTGGGTAAGATGAAGATGGAGAAAAATGGTGAAAGTTGTCAAATGGCATGAACTTCTAATTAAAAAATAAGTCATGAGGATGTAATATACAGTGTAGTGACTATAGCTAATAATACTGTATTGCATATTTGAAAGTTGCTAAGAGAGTAAATCTTAAAAGTTCTTATCATTGGGGAAAAAATCCATAATTATGTATGGTGACAGATATTAACTAGACTTACTGTGGTATTCATTTTATAGTATCTACAAACATTGAATTATTATGTCACACACCTGAAACTAATATAATGTTGTATGTCCATTACATTTCAATTTTAAAAAATAGTTACAATGGTAAATTTTATGTTATATATATATTTTACCAGAATTAAAAATACACAATTTTTAAAAAGCAAAAACAAACAAAAAGAATGAGACTAAAAGGAAGACTTTGTTTCAAAATAATAAAAAATTCAAAACATATTCTACCAACAGGATGTCACCAAAGGTTTGCACTTTGCATATCTCAGAATGACAATTTGTGATATGAGAATTAAAATTTGCTTCTTTTATTATGTGTGGTTGACTTTAGGAAGTTTGAAAGTCAATTATATTTCTGTATAACACTAACAAATAATATAAAAATGATATCATTCTCTATAGTATATTAAATATAATTGATCTATGACTATAACAAATGATGCATAATATAAAACACGATTAACAGATTTTAAGTCTTAAATTAATGTGGACATCATCGAAAAAACAACTGTAAACTCTTGAACTGACAATTACAATGACAGTGATGTTTATCTTGTAAGTTTTTTTTAAAGGTGAAGGGATAATTAAATCTTGGACCTCACTAGCATATGAGTAAGGAAGGGATGATTGAAATTATATTTTCTGTGGCTTTGTACTTGTTCTAAATAAAGGGGAGGGGAAAACATTGATTAATTTTAGAATTTTTAAGGATAAACATTAAATGTCAAATGTATAAGGTAAACATAAAAAATAGAATGCATATTCCTAAACTTAGAGTAGAAAAGTTTACAAGAACAGACAGGAAAAACGTTAAGCAAAGAAAAAGGAACAAAAAAAAAAAATCAAACTAAATAAAAAGGACAATATGAAAATAGAAATAAATCAAAATATATCAATAATCGCAATCAATACAAATGAACTATCAATGTAAATCATTACATTAACAGCTTAAAGGGGAAAAACTAGATCCCAAAAGACTCAAAAAGAAAAATAAATCAAAAAAGCACATGGTAAATGTCAGTAGTCATTCATGGTCAAAACTGTTAACAACTGGGAATTAAAGGAGGAAATATATTTAAGTTGAAAATAGAATATCTATAAAAAACCTATAGCAAATATTTTAATGACTGTTGAAATATTAAAAGAATTATCTTTGTAGTGAAGCACAAGACCAAATGCTCATTATCACCATTTGTTTTCAGCATTGCACTATTGGTGAGCTTAGCTATCACAGTAAGACAGGTGTAAGGGTTTCCAGAGGGAGAAACAAAAATGTCATTATTTGCTTGTTATCTACCTAGAAAATCCAGATGAATCCGTAAATTACTAGAGTTAACAAAGCGATTTAGTAAAATTGCTACATGTGAGATCAAGCGGCAAAGTTAACTTTTAATACCAAATACAGTTGAGAAGGTGAAGAAACTGTCATTCTCATACTTCGCTGAGTAAAGAATAGAATTTTACAACCATTCAGGCAAACTAATTGTCAGCATCTGTGAAGCTAAATACAGTAGTCTTTCAACATGAATGTGTTAGCTGTAATATTTTTTTATCAATGTCTTTGATCAGATTGAAGAAGTTCTTTTTGATTCTTAGTTTATTAAAATATGTTATTATGAATGAATGTTGACTTTAGTCAGATGCTTTTTTTTCTACTTCTATGGAGATGATTATATGGTTTTTCTTTGTTAGTCTGTTAAAACCATGAATTACATTGATTGATTTTCAAATGTCAGAGTACTTTGCATTTCTGGGATATATCTTTCTTAGCTATAATGTATTATCATTTTATATATTGCTAGATTTAAACTGCTAAAATTTTCTTAGAGACTTCTACATGTATGTTCGTGATAAATTTTGATGTATAGTTTTCTTGTCTTATAGAGTCGTCTGGTTTTGGTATCATAGTGATTATGGCCTCATAGAATGAGTTAAGCAATATTCCCTCTTCTTCCATCTTCTGGAAGACTGTGGGTAGAATTTGCACTCTATTTTCCTTAAATATTTGGTATAATTCACCAATAAAGCCATCTCCAGCTGGAGTTTTCATCATGGTAAAGTTTTAATCACCAATTCAATTTTTTTATATGTATATGACAATACTGCTTTATATCTCTTTGTGTGTGTTCTAGTAGTTTGTATCTTTAAAGCAATTTGTACGTTTCATCTAGGGAGTTGAATCTGTTGGTATAAAGTTACTCATAATGGCTGTGAATTGTGCAAGACTGTTGAATCACAGATCTGTACCTCTGAAACAAATAATGCAATATATGTTAAGAAAAAAAAAAGAAGAAGAAAAAGAAGAAGATAGCAGGAGGGGAAGAATGAAGGGGGGGAAATCGGAGGGGGAGACGAACCATGAGAGACTATGGACTTTGAGAAACAAACTGAGGGTTCTAGAGGGGAGGGGGGTGGGGGGATGGGTTAGCCTGGTGATGGGTATTAAAGAGGGCACGTACTGCATGGAGCACTGGGTGTTATATGCAAACAATGAATCATGGAACACTACATCAAAAACTAATGATGTAATGTATGATGATTAACATAACAATAAAAATTTTTTTTAAAGTTACTCATAACAGTTCCTTTCTATGGTGATGCCCTCTCATTCCTGATATTGATAATCTGTGTAATTCTCTTTTTTTCTTGATTAGGCTGGCTAGACTATTACAAATTTTATTGATCTTTTCATACAACTAACTTTTGCTTGCGTTGATTTTTCTTTGTTGCTTTTCTCTTATCTATTTCATTGATTTTTGTTCTCTATTGCTTTTCCCCTCGTTCTTATGTTTTACTTAACTTTTTGAAGGTGGAAGTTTAGATCATTCTTATTTTCTGGCAAAATACCTATAATATAATCCTATATAAATTCTATAATACTATACCATTCCCTTTAAGCTTGCTTTAGCAACATCACTCAGATTTTTATGTCATGTTTTCACTTTTATTCAGTTCAAAATGTTTGTATAATTTTCCTTGTTATTTCTTCTGTAAGTCATAGATTATTTAGATGTTTATTGCTTAATATCCAAATGTACTGGGGATTTTTCAAATATCTTTCTGCTGTTGATTTCTAATTTAATTCCTTTGTGATCAGAGAAAATATTCCATATGTTTCCAGAACTCTGTGTTGCACCATCCTGTGATTTTTTTTGCCCTGAAAATTATGCCTTTGCTTCTCTGAACTTTGAACAGTGTTTCTTAAACTCAGAGACAGCCAGCCTCTATGTGAGTGTCCCTTCTTTTCACTGCGGACCGGAAACTCCCCCCAAACAGTACCCTGAGTCATTTGTTGTGCTCACCACATTTGTTTTTATTCTCTTAAAATTCACTGTCTTGTGCTGTCTGTTGTACAATGTCTGAAAACCATAGGTTCATATATTTTGTCTGTTTTCCTATGTGTTTGGAAAAGAAGGATAAATCTGATTCCTTTTACTCAGTGATTGCCAGAAACTAGCCAATGACTGTTTAAAGCCAATTCTGTTTCCACACAAAGCAACAAAAAAATGTAACTTTGAAATGTAGTTAGTAGCAGAAACAAGGTAAGGTATCTAGGAATATATCTAACAAAAGACGTGCAATTTGTAGACTATTATAAAAATTGATAAAATACATTATTTAATACCTAAATAAATGGAGGAAAAATCGTGTAATGAATATGAAGACTCAATGGCATTGATTTATCTGTAGATTGAATGCAATACCACAAAGGGAAAAAAAAAATTCCAGCTTTACTGAGATGAAATTGACACATAACATTGTGTAAGTTCTGTATATGAACATGTTCATTGACAAACATATTTTGCAGAAAGATTACCACCATAGCATTTCCTTTGTTGTGCAGAGCCTTTGTAGCTTGATATAGTCTCACTTGCTTATTTTTGTTTTTGTTGCCTTTGCTTTTGGGGTCAAATTCAAGACCCATGTCAAGGAGCTAATACCCTGTTGTCTTCTAGGAGGTTTATGGTTGAAGGTCTTACATTCAAATCTTCAATCCACTTTGAGTTGATTTTTGTGCATGTTGTAACAGTGGTCCAGTTTCATTCTTTTGCATATGGTTGTCCAGTTTTCCCAGCATCATTATGGAAGAGACGGTCCTTTCCCCACTGTATATTCTGGGCTTCTTTGTCATAAATTAATTGACCATATATGTGTGGGTTTAATTTGGACTCTCTATTCTGTTCCATTAATCCATGTGTCTATTTGTATACCAATACCATATTGTTTTGTTTACTCTAACTTTGTAATATAGTTTGAAATCAGGGAGCATGACGCCTCCAGCTTTGTTCTTCTCTCTTAAGATTGCTTTGCCTATTTGGGGCCTTTTGTGGCTCCATACAGATTTTAGGATTGTTTCTCTATTTCTGTGAAAAATGCCACTGGAATTTTGATAGGGATTTCATTGAATCTGTAGATAGCTTTAGGTAGTTTTGGATATTTTAACAATATTAATTCTTCTAATTCATGGGCCCAAAATATCTTCCTATTTATTTGTGTTCTTTCTTAATTTTTTCATCAGTGTCTTATGGTTTTCATTGTGTAGATCTTTCACCTGCTTGGGTATATTTATTCCTAAGTATTTTATTATATTTGATGCTGTTGTAAGTGGGATTATTTTCTTAATTTCTCTTTCTGGTAGTTTATTGTCAGTGCATAGAAATACAATGGATTTTTTAATTGATTTTGTATATTGCAACCTTACTGAATTCATTGATTAGTTTTAACAATTTTTGGTATAGTCTTCAAAATTTCTCATATATATGATATCATGTTGTTGGGGCACCTGGGTGGCTCAGTCGGTTAAGCAACTGCCTTCAGCTCAGGTCATGGTCCCAGGGTCCTGGGATCGAGCCCCACATCGGGCTCCCTGCTAGGCAGGAAGCCTGCTTCTCCCTCTCCCACTTCCCCTGCTTGTGTTCCCTCTCTCACTGTGTCTCTCTCTGTCAAATAAATAAATAAAATCTTTAAAAAAATAAAATAAGATAAAATAAAATTTGTTTTTAATTATCTGAGGAATACAAAAAAATCTATATCATTTTTGGTATATCAGTAGTTTGCTGCTTCCATCATTAAGTGTTGTATTTGTTATTTTAAAATTGCCTTAACCTAAAAAAATATTCTAAGTTATAAATTTCCCATGAAGAGCCTTTCCAGAAAGCAGGCTTTCGCTGGGTTAAAATTAGGGGTCTCCTGAGGACATAAAAAGAGATGTCAAGGAAGAAGCAGGAAGTGAAAGGAGCCCAGGGCTATGACGTGACATTAAAATATAATGGAAAATAAACTTGTATTTCACAGTTTTCTTAACTGCCCATAAGTGAATACATTTTTTTTGTCTATAAGTTGTTTTAGGGAGGAAAAGAATCATATGAGCAATCCTTCCTTCAAATGAAGATGGAAGACACTTCCAAAAGAGATCTTTGGAACCTCATCTGGTTTTGTAAATTAGAACTGTTAAAGAGGAGAAACATCAAACTTCTCTTTAGGATAGATGCTGCTCTGTTTCTCTACATAAATATCTATATTGCCTTGTTTGTGAGCACGAGTCTGCAGAGATATGAGGGTTATAGACTATTCCCACAAAACATGGAGTAAATTCTTCCTTTCATTCCTTCTAAAGAGTGTTCAGGGTCTGGTGCGAACTTCTTTTGTTCCAGAAAAACAAGTGCAAGGTGCTCAGTGGGTCTTTATTTATTTAGAAAAAATGAAAACACTCTACTGCAGGAGCTTCTATTTTCTAATTTACTGCAAATTTTGGAAAACAGCAGCCAAAGGATTTGCTAGGAAGGATTCTGAAGCTGTGGGGATAATCTCTCTCTCATTTTGAGGAGAGTTTGCTATGCCTTCCAAGAAAAAGAGATGCTCTCCAGGGAGAGCCAAAGGCCAGTGCCAGAGAACCAAAGAGCCAGGAGATGAGTTCTGGAAAGGTGGCTTCAGAGTCTTTTTGAGACAAATCCATCTTTAACCTTTGTTACTCATTGCTATTAGAGTGGTAGTTTTGTGTTTGTCTTTTTCAATACTGTTGGGGAGAAGGAATGGAATTAAATTTCCTTTCAAGGGTTTGTATTATCTGCTTTGCAGCGTGACTGGTGTGATAGTGCAAGGGGTCATGTTGGGTCTACCAGGCAGCCATGGTTAGGCCGCAGTGAGAAAATCATGTCTGTCCTCTGGTAGCAGGATGACTCTGGACATCTCCTTAAATCCAGCTTGTGAAAAAAGAATTTGCATTGCCCAAGCTACAGAAAGTTGGAGAGACAGACAAGGTAGACTTTTGTCTAGCCCTAGGTTCACAAAGGGGAAATAGAGTATCAAATGCGTGCAAATAGGAATTTGAATTATTTTTTCTTGCAAGAAAATATACATAATATTAAATTTACCATTTGGGCCACTTTTATTTTTATTTTTTATTTATTTTTAAAGATTTTTTTTTTGAGAGAGAGAGAGCATTCACGAGCAGGGGGAGGGCTCAATGGGGCGGGGGGAGAGAGAAAGAGAGAATCTCCAGCAGACTCCCCGCTGAGCATGGAGCCTGACATGGAGCTCAATCCCATGACCCTGAGATCATGACCTGAGCCAAAATCAAGAGTCAGACACTTAACTGACTGAGCTATGCGAGCGCCCCCATTTTGGCCATTTTTAAACGTATAGTTCTGTGACATTAAAGTGCATTTGCATTGTTGTGGAACCATCAGCACCAGCCATCTCCAGAACTTCCTCACTTCCTCTTTCGAAACTCTCTACTCACAAAATGCTCACCCTCCAGCCCACCCGTCCTCCAGCCCCAGTGTTCTTCTTTTCTCTAAGTATTTGACTACTCTAGGTACCTCATGTAAATGGGATCATGTAATATTTGTCCTTTTATGACTGGCTTATTTTACTTAGCATAGTGTCCTCAAGGTTCACTCACGTTGTTATAGCATATGCCAGAATTTCCTTCCTTTTTGAGGGTTGAATAATATTCCATTATTATTATATGCATGTACCATACTTTGTTTATCCACTCAACCATTGATGGACACTTGGGTTGCTTCCACCTTTTGGCTACTGTGAATAATATACAGCTGTGAACATGGGTGTATAAATATCTGCCCAAGTTCCTGCTTTCATATCTTTTGGGTGTATCCTCAGAAATGGAATTACTGGATCATATGGTAAATCTATGTTTAATTCTTTGAGGAACCACCAATACCATTTTCCACAGTTAGCTGCACAATTTTATATTCTCACCAACATTGCACAAGGATTTCAGTTTCTCCACATCTTTGCCAACACTTATTTTCTGATATTTTGGCCATAATTATCCTAACGGTTGTGAAGTGGTGTCTCCTTGTGGTTTTGATTTACATTTCCCTAATGATCTGTGATGTTGCATCTTTTAATTTTTAAAGCTATGATGTCATCTAATATTCAAAGAAAGGAGCCATTTCTTAATTTTACTACTTTTTTTGATGCCAGGTTTCTTTATTACTTTTCCATAAAATTTACTGAGGTTTTAATAAAGAGAAAGAGGAAACGTAATCTTTAAACACATTGAAAGCCAACAATGTGTGTTGCCTTTGTTGGTGGATCATAAGACTTTCATGTTTAAAGGATGCACTTCATATGAATTCACCCTTCATCAAAAGTTAATTGAACACCGGACGCCTGAGTGGCTCAGTAGATTAAGCGTCCAACTCTTGATTTCGGTTCAGGTCATGATCTCAGGGTCGTGAGATCAAGCCCCATGTCCAGTTCTGTGCTCAACACAGAGTTTGCTTAAGACCTTCTCTCTCTCTCCCTTTGCTCCTCCCCCACTTGCACTCCCTCTCTCTAAAATAAATAAATAAAATCTTTCTTAAAAGGTTAATTGCACAGAACACTAAGATTTTATTTTATCTTCATATTTTGATTAGAAGTTATTAACAAATTTTTTAAAAAGCTAATTGAACATGTAGAATTTCCCCAGATGGTTTAGCACATTGTTAATTTTATTCAATTTTGCTCTTTCGCATCACGATTAGTTCTACCCCCTTACTGCCACTAAATCAAAGCCTATGGGAACCAGAAAGGTATCTCAGAAAAGCATTACTCGTCTGTTGAACTAAGTGTCTTTCCATATTTGCACAAGTGCCTACAAGTTCTGAAATAACCTCTTCTCACTTTTTTTCATTTTTAAGATTTGGCTTTAATTAACCTCGAAAATTTGCGGTGCCTGGGTAGCTCAGTCAGTTGAGCAGCTGCCTCCAGCTCAGGTCATGATCCCAGGGTCCTGGGATGGAGTCCCGCATTGGGCTCCCTGCTCAGCGGAGAGCCTGCATCTCCCTCTCCCTCTGCCTGCCTCTCTGCCTACTTGTGCTCTCTCTCTATCTCTCTGTCAAATAAATAAATAAAACCTTTAAAAAAAAAAAGAAATTCAATATGTTGGATGTCTCATAATAATTAAGAATCTGAGCAAGATAATTTGAAATTAAACAAATGAACACCCGTCACCTTTTTAAGTTATAGCAAGAGACTTCATAAGCTCACCCACTTGTCAAATAATCATTGTGATGCAGCTTCTCTCCTTGAAGTCTTCAGTTTTCTCTGTTGTTTTCCTCTTCAGAATGACATAGTTCTAATTAGAATTATTTTCAAAGGAAGGGGGTGTGGTTTTTTATCAGCATTGCCTTGTTTGCAGTTTGGAGTGAGTAAAGGGTACTACTCATTAGAATTACAAGTATTTAAAACCTTGTGGGTACATCTGAATACACTATTATTACTAAGTTACTCATAAGAATGACTTTTAGGGTGCCTGGGTGGCTCAGTCGTTAAGCGTCTGCCTTCGGCTTAGGTCATGATCCCAGGGTCCTGGGATCGAGCCCCGCATCGGGCTCCCTGCTTGGCAGGAAGCCTGCTTCTCCCTCTCCCACTCCCCCTGCTTGTGTTCCTGCTCTCGCTATCTCTCTGTCAAATAAATAAATAAAATCTTTAAAAAAAAAAAAAAAAGAATGACTTTTAGATTGTCCAACATTTTCGGGTGGTTATATCTTAAGTTGTACCTTCAATAATGTCACTGAAGGCCAGCCTAATAAGAAATGGTTTCTCTTTACTTCAGGATTCTAATCTTAAATATAAAATTTTAACTTGCACTTAGAGCTGATACAGCTCTTAAAATAGCACATGGAAAACCTTCTGTGACTACAAAATTCCAGCCTCCATCACACAACCTGGCTGTCTAACACATTTTTGTACAACTTTTCCAAGCTGCTTCCAAATCTACTGTTATTTCAGTAAGTCATTCAGTCTTCTATGTATGGGAGTGTTTTGCAATAAAACCCAGAGAAGTTCTTCTTGGCATTGACAGTCTTATAATTTTGAGACTCTTTTACAATACAGAAGTACAGATGGGTGACATCATGGTGTAAAGCAACTTTTATTGGACTCATAAGAAATGCCTTTTAAAGGATTCTTAGAAATTAGAGTTGTTAAATCAAGAAATCTTTGTAGCATTTAACCAGGAAATTGAGGAATCTCAACTTACAAGCCTTTGTCTTGAATCTATGAAGCAAGAAAAATTTTACAAGTTAAGTTCAGATTATAGATTTGGTTACCCTTGCACTCAAACCATGCCTCCCTCCATGTGGCAACCTATGTACATTAACTATTGGTAGATAATGGCAAAACTGATATAATCCAGCTAGCCAAAGGGGTGGGTGCTACTCCTGTCCTCCTGCATTTTGTAATTAAGTGAGAATCAATATTGGGTGTTCATGAAGTCCATCTGAGACTCTCCTCAAGTCCCTGAATGTGATGTAAGTTCCAAATAGTAGAGTGAGGCAATTTGAGAAATGGTTCACATCTGTTTTTGAGCCAGATCACAAAGTGCACTCATCTAGACATAGAGGGAGGCAAGGGATCCATACAGCAGGTTTTGGTCAAGGAGACAGGATTCAGAATGGTATTGTCATTCACGAATTGTTGATTGGCTGCTATAGAGGAGGGATGAACAAACTATGTTTAACTTTCTCTGGCCAGCTGTTTTTGTAAATAAAGTTTTATTGGAACATAGCCTTGCCCAATCATTTCTGCTTTCACACTCTGAGAGCAAAATTGAATAGTTGCAACAGGGACCATATGGCCCACAAAACTGAAAATATTTACTGGCTGGCCTCTTACAGAAAAAGTTTGCTGATCACAGCTATGGAAAGATTTTGCTAGGATACCAAAGCAATATTTAGTCAGGACGAATAGGAAAATTGATCATTTATAACCATACAGATTACTACCTTTAATTCATGTGTTATTTTACAATCGTCCACGTACTTTCATATTTATTATCTCACTTGATTGTTGCAATAAACAGAGCAAATACTATGATCCTTCTTTAAGGTGATTTGGTCTTGAGAGGTGAAGTGACTTCTCTGTGGTTACACAACAAATTAAGAGTATCCATTCCTAGGCGTATGAACATGGTGAGCTTAGAAGTCAGACAGATCTCACCAAGTTGTTTTGCTTGACACCTGGCCAGAAAGCCAGATCAGGAGGCAGGGATGGGAAGGTCAAGAGGCCTGGGCGAAGCTGAGGCTGAGCCACCTGTAGTGCCCAGGAGAGCATTGCCACCACTGTCAAGCTCTTCCACTGAACTTGACCTCCACGAGCTAGTAGGCTCCACGTGAAACTGCTTGCTCACACCCTCCAGACTGCCACTCTCTCCATCTGCTCCTCAACACAGGATGTTGTGCTTCTAGATTGGAGTTGCTTGATCCCCATGACGCTAAACTCAGGCAGACACCCTATCCTCAGCTCTCATGGCTACAGGGTGGCAGCGCATTTGGGCGTCCGGCACATGACATCTGAGAGGGCAGAGGCATTTTTCCCAGGTACGGTTGTAACTGAACAATCACTGAATGTCCACACGCAGTGCGTGGTATGGATTGCAGCCAGACTTTTTGATCACTAGAGAAGAGAGCGAGCAGAGCCTGGGGTCAAAATAACTGAGTTCAAATCCCAGCTTTGCTATGAATTATACATGAGATCTTGGGTGACTTTCTGGGCCTGTGAGTACTTCAGTTTATTCATCTCTAAAATGGGATCACAATAGTACCTCCCTCCTAAGGTGGCTGTGAGGGTGACTTAGAACAGTTTGGGTATGTAATAAATACACAGTGAGTGTTAACCACTTCTATTCACGATCATCACTATCTTGAGGAGACCTGGGGCCCTGTAGCAGCCTATAGTTTTCATCTTGAGTGACATCTTTATTGTCTTTATGGTACTTGTTGCTTCTACATCCTTAATTGCATGTGAATTGTCATGTGCATCTTCTCAGTCACCCAAAGGATATCCTGCAGGTTGGAAAGAAGATAGAATTTAGGAAAACCCACCCTCTGTCTGCAACACCAAGGTGCTGGCGCTGGGAAGATACCGATCACTCTAGCTTCTAAGGCAGAGTGTGGCTGACTGTGAATCTTTGGAAGGGCAGGGTAAAGAAATTCACATTTATTGAACGCTATCATGTGCCAGACAAGGTGCGGATTTGTCACTTCAGTTGAATCACTGTCTCAATTTTATTGATGAGAATAAAACTTGTCCAAGGCTGAGCCCCACTTAGAATTTAGAAGTAACTTCATGTCCAATTGGTTCCAAAATGTATACTCTTTCCAGCACATAATTCTGCCTCCGATAAAGTGCTAAGTAGCTGTGCATTTATCAACTATAAATGGGGAATGGCATGGTATTTGCACTTGGAGTAGAGTCGTATGATCACATATTCACAGAACCTTTTTATAGTTCAGAGAGAGTTTGTGTAGACTCTCCCTAAGGGAACACAGAATAATTGAGGTTGGAAACAGCTTAACCTCAAGTCATAAAAGCCACTGACAGGGGAAACCAAGAGGAAAATGGTTACCTTCAGTGGGGAAGGGGTTGTGTGCTCCTGGTACCAGCTATGTGTTCAGTTGGTGGAAGGAATGTTTTCATCTTAGAAAATATAACCCCTTGAACGCTTTATTTTTACATCACTATTGGTCTTTTAGAAAGCATGGTCATTACAAGTATTCATTTGTTCATTAAAATAAAGTCTGAGCTCTTTAAAAAGTAAAATAATTTATGGGGCGCCTGGGTGGTGCAGTGGGTTAAGTGTCAGACTCTTGGTTTCAGCTCAGGTCATGATCTCAGGGTCACGATCTCAGAGTTGTGAGATCGAGCCCCGCATCAGTCTCCAAGCTCAGTGGGGAGTCGGCTGGAGATTCTCTCCCTCTCCCTCTGCCCCTCCTTTCGCATTCTCTCTCTAAAATAAATAAAAAATTGTAAAAAAAAAAAAAGGAAAATAATTTATATCTCTTCCCCAGACCCCCCCCCCACCTCACCACAAACACATACACACAACTCACACACATACACACACGTCCAATGTCACAAGGACACACAACTCTTCTTATTGATCAGTAGGTACCCCATGGTAGCCCAGACAGGTATGGAAATTATATTCTTCTGTTTCCTTCTTTTCCATGGTGCTATGCATGTTCTATAAACAGCAGGAGAAGTAATTATGTAGGTGGGCATTCGCTACACCATCAACTTCTGGAGTATAATATAAGAATGTGCTAAGGCGAGGAAATATTTGCTTGAACTAATGCCTGGAAACAGAATGTGGTATGTACTTCAGAGTAATATAAACCGCACATCTGGTTCATTTTTGTATATGGTACCTGAGTGGGTGGGGTAGTATTTACATTCATTTTCCTCTTCTAAGCTGTCCGTCCGGTGTCTAGTCTGTGAACGCTAGGAAGTTCCATGTATGTGTGTGTGTCTTTTACTTTGCATATTCTAGCATCTGCCGTTCACTCCGACTTGGAGCATTTCCCGTTGCAAAACTGCCACCGGGGTCTTCGAAACACACATTTACATTCCACAGGTCTAGTAAATGGGCTATGTGGCTGCATGATGCCTTTTGTTTAAAAGAAATCCAGTGGCAGCCCAGCACTTTCTATACAGCTGCACTTTCCACTGTTAACTGTGGCAGTTGAAGAGTGAAGCTCAAAGGAATTTTTAGAATCTGCTGCCCCAGCAGGTAACATTCTGGGGTTGGTTCTTTTTATTGTTGTGGGGTTTTTTTCTGCTGTTTAAAATGTCCAAACCTTCTCGCTTGGCTAGACCTTTCTTTGCTAATGCAGCTTCTAAGCTGCCATCACCTCGAAGGGACGATTTGAACAGCAAACAGAAAAAAACCAGCGTAGGTGAGAAGATTTTGAGAACTGGAAGTGAAGGAAATTTGGTCAAACAGCAGCAGGTGCAAACGGCAGTCACTCCTGCTCAGCAGAAGACTTCACCACACAAAGGTAATATTTTAAATCCGCTGCTTTTGTCAGCTTATGCTTAGATACTTCTTTCTTAATAATACTGCCAGATAACTTAAATGAGGGAGACTTGTTACGGTTTCAAAAACTTATCCGATGGTGTGAGTGTGACATCTTCTAAAATCCTGGAGTATGTTGCTAAAATAACCAATAATGAGGAAGATGGAGGTAATAGAACTTTCCTTCATTAATTAAGGAATGATAAAAGAAAAACTGAGTGTTTTCACTTCTTTTTGAGGAGGACGGATTTTATTCTTGGTTGTGTTTCATAGTCTGTCATAGTCCAGTTAATGAAGTTTCTTTTTTTATTGCTTGCCTATATGAAAAGAAACAAAAAAAGAAGGGACGTGTCCTAAAACCACATCATTAACTGGCCAAAGAATTTTTGCATGCTTAATTTTTTGCAGTCTCTTTTAAAAATGGATTTGTGTCTGAAATGATAATCTAACAACATGATTCCCTGCCAGGATGACCAAAATCTCTGCTAACATTGTTACCTGGAACATTTAGGTGAGGGTTCTGAGCTGCATATCACTTAGCAAGAATATTATTGACTATTTGACCTGGAATTAAGAAATATGGTGACCAAACTATTATTATTTTAGGGTCCATAATCAGAGAGGGCAATGAATCCACAGCTTAAAATATAATAATAATTTTCTCCATTACACCAAGAGCTACATATTAAATCACCAAGCAACATTTATATTAGTTATTTTTTTAAATTACATTTTGAACTCTGGCTCAGAAATGTAATTTTTGACACTGTGATTTTATAGTAAAATAAAAAAATTGTTTTAATATTCTCATTCTTATAACTGGAAGCTTTTACTTTATAGAAAATAATAAGTTCATTTTATAATTTTAATCCTGATCTCTTCTCTATTAAAAACTATTACAAATGAATATGCAGTGATGCAATTTTGTGCCATGTACTAGTTCAAAGATACAAATTTATGTCTGGAAAATTTTTAATTTTTTTCTTAACTTGGCTTATTATTGTTTTATCCACTTTGGTCAATGGAATGCCTGGACAATAACTATTTTATTGACCAAAATACTTTTTAAGAGATACATATAATGAACACTGAAGGACTTTAGAAGTATTGATGATAGTTGCTTAATAGAGTGAATTTTGACTACTTAAAAGAAGTTCTCTTTGATATTGTAATGTGTAAAAGTCTGAAAAAAATTCTTCCAAAGAAAGAATTTCAGCCGCCTCAAGTTGAAAAGTATCCAGACATTTAATGGTGTATATATCCGTGTCTGAATAAGGTATGCTCAGGGAGGGACTTTTTAAACAAACAATCTAAAACTAGATGCTATTCCAAAGATTTTTCAGAATTCCTTCTTTTGACAACCTGTGAGGATATCTTTGAATAGATTTAGTGGATGAAAATAGTGTTTCTTTGAAAACAGATTTTTTGGGGGGTTAGTTAAAAGTCATTAGAAACCAAGGATGATTATTGAGTTGCAAGGTCAGTATAGATAATGCATATTTTTGTTTAAAAAAAAAATGAACTGGGAGCAGATTACATAATAATAAGATGGTGTTTCCTTTGCATCTCCCCGAGAGGATTCAGGCTGTCCAAAAGGAGAGTTCTACCACAAAACTCCTGAAATTGGCAGCAGGACCGGATCCTTTTGAAAGACAACACTCATCAGAATATGTATTTTATTAACATTTTAAATATTTATTTTTAATCAGAATTCTTTTTTTTCATAGCCACACACATCGTATCACACAGTACCAATAGAAACCTTTCATTGTTGGAGAACAGGACGAAGACTCTATAGAATAGCCCAGTCTTGCATTAGGCTTTTACTTACGGTGGTGGTCATTATGATCAAGAAATCCAAACAACAATCGTGCCACCTTAGGCTTGTGCTGAGTTTGTGTGGGTTCTTGCCCATCACATTAAGATCTCAGTGTTGGTTCTTTAGAATGCATATTTCATTTGGCCAACGGGGTTTAATTTAGTATGTACAGTTTCTCACATATCTGACTCTCATTTTTCCCCCCTTGTGTCATTTGTTTAGTTGTATAAGTATATTCTGGTAATTTTAAACTTTATTTTAAGTTTGTCTTCATTTAGTTTATTTCATAAATTAATGCAGTGACATTTCCCTTCACTGCTTTTCCACATCTCCCCCCTCTTAAATTTTGTCATCTGTACTTTTGTTTCCATATTAAAAAGGTTAATAGTAGTTATTTTTTGGTTAACATAATTAAGTCTTCCATGGCTTATCTACAGACAGGTAATTCTATAAGTTGCAAATCAATAAAGTGTATAGCTAATGAGGCCCCATATTGTTATTGCTAAGCCAAAGAGGTGTGCTATAATCATTACTCTTATAAACTTTCCCTCCTCAGCACTTCTAATTCTTCCAAGGATGGTATAGATATGATCGTATTCACAGAACTCCCTTTTCTTCCAGGCACTTCTCTCTGTATCCCTCAGTCCTCCTGCCCTCCTCTGTCCTGACTGATTTCTCCAACACTTGGACAGGTCTCTCTTAGATTACTTCTTCATCTAGCTGAAGCACATCCCCAAGAAACTTCCTAAGAAAAGGAAAATGGGAACTAAACTTTCTGAGTGTTTACCTGTCCAGCAAATATCTTGACTCTCTTTTTTTACATTTCAGTGATAGTTGGGATAGGATAGATTTTTAGACAGAAAATAATTTTTCCCTCATAACATTAAAGGCCTTTCTCCATTACCTTTTGGGATCTAGAAGTGTTGACGAGAAGTCCCATGTTGTTCACACGTTCACACATTGCTTTGCAGGTGACTTTTTCTCTCTTTCTTGAAGCTTTGAGGATATTCGCTTTATCCTTGATGTTCTGAAATTTCACTGATGTATGTTAAAGTGTGGGTCTTTCCCATTTATTTTGATGGAATACTTTGATGGGCACTTTCAATTTAAATAGTAATGGCCTTCAGTTTTGTGAATTCTTTTTTATTAATTCTTTGATAAACTCTTCTTCTGTATTTGCTTGGATTTTCTCATTACAGTGCTCCTATGAGTTGGCTTTCCAATAGACTGCATCAATTTTCTGATCTTTATCTGTTCCTTATTTTTTTTTTAGCTCTATGTTATCTAGATTTTCTTGACCTTATCTTCCAACTCTTTTGTCGAATTTTGATCATATTTTTAATTTGCAAGATTTTCTTACTCTGATTATTTTGAGACCAAAACACATGGTGTTATTTTCAGACTATAAGCAGTATATCTGTGTGCTTTATTTACCTGTTACAGTTATATTTGATGGTACCATACATTCATGTTTAATGATGCAGCCACATCCCTGTAATGTTGGTGTGCTTTCTATTCTGAGCCATGGTCTAAATGAGTTCCTAGAACCAAAGACACTGTCAATCAATAAACTTTAGGACAACAGATTTCATATCTAATTTTCACCCATGAAGCACTCTCTTCATGATGAAAACCCACCAAATGACAGATGAATGTTGAAGTGTGTGTTGATGTGTGCCAACAAATTTTATTCAGGACAAGGGTCTAAGTTGACATTTGAGAATGTGGCATTTCTTCCTGAGTGTTCTCTATTCTCCTGAATTCTGTTTTAGGTATATTTCTGCAAAATTTGTTTTGTCCTGGTTTTATCTATTTATTTCTTTGACCTCTTAACTGTTGTTATAAATAAAGAAAAATACATTTTTTAAGAAGTGGGCATGAACACTGCCCACTAGCTTAGTTTGAAAATATAGTTTCCATATCTTGTATATTTGTAATGATGATGGTAATGATATGTGAGCTCTAACGAGCTCTTCCTATGTGCCCAGCACACTTCTTTTTTTTTAAAGATTTATTTATTTATTTTAGAGAGAGAGGGAGGGAAAGAGGGGGAGGGACGGAGGGAGAGAGTGAGAGAGTCTCAAGCAGACTCTCTGCTGAGCCCACACGCAGGGGTTAATCTCATGACTATGAGATCACAACTAGAGCCGAAACCAAAAGTCAGTCACTCAACTAACTGTGCCACCCAGGTGCCCCTGCCCATCACACTTACAAGTACATTATAAATGTATTGTCTTATCTTGTATAATCCTTACAGCAATCCTATGATGGAGTACTATTACTATCCCTTTTACATGAGGAAACTGAGACAGGGAGCTTCAGTTATTTGCCCAACATCATGTAGACAGGAAAAAGTAGAACAGAGTTCTAGTTCTGGAAGTTCATACTCCTGAACTTGCACACTTCACCACTATGCTAGAGCACCTTTCTATAAAGAAAAACAATTCGTCTGTCAAAAAAAGTTACTATAATTTAAAACTTTCTGATTGGACAGTCTGGTCCCTGAAAAAAAAAACATCCGGTGACATCCTATAGTTCAGAAAATGCTCTTCTGGTTTCTGCCTTTTTACTTGTTGCCCCAGATTTCTGTTTCTTCAACAAAAGAAATGAAAAGGGAAGAGAACAAATTTCAGTTAATCAATTTATCACAATACTATAAATGTTTTTCTAATAGTGAGAAATGAAAGGATACATTGAATACAGGACCTTGCAATTCCAAAATGTATACTCATGCCTACAGACTTGAGTGTGCACGAGTACGTGCACACACACACACACAGAAACACAAATAGTCTGCATACAATTCAAGAGAGGCTCTTCTTCCATCACACATGACCTGGTGGTCCAAGTACAAGCCTGTAGGCCAAAAATCATGCAAGTCTCATTCTTTTCTAACACAGTCTCCCTCTGTGGCCTTGAGCAAGGCCATTATCCTTCTTGACTGAGTTTCATTAACCATTAAAGAATAATACATGGTTTATGGGGGGAAGTAGTCGTGAGGATTAATGACTTAATGTGTATTCAGTGCTTTCAAGAGCACATGTACTGCGTGGATACTCTAAGTTAAGCACAATGTGGTCTCTTTTTACCTTCAATTGCTGTGGAAGGTAAACACTTACTCTCTCACAAATATCATGCACCTACACCAGGAAAACTCCACAATAAACCTCTGATGCTTGCTCTAAACTATTCTTTATGGGTAATATCACATGTGTCCTATTTGCCATCCCACAGGTTGATTGAGATTGTCTGTGAATGCCTGGAACTCAGTTGTCCCCATCTATAAATAAAAAATATTAATAACTGGAGCACAAAAAGTATGTTTTTTCTCTCTTGTAGGGCTCAGTTTCATTCTGGATACTACTGATGGGATATAGTGACATTAGGCCCTTGCACAGTTAAATAGCAAGGAAGTTGATTGTGGCTATAGGTAGGCAGTGCCTCTAAAAGGGGTACTCACTTTACTGCTTTTCCCCGTAACAAACTGATGATACCAGTAAATAGTCAATAGCCAATGGTAGGGCCTGCACTTTGTCTAGTATTTTCCAGAGGCAGCAGTGGATTTGTACTGATGATGCACATTACTTTATCTGACTGCCTTTGTGACCAATCGACTCATTTTTGAGGAGAGCTAAGGTGAAGGGCATAGTATTTCTTTAATAGAGCAATGGTCTGTTATACTTACAGTTATTAAATTCATAGTTTTGGCTCATTGTTGATACCAGTTAGTCCAGAGTCACGCGTTACACATCTGTATAGGCCAATAAGTTTCTCTCCATCCTATTACCGAAATTCACATGGCTTACCCTGGAAGTTGTTTTACAAATAAAAATGAAACATACTTAATGCTGCTTACCAGTATTTAATGAGAATTTTTTCTCCAACTAGATATGGTATGAGCTATGACTGTGTGAATATCAAAAATTAATATTTATTTCTAGAGTTCTCTTTATTTTCTGTTATTAATCTTATCTATATTTGTCTTCTACCCAGTAATAGCTGAGAAGAAAGAAATATAAGTAACGTGTGTTCTCATATTTCTCATATTGCTTACTCGATTCTGTTAAAATTCAATGTGTTGGGAAAGGAGTGTGAGACTACCTCTTTAAATTAATCTGGGGTTTTCTCCGAACTAATCTGTGTACTTTCAGTTACTTTGACATAGTCCACTTAGCCAAGAGAGGTCAATAACTCACAAGTCTGATGAAAAATTAAATGCACCTGCATCAGAGACGCATGGGCTGCTGAGGAAAAAGAGAATTCACAGTCTTAGAATTTTAGAGTGGGATAAAAACTTAAAGATCATCTAATTCATCTCTCTCTTTTGATATATATGGAAAAAGTCTAGTTACTTCTTTTGGTCAAGACTAAAGGTGCACAGTCTTGAGCCAATGTCTTCTAACTTGATGCTTTTTATCCTTCCATATATCTTAAACAAAAATGCAAAAACTGTTAGAACACCTTCAGGTTTCCCTTCAAATGCTCACTTTCTTGACATGGACTCCTACTGACCTGTGATCCATAGCGTCTCCTGTTCTGTGCCACCCACGCTCCTGGTACTCCATTGTTACTTGCCTACTTACTCCAAGTTCAAGATCCCTGGCCAGTGCGTAGTGCAGTCACAACTCACTTGTTGTATTGATTCTTTATCAGATTTTATCTTTGTAACTAAATTACAATCAGAGTTCGTTTAATGCTGGGAAGTTGTGAATAGTGTCTCTTATTATGTTTATAATACAGAGTTTTGCTTTTGGTTGCTTATCTCTAATGGGCCTGATAAAAGAATATATTTCTTAGCTCAATACAGTTAAAAATATCATAAAATGGTTTTCTGTCTCTCCTTTAACTAGAGTTGAAAGTTAAAGTAACAAACTCTATTTGTACAAATATTTTTCTAAAATCTGTATTATTCGGTACCTTCCAAAATTTCATCTGTGTGCCAGTGAAAACTTTCCTCTATAAAGAATTTAGGAGATTGTATACAACCACAAGTGAGGAATTTTGCCAACCTCAGTGGAAGATTTTACTGCCTGAACTACTTAAACTTTCATTCCTGTACTCAAATTTTTACTTTGCTATGTATGTTGCTTCCAATTTTAAGTTTTTACATTAATGAGCCACCTTTTCTTCAAAATATTTCTATTCTGTTGGATTCATTTAAACAATCAGAATTGGAGCATTTGAAAAATAATCAGAATTTGTATCGATGAACAAATGTGTGGTTACCTTTTTATTTGGGGATATTATAATAATTCTTCCAAGCAAGTAAATCATGTCCGTGTATCATTCTAAGCTATATATGTTCTTAAGAATAATTTCATTAATCTTGGCCATTTAGGAGCAAACTACCATGAACCTCTCCACCTGTCTGGCTTTCTCGAAGACTACTTACCTCTTGTATAATCACATCATACCAATCTTCTTAACTCATGGCCAGATAAGGGAAGGATAAGTGTCTGGGAATTTGAAAATCTAGACAGAAGGAAAAACCTTCTTCTTAATGATGCTGCTGTGCCAGGTTAACTATTATGGTTTCTTGAGTTAATGATCTCCAGGGTCTTAATTTAAGTCAAAAACTCTACCTCTATGGTGTTGTCCCCTTTTGGCAAGAGGAAAAAACTCAAATGGGTTCAGATTACCTTTACCTTCCATGTTTCTAAAATGTACAATGACACTACCAAAATAAACTGGAAAACACCACAAATAGGTAAAGAATCCTTTCTTATATACAAGAAACATCAGTCAAATATATGTCAAGGATACAGATTTTTGTTGTTGTTTTATATTTCTTGACAATTCATATTTATAGATACATTACACAAGATAAACTTTAAAGGAAATTCACTTTTAAACAATTATTTATTCAAAGTACAGAACACTGTGTTTATATCTGACAGTTTATCATATACATTATGATATATATAATATACTGGTATGTTGCCAATTATGTATATTCATTATTTTTAAATTAATAAACCTAAGAAGTTCCATTTGAATGTAAGTTAAATATACATTAGATTGATTTTTTTTTTTTGAGCCAATGTTTTAATAATTGATTCTGGTGATGAGGTTGTTTTCTGAAAATATAATTGCTATCATGACTTTACTGACACCCCCCCTGCTCCCACCCCCCGAAATAACTCATTGACTATCTACTATGTATCTGGCATTTTGCTAAATAATAGAAAGTTTAAAAAATTAAGTAAAACATGGTCTTTATCCTTGAGGAGGATTTTACAAGAGTGGGATATCCTGGTTATCTGGATGTCTAAATATAATTTTCCAAATGATTTATGTACAAAATTGTATGAGTGCATAGAAAAAGCAGAGCAGGCTTTTTGCCCCAAGTAATGAAAGTTTGCCAGGTTGGGCAGGGGGAGAGGTAACATCATAAAATACCTTGTTGCGTTTAAGAAATGACAAAGCAGAGCAGTGCTGATGGGGTAAAAGAAAGCTGGTGAGAAAAGACGTGGAGGTGGGGAGAGGTCTATTAGGCATGATTTCAAAAGAGAAAAGTGTGTTCATTTTCTTCATTCCTTCAATGAATAGTTATCGGGCCCCTACTAAGTGTTAGATGTTGTTCTAGGCTCTACGCAAGTTGAAGCAAGTTCTAGGCTCTAATCAACCATGGTAGATGAAGGCTGTGGCTCTGTGGGGCTTACCTGTTAATGTGGGTTCTAGAACAAAAATTAAACAACACAAAGTGATACAGAGTAATGGGAAGCAAGGCAGGAGCAGGTTCTGGGAAATGAGAAAGTCAAAAGATGTGTTTGTGATGTGAATGCGGTCCAGCTATTAAGTATTCAAGTAGGAAATTGGAAATGTGGATCTGGAGATTAAGTTAAGGTGGAGGCTACTGATAACAAACCAGTAGGCCACGAGTTATAAATGCTATTTTAAGCCATGGGACTGGATAAAATCACCTAGGGAGATGGTAGGATGGAAAGTATAGAAAAGAGAATGTGGCCCATGTCTGAGAACCCTGGGACACTGCAACATTCAAGGGCCAAAGTGGGAGCAGAGGGATGGCCAAAATCTTAAGGCATGTATACACCAACTTGAGAATTTTATTTTAAAACTCTAGTCCATAGTCTTCAAAACATTCCCTCCCAACAGAAACAAATACATTCATGCCCCTTATGTAGTTGCAAACAAATACTCCAAATATAAATTTTGTTTTAAAGCTTTTATATTTAAAATGATGCAAGTCTTGTAATCTAGCCCATAACATTTAATATAACATCATGTTTAACTGAATTATCATCAAAATTAAAATATTTCTTCTTATGTTTAATTTGAGCTTCAAGTATCCACAAAAGCTTATCACGTATCACTGGAGGTAACCCTTCCTACTCCAGTTGAAGAAGAAAGTCTCAGAAATGGGGAGCTATTAAAAGGCTTTCAACATCCTTCTGTTCTTATTTGTAATTTAATGTTTGCATCACATAACCATTTTACATAGTTTTTTTAGTGTTTGTTTGGCTATCCTTCATATATCCCTGAGAATGGAGTTTTCTGGTTTTGATTAAGAACTTCTTTCTCAGGAGGTGAGGACTAATTTGTTACTGAAATTTCTAGCACAACATAATGTGAATTTTTTATGATGAAACTTCTATTTACATTCTTAGAGATTCATGAAGAAGCATCTTGAATATTTAAAGATAATACACTAGGAGAACCTCAGATCTATTCTATTTGTGCCCTGTTTATTAAAGTTACTTCACAAGGATTTTTAAATAGCTATAACTAGAAGAATTGTCAACAACATAATAGATGTTCAGAGAACACCCTCCCAGGAGAGCAAAACAAAAACACTAGATTTTTTAAAATTATATATATCTTTTGAAATGCCTAGTTGATTTGACAGTAAATTAAAGAAATTCCCCTGAGGCAAAAACAAAAACCAAAAAAAACACCCCAAAAACACACACACAAAAAGCCAAACAAGAAAACTTTAACACAAAGGAATAAGTAAAAGTTAGAACCATGATTTGTATAGTGGTCTTTGTCAATTCCTTGTGGTCTAGGGAATTTTATAGATACATTCAATAGAGAAGTGACTCCTGATGCCAAGAAGAGTGATAGTCATATTAAAGCCCTCTGCATTCAGTAAAGGTAATATCTTCAGTGGCTAACACAAGGAAGGCTGCCCTGTAGAAGGACATCTTGGAGAAAGCTCTTGACTCAACCTCAGTTCTGGGTGGAGATGAATAAAAGGAATATCCTGAGAATGTCTAACCTCATGTCTTCACTCACATGGTCTTGGGGCTTAAAGTCATATTATTGTGGAATAGGAAAAAAAACCCAACCCCCCCCAAAAAAAGCCAAAAATATCACTTAATCGTCCCAGATCATCAGAGTCTCTGCCTGCCTGGTGGCAGAAGACGAAAATGCTCTCACAAAGAATGTATTTTATAAACAAGCCTGTAAGAATTCCCACAAATAAAAGTCCAAAACATGAGTTCACAATAAAAATTCATTGCATACATAGGGAAACAAATGACCATAGACAAAAGCCAGCAAAGGAAAAGAATCACAGAATGAGATCTACATAAACTGCCAATATTAGAATTATTAGATGCAGAATATGAAATAAATGCATTATATATGTTTCAAGAACAGATTCTAACAATAGCAACCTGTAATATGTGAACAATAGATTTTCTAGAGATGAAAAATATAACTAAAGGTAAAAACTCAGTGTATTGTTAAATGGCAAAGTAAATACAATGAAGAAAGAACTGGTAAACTGCAAGACAGACTTGTAAAATTCCTAATAATACAGCACTAAGAGACAAAGTGATGGAAAAGACAAAAGAGAGGTTAAAAGATGTAAAACAGTAGAGTGAGAAGATCCAACATAAGTCTAACAGGATTTCCAGAAGGAGAACATACAGACACTGAGAGAAGCATTATTTGAAAAGATAATGGCTGAGAATATTCCAAAACTGATAAAAGGCCATTAATATCTGAAGTCAGGACACCCAATGATTCCCAAGATACACTGAAAAAAATTTAAACAAAAAAACCCTATACCATATAGTACTTCATTAGTTTTTGATGTAGTGTTCCATGATTCATTGTTTGCATACTGTATGGTGACTGAATAACATAATAAAAACAACAACAACAAAAAAAAACCCCAAAAACCCTACACCTAGACATATAATAACAATAAATAATTACTCAATTTTTGTCTATATGGAGGGTTGTGATCAAACAGCAGCTAATAGATTGGTATATTACACATCAATTTTGATTTGAACTCTGTAGACATGTGTCTGGATTATGTAAATTAGTTACCAATTCTTGTTATAATTCAGGCAAATACATTTGAGAAATGTGAGTTTTATAGCCACATCTTACTTCTTAAACCAACCAGAAACACAATAGTTAAAATTCTCAGCATGAAGTTTAATAGCTATTACCTGTTTTCCCAGGAAGGGAGAGGGAGGATTATCAGTGCTCATTTGTTCAATTTTTGCTGAAAATATTCAGCTTACTTCCATTTGCATGTCAGTTGAGAGAAAGGTTGAATAAAAAGAAATAATTATTTAGAGAATGATACTCAAATGGGCATTAAAAAATAGAATTCTAGGAGATCATTGTTTGATATTTACAGCATGTGCAATGGTCCCCCCTTATCCATGGGGGCATATATTCCAAGACCCCCAGTGGACATCTGAAACTGTAGATAGTACCAAACCCTATATATACTATGTTTTTTCCTATACATACATACCTATGATAAAGTTTAATTTATAAATTAGTCACAGTAGGAGATTAACAACAACCAATGATAAATAAGAACAATTATAACAAAATACTATAATAAAAGTTATGTGAATGTGGTCTCTCTTTCAAAATATCTTATTGTATTGTACTCACCCTTCTTCTTGTGATGATGTGAAATGAGAAAGTCCCTACATGATGAGCTCAAGTGACATGAATGACAGGCTTGGTGATGTAGTGTTAGGTTACACATTGTCAGAAGGAAGATCATCTACTTTTGGACCAGGTGGCCATAGGTAACTGAAACCACAGAAAGCAACACTGCAGATAAAGGGGGACTACTATGTATTTGCCACTGAAAGTATGTCTTATGGGATTCAACCAGTATTCATGTTGCTTGGATGACTTTGTAGTCTTACTACTATTTTCAAGGATATCTCCATAATCATCATTTCCTGAATGTTCAAGAAAGTAGGTACTGTATCTACTAAATAAATCACTGTATTTGTTAGCATGCCTAATGAAACCAGTTAAAGGGAACATAGTGTCATCATCAAGGGAATTAGAACTTCTTCATTTGATAATCCTCAATTACTGAAGATAATATAAAATTTGTTTATTTTCCAGTTATCTATTTAAACTGCTAGAAAATCTAAAATCTATGCGGATAGTTATATAATCCTCTTCTCTATGAGTGAATCAGGAGTGGAAAAAATAATGTAAGTTTTGTTTATAAAACCTTCTTCGGGGAAAATGTAATGGTTTGAGAAGTACCTTTGCGCTGATTTATTTACATATTTAAAACTTCATACGGCTAGACTTAATGCACGTAACACTGGCTATCCTATGGCTAGTTTTTCTCTTTCCACTTAAACACAGATAATCTTGGTATTTCTCCAGGTCAGAGTCTTATTTGCTCAGTGAAATCAGCAAAGAAAGAGAAGAGGGCTAGTATTTTGAAGTCTGTCTTTATAACTTAATATTTAATTAGATGCTATACTTAATGATTTCTGATTTTGAAGCATGTTTAAGGAAGTCTCATTTCTGCTCCATTGATCTTAGAATGCCAAACGGTGAGTGAAAAATCAAGTCCAGCCTGGTGTGGACTTACATAAGATGAAGAGTATATTTGCACCATGCTGAACGCTTAACTAAATGCCATCGGTTATCAGATGACAATAAACATGAACTATGACGGCAACAATGACCATGGAAAGGCATTATTGGCCATCATTGTCAGAAAGTAGGAGAAAAGTATAGCAAGTGTTGAGGAAGGAATGGGAAGTATGTCACAGAGGGAGAAAGAGAAGAGAGATGAGAAAAATATATTTGGAAAATGACAAAAATAATGGAATATTACTCTGCTTATTATTTCACCACCTTTTAAGTCAGTCTACAGAATCCTTGATTATGAAGGACTTCCTCAGCATTATTTTTAATGAATGTTACTGAAAAGCAAAAAGGGAAAGTGCTAATCATGTTTTAATAATAAAAACCCAATTCCAGAGGAGAAGTATCTTGGAAAGCACTGATTTAGTGCAGATATTTTAAATGGAAGCTTGGTCAATCCATCAGGAAAGAAGAAATAAATATTGTTCTTTCCTAAATGTATAAGGTAAACATAAAAATAATCACATTATCATTTTTGTGCTACTAGTTAGAAGTTTAACTCAGGTTCTCAATTATGTTTTGCCTTAGTAGGATCCATTGAGGGGCAGAGTGTGTGCCTGACAAATGTGGTCAAATAACTTCAAGTGTCATTATGTCAAATGGCAAGGGTCATGAGTGAGCAGCCACCACCTCAGAAGCCAAAACTAGGATGAGAACACTGATAATCCAGCAAGATTTGGGGGAATATTGAGTAGGGAGTGAGTGACACGATCAAATTTACATGACCGAGGCATTCTGGAAGCAGCTTCAAGAAAGGGGATGGAGATTAAGAACACAGGCAGGGAGGAAGTGAACCTAAGAAAGACAGAATCCCGTCCGAAAGAAGACTGTTCCTCAAAGGTTCAGCAGCCTTGGGCAAGTAAAATCAAGCACTCCATAAACGTTCAGCAGAGGCCTGAATGACTGAATGAGCTGCAGGTAGAAGAGAACTATAAGGGAGACATAGTTGATGACTTTCCACAATGGGAGATGGGATACGGGAGGTGTCTGCCTGGGACAACCAAGTGGGTGGTGAGCCATTCCCGCAGCCATGGAATAGGAAGGACCTCGCAGCTCTGTGGAGGAAGGTGCTAGAAAAATCAGGGCATATTGAGTTAAAAGTGTCTGAGGAGCTCCCAAGCAGATGTCCAGGAGCCAGCTGAATATATGGAGCTGAAATGTGAGTGTTCTGGGCTACATATATAAATTTGGGAGTTGTCAGCTTATTTGCATTTTGGATATAGATAAAATTGCCCTGTAAACATGTTGAGGGCTGAGGGCTGGAGGCTGGGGATTTGAGATGGTCTTATTCTGGCTGCTACACTTTGGAAGAGGCAGTGATAAACTGGAGCAACCTTGTGATATGGGAAGTGGTTGGGAGGACAGGAGAACTGAGAGGTGGATGCTACCCTAACATGAGTGTGATCCATAAAGGCTGGGCTCCCCTACTTCTGGTGCAGAGCTGGGGCCAAGCAGGATGAGTTAATGGAGGGCACTTTGAGCTTAATACAAAAGAAGCCAAGTGAGTAACTGGACTGCCACAACAAACAGGCCACCTCACCAAGTAGCGAGCTTCGGGTCCCTCCGCCGGATGGGGGACAAGGCAGAGCAGAGTGTAGCTGGGAGCAGAATTACATGGGTTTTCCTGCTTCTTTCTACTCTCAGGTTCTGGGATAGACGGTGTTCTCTAACAGAACGGAATACAGCAAGATCTCAGCGTAACAGAAAATAAGTGGACTGTCCCTATAAAGGAGTGTTTGAGGTTGTTTTTTTTTTTTTTAAACAGACTTTTACAAACGCTTCTGGTTTTCAATTTTCATTTTCTGTCTATATTTTCCTCTGTTACCCTATTCCTCTCTGATTTCTCCTCTCCCTACGGCTCTCCGTAAGAGCCTGTCAGTAACAAACTCAGTTTTTGTCACATAAAAAATGTCAAAGAAACCAAGTAAGAAAGATAAGAGCGAGGAGAAGCAGGTCATATGACATTTCTTTGAGCCCTAATGTCTTTTTTTTTCTTTCTGTTCATATTATCTGAAATTCTCATTTCATCTCCTGCACTGCCTTTTGGGTAGTACTCTGCATTTCTACCTCAGGTGTCTCAGGGCTGCCTGTCCTTCCTGTGGGCCCAGGGAAGCTGAGAATGTCCTTCCTCTCCTCCTAACACACACACACACACACACACACACTCTCTCTCTCATTCACACACACACCCCTTCCTCATGTGCTGAGTACAGCCTGAAATCTCAAAGTAGGCACTTCATTAAGGCAGTCCTCCTGCTAAAACACACGCCATCTTGGATGACACGACATTCCAAATTATTACTGGTCTTTTATGCCTTGTGTGAATGAATGTTCCATGTCTTTAAGAACTGTGTTGTTGGGGTGCCTGGATGGCTCAGTCATTAAGCGTCTGCCTTCGGCTCAGGTCATGATCCCAGGGTCCTGGGATCGAGCCCTGCATCAGGTTCTCCGCTCCGCGGGAAGCCTGCTTCTCCCTCTCCCACTCCCCCTGCTTGTGTTCCCTCTCTCGCTGTGTGTCTCTCTCTGTCAAATAAATAAATAAAATCTTTAAAAAAAAAAAAAAAAGAACTGTGTTGTTGTTGCTTTGTTTTACACGGGAGATAATCCAAGGACCTTGAAGCTTAAGGAGGGGGAAGAGAAGGACGCCAGGGATACAGGATTGGAGCTTCTCTGCCCCTTTCCTGCTGGTCTTCAAATGCCACCACTGCATATCTCCTAGGATTTTTGCCTCTGGTAAGAAGATATGTTACCAACGTTTTTACAACTTACTTTGAGTTTATCCTGTCTAGTTTCTTCCTCCTCTCCTTAATTGTCACCATGGTGAGTCACTTCAGTCAGAGATATATTATCTATATTTATTCAACAACGTAGGTCCTCAGTCTGGTTATTTTATGCTCATATTAATGTCTCTTTCATGGTTTCCGTAGTGATTCAAAAATTTGGTTCTGTCCCAAATCTTAAGGCATTCCATCCATTCCCATTACTATGCTTATTAACCAACCTTAATTTTTAAAAAAAATTCTGAGAGGTCATTACTAAAAATGGTTCTACCCTCTAAGAGAAGCCTGGGAATTCTTCTGTTCTTCCAGGAGACATTTTCCATGGGGAACCACCTGTGGGAAGCAGGGCCTTGGAGGGCAAGACTGGCAGTGAGTGAGACCTTGTCCATGTACTGGTGTCATCGAGACCTGAGACAAAGATTGGTAGCCAGCTTGTGATATCCTCCAATCACTCCAGACTAGCATGGCTGGCCCATGAGTCAATAACAGGCTATGTGCTTATTTTCCTGCTGAGCTCATCTGAAGATTGATACTGAGTAATTATGCCATGTTTAATCCTGAACACTCAGCATCTACTGCTTAGAGAACTTACTGATATTCAGCAGAGTAGAAACATAGGGACTGCCCCGTTACTTGGTGTGACTAACAGACATAACAGATACCTTTAAATTGTGGCCATAAAGAAATAGCACTTACCCTAGGGATTTGTCATCTTGGCTTCTTCCCAGAGCCCAGCCAGCTCATCCTTGTGTTTCTGGAACTGAAAGTCCAAGAACCTTGGGATGGTGGTAGGCGAACCTCTCTTTCTCTCTCTTAGGGAACTGTTTTTGCCTCCTGACAATTCTAGGAATATTCACTTCCATGCGTACAAAGTAGGTCTTTCCATCCCCACAACAACCCCATGTACAACTGAAGCTTAGAAAAGTTAAATGCCTTATCTAAGGGTCTCAAAACTGGAAAGGTGTGACCCAAACTCAGGGACTTCTGTCTCCAGCATCCATACACTCCCCTGACCTGACCAATAACATAAAATAAAAGCCTGTTCTCTTTACTATGCTAAGAGAATACTAGAAAAAGAAGTAGAAAGACTTAACTTCTTGTGTGTTCAGAGATTTTTAAAAGAAAAAGATGCTATTATGCTCTCAGACCTAATAAGCTAAAACCACCATTTAAAAACTAATAGCAAAAATACTATTTAAAGAAGATTCAGATATAAAGTACTAGGAGAGTTAAAGGAAAAAATGTCATTTAGGGAAGATGTGGCCCAAGGATTTGAATTGGCCTTGGGGTTTGGGGGCTGGTGACTATGACAGAGGAGAAGCCCGGATGGAGTGGTGCTCTGAGGACCCTGAGAAGTCATGGAGTCTGAAGAAGGAATGAGCGATAAAGTGGGAAATCTTCTCACTACACAGCTTTAACTTAGACCAAGAAATTTCTAGGATTTCTCTGCAGCAAATCCATTCACTTTAGACAGCATTATTTCTCTCTCAACGAGAATTTTCACACTGAACACTCACCAGTGATGCTGATGTGTGAACAAGTGCTTGAGCTCTAATCTCAGTATTTCCTCTGACTAGCTGAGTGACAGTTCACCTCTCTGAACCTAAATTTTCTCTCATAAAGTGCAGGAACACAGTAGCTAACTAATTTCTAGGTTTCCTTCTTCAGGTTTCTTACTCCATTAGTGGTCAATGCCAAGGCACTTTGGGTTCCTCTTGCATATGGAGCACACTGGAGAGTTACATTAACCCACTTCACCCTTCCGTTAATGGATTGACTCATGAAAGGATTTGTCAAGTGTCCATAATGTGCAGGGATTGTGGGGAAAGACAACTGTGAAAGATACATGAGTAAAGAAAACAAACACTGAAAGCAGAGAAGAGGAGATCTTCTGTGATGTGTAACTGTGAGGTTTGGAGTCGAGGCACAGTTTAGGGGCAGTGGGAAAACAGCAGTCACCCTCACTCCCATGGGGGGCCATAGGAAGCTATCATAGGGCCATGAGCTATTCTGAGCACCAGAATTGGGTTTGGGCACTTTTTGGCCACACCATTAAGCTCTCCTGGCACACTGTTTATCAAATGGCCACCTCTTATCATTTTCTCTCTCTATGAGCCGGATAACAATCTCCATTTCCCTTAGAAAATAAATGGAATAATACCATCTACCCCTTCATGGTATTATATCATCATTAAAAGGAAATAAGATAAGCCTATTTAAATACAAATAAAGTATCTGATTATTCCCAGTTCTTTGAAATACTGACACATGCTTCCTGTAAAAGATCTATGGTCGATCTTGGATAAGAAATTACCTATTCCATGACAGAACTTTTTTTGTACCTAGAAAATCAGTCATTTTTCGAAGAAGAATGCGGCTCCTGACACAGGTTGTAGATAACATTTGGGACAGTGGCGCAACCCATCTATATCCCCATCACCCACAGACATGGCCCCCTGAAGCAATGTTTGCATCTGCAAAGCCAGGCTTTAGATGGGCCAACTATAACAAAATGCTCATATAACAGATACTCGCTTCTGAAAAGTTAGAATTAGATCTAAGAGATGGTAGGGAGTTTCTGTTGGTACTTAAATCAGAACATCCTGGCATGTCCCCATTTGGCTCAGTGCATAGGGAATCAGATGACGTAGTTTATAGGGAGAAAACATTAAGAGATGTGCAGAGAGGTGGAGTAGGGACAGACAGGTGAGGCTGCTGAGTCCAGACAGTCACGTGGCCCTTCATGCTTCCTGCCTGTGTCTTGAACGCCATACCCCCACATTCTGTAAGTTCTCCTTTTTTGCTTAAACAATTGTGAGTGGATTTCTGTTACTTAAAACCTAAAGGTCCCTAATGAAATATCCTGATTTCCAAAACTTCTTTCCCTTTCTGATTTTTGTCTAAGGCTTCTTGTAGTTGTGTTGGATCTGGTGAAATTTTAGCAGAGTGGGAGATGAAAGCAGGTTCATTTTACTAGTAATGGCTGCTGCCTGAGCAAGCTCCTTCAAACTCTGATGATACCGTAAGCTGTTTGGCTGTTTATCTGGTCCTCCTTGGTCAATGTTTATCCTCAGTTTTATTTAAGAGGATGGAGGAGGAAGAAGGGACAGTCTGTCCTTGGCATGACTGGTATTGCTCAGTGGCCCATCTGTTTACCTAAGTCATTAAAGGGGCCTTCCAGAAGCAGCCAATCCTTCCTCAAGGGTTAGGTCAGCAATCTTGATTAGAATCAGCAGCAACCACCCATGAAACTAGAAGCTTCCCCCATGATTTACTGTTACAATAAAACCTCACTAATTAACCATAATTGGAAAGAAAAGCTTGTCTCAATTTTAAAATTCTAAAAGAAACAACATTTTCATTTCTTCCAACTTTGCATAGTGATTTAAATTAGGTTAACCAAGTATACTTGACTTAATGTATAAATAAAAATTATTTCTAGATAGCACATCAACTTAATATGTGCATTTTTGTTATGTAAATGGTCTTTGGAACAGCTCGCTCTTTCAGGCAGGCAATTTAAGCATTCTACTTATGTTCTTATAGTATTAATAGTTTAAACCCTGCTTTTCCCCATTGAAAAAATAATGATTAACCTAATCTTAACACTTGTCAAAATTATTTTTAAACAAGTAGGGTCAGAATTGCAGATATTATTTTTATTTTTCGATCAATATGACAATGATTGGGGGAACAAACGGTATGAGTTAGAGTGTCATGAAAACCTGTCTTAAAGCTTCCCACATCTTTCCTAGGGATTTACGCCGCAGTTGAAAATGAAGTGATTTGTTTAAGAGTCTAGTGGAATGATTGTGTGGTAGATGTGCTGAAAATCATTTCTCCTGCATGTTTGATGATGCTGTGATCTTAAGGCCATGGTTCCAACTTATAAAGAGATGAGGGTACATGCAAATAAGCCTGTGACAGGATGTTTGGTGCCCCAAATCATTTCTCCTGATTGTTTATTTGCTGTTTGTGAAATCTAAAGAAAATGAGCTGGGAAGCCGAACCTGATGTTGTGAATAGAGATGTCTTCTACAACTACACTAATTTCAAGCCTACAGGAATCTCTTTAGATCACCTGATGTGTGCTGCATTGGGCTATCGAGGCACAGAGTTTTTAATTTCTGGGGGGAAATGGAGAGAGTCTGACTCACACTGGCCATTCATCTTCCAGAGAATCCTCCTCCCACCTGGTTCCTCTCCCTTCCTGTTGCATTGGATGCTTTCAGCTTCCTGCCTTGCTTATCACCTGAACCCATAAAATCATCTGCACGGTCCAGTAGGATGGAGCATGCCTGAAAACTAAGGCAAGTTTTTAGAACCCCTTGGAAACTGTGTGCATTCCTGTGTTCCTTCCTGCAGAAGTAGAAGCTGCAGCCGTGCCCAACTGGGCCCGGAAGTACATCTTTGACTTCATGGGGTCAAGTCTCCTAGAAGTGTGCCCTTGGCAGATCTCCCAGGTGGTCAAGACGGTACTAAACATGGCATTAACATGGCCAGTTAGTAAAGGAAGATGAAAAGAAGCTTTCTGTTGTTGAAGGCCATGGTGCTTTGTTCCCACTTGAAGTTCAGCCTCTGGACAGGAATGACTGATGGGCGTGGGTAACTTCACCCACCAGGAATCTATCGTGCTAGCCCAGGGCACCAACCTTTGTCCCAGTTCTCATGGGCTTCAACATTGTCGAGTGTGTCTGTCATTTGTTTGGCACCTTTGTTTCCTTTTTGCAATATTTTATCTTACATAAAAATGAGCATGTGTGAGAGATACCAAAATCAAGTTTTCCTAAAGAAAGATAGGAAAGAATCAGGAGCTGGTGGCATAAGCCCAGCCTCTCCCTCCCCTGACCCCCGGCCCAGTGACAATGCTCTTCCTGTGGTGCCACAGTCAGCCTCTGTGCTCCCCTCCAGTGGTAGTCTCCTGATCACGGTGGGCACGTGGCTGGTACAGAGTGCTGGGCGTCACTTTGCCTCAGTTCTCATCCAGACCCCACTATTGACTATTGGTACACCTTCAGGAAAATTACCACATCTCTCTAGGCCTTGGTTTTATGAAAAATAAAATTAAATAACAGGAAGTGCTCAATAATCACTAGCTAGCTTCATGACATTAGCTTTAGGGCAATGTATGGACCCCTATGTATCTTGGAAGAGAATCAGTCTCCATGTCTTGTCTAGCACTTCTTTGCAATAGAGGAATAACACTTTACATTTTGAAGTATGTGGACACACATCTCTCAATATTTTGTCCATTGAATGTTAATTAAATGATGCTTGCTTAATAGGTGAAGTGATGAAGTAAATTGACAGCTAAATGTAAACCTAAAATGACTAGCAGTTGCAACAGTAAGAAGTTGCAACTAGGTAGATAGAGGGGAGAGGAGGTGAGTGCAGTTGAAGTTGCCCTGAGTTTCTGCCTTATGCAGTGGGTGGATGATGATACTGTTCACCAGGCAGGGATCACAGGAGAAGTCTCATCACACTGCTTGATGATCAGTCTACAGGCATACTTCATTTTATTGTGCTCTGCCTTATTGCACTTTGCAGATTTTGTGTTTTTTACAAATTAAAGTTTTGTGCCAATCCTGCATTAAGCAAGTCTATTGGCCCCATTTTTCCAACAGCCTTTGCTCAGTTCATGTCTCTGTGTCACATTTTGGTAATTCTTGCAATATTTCAAACTTTTTCATTATTATGATAAGCTGTGATCAGTGATCTTTGATGTTACTGTTGTAATTGTTTTGGGGCACCAAAATGAAATGATTAAGTTAAGCAAGGAAAGCAAGTCAAAAGCTGGGATAGGCTGAAACCTAGACCTTTTGCACCAGTTAGCCAAGTTGTGAATGCAAAGGAAAAGTTCTTGAAAGAAATTAAAAGTGCTACTTCAGTGAACACGTGAATGGTAAGAGAGCAAAACAGCCTCATTGCTGATATGAAGAAAGTTTGAGTGGTCTGAAGAAAAGATCAAACCAGCATAACATTCCTTTTAGCCAAAGCCTCATCCAGAGTAAGGCCCTGCCACTCTTCAAATCTTCAATTCTATGGAGGCCGAGAGAGGTGGGGAAGCTGCAGAAGACAAGTTTGAAGCTGGCAGAGGTTGGTTCATGAGGTTTAAGGAAAGAAGTCGTCTTCATAACATGAAAGTGTAAGGTGAAGCAGCAAGTGCTAATGTAGAAGCTGCAGAAAATTATCTAGAAGATCTAGCTAAGATAATTCATGAAGGAGGCTTCACTAAACAACAGATTTTCAATGTAGACAAAACAGCCTTATAGTGGAAGAAGATGCCATCTAGGATTCCCATAGCTAGAGAGGAGAAGTCAATGCCTGCCTTTAAAACTTCAAAGGAAAGGCTGACCCTCTTGTTAGGGGCTAATGCAGCTGGTGACTTGAAGTTGAAGCCAATGCTTATTTACTATTCTGAAAATCCTAAGAGCTCTTAAGAATTATGCTAAATCTACTCTGCTTATGCTCTGTAAATGAAACAACAATATCTGAATGATAGCACATCTGTTCACAAACCACATCTGTGGTTTGCTAAATATTTTAAGCCCACTTTTGAGACCTACTCCTCAGAAAAAGAATTCTTGCAAAATATGACTGCTCGTTGACAATGCACCTGATCACCCAAGGGCTCAGATGGAGATGTACAATGAGATTAATGTTGTTTTCATGTCTGCTAACACAACATCCATTTTGCAGCCCATGGATCAAGGGGTAATTTTGAGTTTCAAATCTTATTATTTATTATAATAAGACTTATTATAGAAATAGGTATTTCTATAATGTTTCCTATAGAAATATATTTTGTAAGGCTTTAGCTGCTGTAGATAATTCCTCTGATGGATCTGGGCAAAGTCAACTGAAAAGCTCCTGAAAAGGATTCACCATTTTAGATGCCATTAAGAACATTTGTGATTCATGGTAAGAGGTCAGAAGATCAACATGAACAGGAGTCTGGACCAAGTTGATTCCAACCCTTATGGATGACTCTCAGTAATTCAAGATTTCAGTGGAGGAAATAACTACAGATGGGGTGGAAATAGCAGGAGAACTAGTATTAGAAGTGGATCCTGGGGGTGCCTGGGTGGCTCTGTCAGTTAAGTGACAAACTCTTGATTTCAGCTCAGGTCATGGCCTCAGGGACATGGGATGGGCCCCGCGTCACTCTGTGCTCAGTGGAGAGTCTGCTTCTCTACTCTCTCTCTCTCTCTGCCCCTCCCCCACTTGCGTGATCTTGCTCTCTCTCTCTCTGAAATGAATAAATAAATCTTTTTTTTAAAAAGTGGAACCTGAAGATGGGACTGAATTGCTGCAATCTCATGATAAAACTTGAACAGTTGAGAAGTTGCTTTTTATGGATGAGCAAAGAAAGTGGTTTCTTGAGATGGAAACTACTCCTGATGAAGATAATGTGAAGATTGTTGAAATGACACAAAGGATTTAGAATATTATATAAACTTCGTTGATAAAGAAGCATCAGGGTTTGACAGGACTGACTCCAATTTTGAAAGAAGTTCTACCATGGGTCAAATGCTACCAAACAGCACTGCATACTACAGAGAAATCCTTTGTGAAAGGAAGAGTCTATTGAGGCAGTAAACTTCATTGTTGTCTTATTTTAAGAAATTGCCACAGCCACCCCAACCTTCAGCAACCACCACATTGATTAGTCAGCAGCCATCCACATCAAGGAAAGACCCTCCATCAACAAAAAAAGTATGACTTGCTCAAAGCTCAGATGATGGTTAGCATTTTTTAGCAATAAAGTATTTTTAACTAAAGTATGTGCATTATTTTTTTAGACACAATGCTATTACACTACAGTATCATGTAACATAACTTTTCTATGCACTGGGAAACCAAAGAATTTGTTTGACTTGCTTTATTGTGACATTGGTTTTATTGTGGTGGTCTAGGACCGAACACACAATGTCTCCAGGGTGTGCGTGTATTCGAGGACCTGTTGAGTGTCCTTTGTCCATGGAACATCTAAAAGAGATGTGTAATTTGAGGCTGGGCCTCGGGAGAGAAATCTAAGAGCTAATAGGTTATAGTTAAGAATTGTCAGGTCTTTATACCTGCCATCCCTCCTGTCTGAAACACTCTGCAACTACCCTCCGCTTCGTTCCCCGTCTCCCTAAGATCTTTGCTCAAATGTCAGCTTTGCAGGAAGACTCTCCTGGCCACCTAATTTTAAGTGGCAAATGACTCCTACCGAAGCACTTCTTGTCTACCTTCTCTGATTCATAATTGTCCCATAATACATAAAATTATCTAAATTACTATATATTTTACTTACTTTTATGTTTTTATTTCACTTACAATGTTCTACCTATTAGCATGTATGTATGCTCCATGTGGTCAGCTGCTAGAATGGGGCCTGGTACATATAAGCACTCAACAAATAGTTTCCAAGTGAGAAGATGAGCCCTTATGTATGCCAGATACTAAGTACTTTACATGTAGCATCGCAATTGATCTAGGTGAGAAAACTAAATTTAGGAGATGTAGGTGTATAGTTAGTAATAAGAGCCAGGAAAATGAATGAGATCTGCAGGGAGAGTGGTTAATGAAAAAGAGAAGAGGATCTAGGACAAAGAGCTAAAGCACATCATCGTTTTAGACACAGGAAATTGTGGAAATAGACCCCACATAGGAAAACAAGAAAAGCCAGTTAGAGCAGGAGGAAAAACAGGCTGCTATAGGTCAGACAGACCAAGAGGGAGGAAGTGTCCAAAGCTGTCAGATGCTACAGAGAAGTTGGATTAGGTAAGGAGCCCGAAGTGATTGAGAGAGATTGTATGTGTCTGGCCACCTTTGTCTGCTGCACCAGATCCAGATTCACAGCTGACAAGCCTCTTATCAAAATAAGTATTGTTCTATAATAACTAATTATACCGTAATAACTTTTTATTGCGATCTCCTCGGACAAAGCATATTGCAAGGATATAAATGGCAGAGTTTACTTTTAAGCAAAAAGTAGATGATTGGTATACAGTTCAGTGGTGCCCAGACTTTGGAATGTCGAGAACTGGTAACATTTGAGGGGAAGAAATCGGTCACTGAAATATTAGACTCCTCGCAATCATCTAGTGATTGTGCTCAATTCAGAAAGGGCAGTCCAAGCACAGAGAATGACTAAATTAAGAATCATTTAGGAGAGAGGAGGGTGGCTCAGTCGGTTAAGTGTCTGCCTTTGGCTCAGGTCATGTTCTCAGGGTCCTGGGATCGAGTCCCACAACGGGCTCCCTGCTCAACAGGGAGCCTGCTTCTCCCTCTCCCTCTGCCTGCCGCTCCCCCTGCTTGTGTTCTCTCTCACTCACTCTTTTTCTCTCAAATAAATAAATAAAATCTTAAAAAAAAAAAAAAAGAATCATTTAGGGGACATGAAACCCAGACAACAAGATCACTTGTGTTGGTTTGGCTTGTGGTCCTCAGTGCAAGTCAGAAATCTTTTTGGAAAAGGTATGGCTTCAATCCTTTGCCACCAACAACTTGCCCCATTATGGACACTGTGACTTGCCCTGCCACTCCCCGCTCCATTTGCCATGATTCACTTTTCTGAGAGTCTGGACTGAGGCAGAGAAAACAGCTCTCCCAGTGGTGCCAAAGAGTAGTCTGAAAAGTTTTTAGCACCTTTGGTAATCTTCATCAATCTCCCCATCCCACGCCACAAATAGATACACAGTCATACTATCGCAATTTTAAAATGTGTTTGTTAGGTTACTTTCAGGCAAATCTCTTGGCTGCCCTCACTGCTGCCTCCCTTCCTCCTGCCCAGGACACCGGGCAGGTGAGTCTCTGTGATATGGTGTCTGGTGTTGGTTGTTAATAGAGTAAAGCTTTAAAGGGAGGAGATTACTAAAAACAGGATGGAAGTAACTTTAAAAAGTAGCTTCAACAAAGGAGGCTTTTTTCCCAGGGCCAACTCTGCCTTTGGCGGTTGAGCAAATTAGGCATTCCTTTTGCTTCTGACAGTATTTCAAAACTGGATAGCCTCCCTCAGTTATGGAGAGTACAGATACTCATTCATTATCAGATTGACATTAGCCAGAATATTTTAATGTCAACAAAGACATTTGAATGATTTTTAGCCTAATTATTTCTTATATCCTCTTTGGAAGTTCCCATGTGTACAAGATTTTAAATAGGGAGTATGTCCAGATTGATTCTTTTTTTGTTCCCGTAAGAATCCTGAATTTTATCAAGGATGCAGTCTAATTGAACTTGGAATAAAGCTTTAGTTTCATATTTTCTGGCTAATGTTCCATAAGTGTCATAACTTTGTTGTTTAATGGGGAGTGTGTTTTTATGTAATGGATATGCCAAACATTAATGAAGGGAAGAAGAGAGAGAATGACTGAGAAATGCCATCTCAAGCTTAAAAACATCAAAATTAGCAATAAAAATAGAAGTTTCTTATCCCCGGGAATGGGAGGGAGATAGTCACAGACGTAAGAACAGACACAGCCTGATTCTTGCTTCCAGTTTCCCATGAGGAACTCACAGTGCCCTTGACCCAGCAGTTCCACTGCCTCATGCCTGGTCCCTCTGTGTGTTCCCTGGGGACTGTAGCACTCCCTCATCTAAGTGGCATGGGGGTCTCCTGTGGGTGTGGGACTTTTGTGGCAGTCCTACAATGCCATGGGCCTGGGTCCTTCACATCACCCACTGTCCCCTAAGGCTTGGGATAGAGGCCTTCATCGAATTTGGAGATTAGTGCAGGATATTTGTGGTATCAAAATCAGCAAATCTGTTCATCTCTAAGTGAAAAGGTTTAATATCAACTGTCACTTAGGGTGGCAGAAAGAGTCAGCCTGATTTAGTTGGAAGTATGAATCATAGAAAATTTTCAAGAAATGTAGTTTTATTAATTGGAAAGATGTATAGTAACCAGGATCAGGTTAAATCTGGGCATAATGGCCAGTCATTAAGAAGCTACTTGGACAAATCTTTAAGAACAGTCTGTTTTTAATATATTGTTCATATGCTTTTCTAAAGGTGCATCTAAGGTGAGCATTCTTAGAAAGTACTGTCTTACAGTTTGAGTATTCCTCTACAACTGTATGTTCTTCACTGATTTCTTAGGTGTTTATTTCAATGGTAAATTTTACATACGTTCCAAGTGATTCTCAAATTCCTTACTAAAGGAGTCCAAATATATGACATTTTCTGATTGTTACATTTGACCCCAGGTTTTCCCTGCTCACACAGTGGTTGGCAAGCATAACATGTTTGAATGAATGAATTAACAAATGAACGAATGACCAAAGGCCAGGGATTCAATCTTCATTCCCTTTAGTTAGCCTCACTTTATTCCATGTGTGGACACAGATTCTCTAGTTCTGACTGTCTCCTTAATGACACCTGCTGAGGCCCGTTTATACAATCTCAGACACTGTCTCAGTCAGTTCAGGATCCTATAACAGAATATCACAGACTGGGTGGCTTATAAGCACCAGAAATTTATTTCTCACAGTTCTGGAGGCTGGAAGTCTGAGATCAGCCTGCCAGCAAGGTCAGTTTCTGGTGAGATTCCTCTTCTAGGTTGCAGGCTATCTCCTTTTCATGATGTATCTCTCACTCAGTGCAAAGAGCAGAGAACCCTCTGGGGTCTCCTTTAGATGGACACTAGTCCCATTCATGAAGGCTTCATTCTCATGATTGAGTCACCTCCCAAAGGCCTTACCTTCTCTAATACCATCACCCTGGGGCTTAGGATTTCAACATACGAATTTTGGAGTGACACACACATTCAGTTCATAAGAGCCACAAAGGAAAGCATATTACGCTATGCGGCAAGGGGTTTACACCATCCTGGCAGAGTGTTCTTGCTCACAGTGACAGATCTCAGCACTCTTTACATCTACACATTTAGGAGTGAGAAGGTGACGAGCTTCCTGGCTGCACGGGGGTTAGAAGGAGTATGTTGTGAGTAATTCTCTCTTTCTAGCTGACCAGAGCTGTGTCGAAGCTCCCAGGGCATCCCATGATGGGATGAAAACAGAGCAGGGCAGCTACTGGTTTCCCAAGGCGAGGAAAGGGACTGTCCACCACTGACAAGATGGCCGGCATGTCCTTTCCCTGGGCTCACTGCTCTATTTCCCATTCCCTGTCCTTCAGCAACCCTGCAGCTGTGTTGCACCTGATAAACTCCAAGAATTAGGTAGAGAGTGATTGGGTTTTTTCCCTGGAGAAGAGGCTTCTGGCTTTGGGAAGTCAGGGATGTCAGGCTTGAGGAGTCATTTCCGAGCCCGTGTTCTTGGCTTCTGTGTGTCTGAGCACCATCTTGGCCGCTCTGTTTTTGCCTTATTCTCTGCCTCCTCCAACAGGAAGATCCTGCTCATTCACTGAGATTCAGTAGACATAGAATGCTTTCTTCAACAGGTCTTCTCTAGATTTTCTAAACAGAGCTAATCTTCCTTTTCCTGTGCTTCCAATGCCATAAATCACACTGCATTCTAACCTCTGCTTTCTGATCTCTCTCAGAGAGCATGTGTGGGGAGGGACGGTAAGTGTTTCGATGGAAGGGACATCTCTAATCCACACTGGCTCCCCAGTCCCCAGTGTAGAGTGGCTGTTCTCTAGAAGTCTGTGAGTGATTCAAAATCAGGGAACAACTTTATAATCACAAAGCTACTTCCTAACATTCTTAGCCCTGCTTTAAAGATGTTAAGTATTCTAGAAGGAATTTCTCAAAAGTACGAGCAAATTTATTTATACTATGGCAGCCCTGTGACATATAACACTGTGGCTGAAAAAAATCAAAACAATAACCAACAGTCATTAAAACACTAGTCACCTGTGTAGATTATTTCTGGATTCACAGCCCGACATGCCACCTGCAGAATATGCCCCTGATTATATTAGACTTATGACTGTCTCCAAGCCTTTTTCCAAAACCAAGAAATTATGTTTCCTGACTTTAGACTCCTGGCTTTTTCAGGTACACTGAGATGAGATTACCAAGGCAAGTTCTTTTGTATGGAACTATTCCACAAAACATTTATTGGTTCCTGTGAGTTTTTAAGGTATTAAATCTGATATCCAACAACTAACTGTGTGATTATCAGCCTTGGCTCACAAATTGCTCTGCTGCATATCAGAATGAGGTTTTCTAGAATCCAAATGATTGGCTGAAGTCATTTCAGGTATTCCCTGGAGGTCTTAAAACCATAATTTCCTCAACAGCATGCTCAGCAAACTTGCATTGCAATCATTTAAACTAACACAAATGCTGTTTTTCTTATTGTGCCATTACCGTTACCACAATTTTCTTTTTTTAAGAGTAGAAAAAAATCTCTCCTGCTCTACTCATGAATGAGTGAGAGAAAAAGTCACCAGGGCTTCTAATTATCAGGGGTCAGTGTCAGGGGCCATAGGAAAAAAAACACGTTTATGTTATCAAGAAAGCTAGCTAATATGCCAGATTGTACAAACTGAGGGGAATTTTTATGACCAGGTCACCTGCTCCCCAAGTCCTGTGCATACTCAGGTTTTGTGGCCCAGGGGCTATTTGGTGAATTGGGGGTTATTGGTGACATGGAGATCAAACTTTGCAAATAAGTGCAATTTGGTAGAAAATAAAGCAAAAATACCTCTGTAGAGAAATACTAACAGTCTGCTGAACTGGGAGCTTGGCTTCTTGTCCTGAGCACCTGCTCCATCATGGCTGGACAGGCAGAGGTGAGGACTGCTTCCTCCACACGCTGACTGGCTCTTAAAGAACAGCATGAGCAGGGTGTCATCAGGACACTATCTGGTGGGATCAGGGTTTATGCAGGCAGGTGGTTTGAAAGGTCTGAACTTGTCTTCTACTGTGCCCTATGAGGTCACATTAAGGTCAGACTAGGGCTTTGAGAGGCTCACTGCTTTCCTACTCTCTCAGTAAAATGCAGGGGCTACTTCCTTGTACCCAAAAGCCAGTCCCTCCTACCCTCTCAGAAACCTGATTACCCCTCCCTCCCCCACACTCCGCTCTTTCCTTTATCTTCAACCTCTCCCTGTCTGCTTTCTCCTTCCCGCCTTCATTAACCATGAGCCAGTCTTTTTTTTCTTTTTTCTTTTTGCCAAACCCTCCCTCCCTTAACCTGGTGGCCACCTCCACCCACAGCCCATTTCACTATCTGCACGTCAGCCAGAATCCTCCAAAGCCCTGCTTTCACGTAATGCACGCACAACCTCACCTCCTTCTTACTTTTTTTTTAAGATTTATTTATTTATTTGAGAGAGAGAGAGAGGGAGAACGTGAGGAGGGGGAGGGGCAGAGGGAGAGAGAGACAAGCAGACTCCCTGCTGAGTAGGGAGCCCCACTTGGGGCTCGATCTCAGGACCCTGAGTTCATGGCCTGAGCTGAGATCAAGAGCCAGACGCTTAACCAACTGAGTCACCGAGGCACCCCACCTCCCTCTTACTTTTAACCCTCTCCAATCTTGTTTTGATCCTACCACCTCACCAAAACTACAAAATCATTAAGAAGTTAGTGATTATAGGGGCGCCTGGGTGGCTCAGTTGTTAAGCGTCTGCCTTCAGCTCAGGTCATGATCCTGGGGGTCCTGGGATCGAGCCCCACATCAGGGCTCCTTGCTCAGGGAGCTTGCTTCTCCCTCTGCCTACCATTCCCCCTGCTTGTGCTCTCTCTCTCTGACAAATAAATAAATAAATCTTAAAAAAAAAAGACATTAGTGATTATAAAGTTAAACATAGCCTTCCTGCACAACCCAGAAATCACACTCCCAAGAGAAATGACAACTTGTTCAGACAACACCTGCATGAAGATATGTGTATCAGCTCTGTTCATTATCAACAAACACTGAAAATAACCAACATGTCTTTCCACCTCTGAACGGATAAACAAATTGTGGTTATAGCTGCACAATGGAATGCTACTTAGCAATGAAAAGGAATGAGCAGGGGCGCCTGGGTGGCTCAGTTGGTTAAGCGACTGCCTTCGGCTCGGGTCATGATCCTGGAGTCCCGGGATCGAGTCCCACATCGGGCTCCCTGCTCGGCAGGGGGTCTGTTTCTCCTCTGACCCTCCCCCCTCTCGTGTGCTCTCTCTCTCTCTCTCATTCTCTCTCTCAAATAAATAAATAAAATCTTTAAAAAAAAAGAAAGAAAAGGAATGAGCAAATGATTCACTTAGGAATCAATAATAACATCAATGGTCCCTAAATATATTTTGCCAGGCCCCAAAGGCTGCATAGTGTGTGATTCCGTGTATGGCATTTAGAAAAAGACAAAACTCTCAGAATGGAAACAGATCAGTGGTTTCCAGGAGTTGGGGAGAAAGGCTGAGCTAATGGGACAGCATGAGGATATTTGGGGGGGCGGCGGAGATGGGACTGGTCTGTATCATGACTCTGGTGGTGGGTGCATGACTATGCATTTGTCAAAACCCAGAGAACTCTAAAGCACAGAGTGTATCTTACTATATATAAACTTTTTTGAATAGCAACTAGGATGGGGGGGATTCCCCCAAATGGAATCCAGACTAACACATGGAAACATAAAATGGTACTCATGGCTTCCTTAGCTCCATGGGGACTTAGTAGTCTTTAGCGTGCTGCATTCAACACCATTTAACACCCAGGTCCTTTGGCATACCTTTTTCCTTTAGCTCTCCAGGTCATACCTCCTCCAACTTTCTCCTACTTGATTAGCTTCCCTTTCTCAGACTCCCTGGCAAGGTCTTCCTTCTTTACTCACCATTCTACCTCACAAGTTCTCCCTGTCAACCTCATCCACTCCCATGATCACAATTACCAAATATTCCAATGAATGTCCAATTTATGTCTCCCACGGGGACCTGTCTTCTGAGGTCCAGACTGACATATGCTGCCACCTACTAGAGGTATCCACTGTGGACTAAATTATCCCAAACTCAATTGAGCATACAGGGCCTTCCCCACGACCACACCTGCTTCCTCTCCTGGGCCCCCAACTCACTAAAGACTGAGAACTTGGCCATCATCTTTAACCTCTCTCTGTCTCTCCCCTCTCTCCTTCACTGCTGCTCACCACATCTCATGCTCTCTTGAATCCATATGTTTGCTCCTTTTCCACTCACTTCTGTGGCACCACATTGGTCCAGGCCACCACCAATCTGTTATCTATCCCACAACACTTCTGTTTGGTCACTGGCAGCACCTTCTTCCAAACTTCTGTGCTGTGCAGCTGGGGTAATCTTTCTAAAACACAGTAAGCTGCGTTCCCGTGCTTCAAACTTGCCTGTGGTTTCCCATTGCTTTTATAATGCAGCCCAAATTCCTCAACACATCCTACCAAGCTCTGCATGGCTTGGCCCCAGGTGACCTTTATTCCCCACTGTGCTTCCCCACTCTCCGCATCCAGCTACTCAAGCCTTCTTTCTTCCCACAGCCGCATCAGGCTCTTTCCCACTTCAGGCCCTTTGCATATGCTGTCCCCTTCACCTGCCGTCCACTAGCTAATCAATATTCACCCTTTAGGCCTCACCTTCAATGTCCTTTTCCTCCGGGAAAGCCTCCCAGGGCCCCAGAGACTAGCTTTGCTTCTCTCATTACATGTTTTCATAGTTTTTCATTCTGAGCATTCATCTTTAATATCCACCCCCTTTTCTAAAAAAGCAAGCAGGAAATGGACCTGGCTAGTTCATGGCTGTCTCCCCAGAGCTAAGGATGATGTGGAACACATTGCAGGTACTCAGTCAGTATCTGTTGGAAAGAAATAAAAACCAAGTTAATAAGTGTAGTAATGCACAGCACAATACATAGTATATAGGTAATGGGGAGGGACTGAAGGCATCAGTGCATGCAAAGACAAGGAGAAAATGTGTTAAATGGTACTAATTTGGTAGTCATGTGCAGGGCAGTTTGGGGAAACATGGGGATTATAGTGGAATAGGCCAGGCATGGAGTCATAAGCATCAGGATTAGAATGGTGACAGTAGGAATGGGGAGAAAAAAAATATATAAGATTTGATGAACAATTGTATTTGGAAGTGAGAAGAGAAAAAAGTAAATTCAGAAATTAGGGCCTGCTGATCTGCGAAATAAAAATAAATTAAGAAAGACGAACTGAGTTGCAGAGGAAGCTAATGATGTCAAGTCAATAAATTGTCATGGGGACTGTGAGGCTTACACAGAAGAATTCCAAGTGGCCGACAACATCGAAGTCGTATTTCAAAGACTGTCTGCATACCTTTTCCAAATCGGGACCATCTGCAAGGGAAGCTGAAGTGAAATCGTTGTTTATGTAGATCATTTTCTCTGAAGGTGGTCTCCTTGTCTTGGGGGGGAGTTGTGTGAAGCCAGACCACATTTCATACACCGTTGGGGGACTGCCTGGGACTGTAAGCTGCAGACTGTCTTATTCCAGGGACAGCATATCTCTTCTGCTTGCATTCCCTTGGGCTGCCACCCATCCCTGGCAGAGGTGACCCAGAATGAAGGACAGTTATCCCCAGACAATAATGCAGTGATGCGTGAGTGTGTGGCTTACAGACCTGGTAAACTCTGCTTTTCTGAGCAGCTATCAATAAGGTACATGAGATTCTATGGACACAGAGAAGCTGGGACTGCAAGAGAGTTTCCAGAGACATGTCCTGCTTAGGGGCCGAGATCTCGCCCAAGTGTGGAGGAGATGGAACTGTTTTTGCCTAACTTAAACCGAGCAGAAAAGTTAAGAGGGGTTTTAGACTCCAAAGCATAAAGGAAAGAAGATGTTCTGAGAAGAAGGGATTGCAGCTGCTGACGCTCTCACAGACGGGCATCATGGGGACAGCCCTTGTCTCTGTCCTCTCCTTGTCTGCCTCATGCCAGCAAACAACCTGCCAGGTCTCTGTGTCTTATTTCAGTGGTTTTCAAACCTTTTAGGTTGTCTTCATCACCCCACCAGGATTCAGGGGCATGAGGGTGCTGTTATGGTAGTTATGTTGGTAACAAGCCCGAAGTTGTTACTCTACTTGGCCAATAACTTCTGAGGGCAACAGGTGCACATCCATCTCATGGACGAGGAGTAAAAGGTTTCTCTGCACATGGCAGCCTTTTGGGTGAATGTTCTAATGGCACCCAGAGAGAACTCTGTAACTACTAGTGCTAAGCTGGGGAGCCCTCCATAGTGCACTCATAATATGGACAAAATTCGCTTCCCCCCCAATATATGCCATACTTAGGGCCTGAAAATTATCCCCAAAAAGACCAACAGCAAAATTAACATAATTTGATGTTGCCACGCTATAATGTAGTCCTTCTCTAGTCTACAGGTCCTCAATTTTTACTGTAAATAGGATGCGTTTTCACTCAGTGTCTTACATAAGGCTAGCACTTAATATATAAAGTGAATATTGCTCTTAGCAAGCCCATTATTTAGTTTGTGTCCTGGCCCAGTTTAGAAAGTTGCCTTAAAGGGAAGAAATATCATTAACTCTTCTCTTCCCAAACTATTTTTTTAAATATATTAATTCTCAGGTGCCTGGGTGGCTCAGTCAATTAAGCATCTGCCTTTGGCTCAGTTTGTGATCCCAGGGTCCTGGGATTGAGTCCCGTATTAGGCTCCCTGCTCAGCGGGGAGTCTGCTTTTCCCTCTGCCTCTCCCCCCATTCTGCTCTCTTTCTTTCTCTCTCTCTCAGATAAAAAATAAAAATCTTTTTAAAATATATTAATTCAGGTAACAAAGGATATATTTCTAGCAAAGTGCAGTTTATATTATTCAGATGTCAATTATCCCAGATATTTTGCTTTTTCATTTTCTCCCTTTTAGTGTCAGTTTTAAGCAAACTGTTTTTCTGACACTTTCTTCATGAAATGGCCTAGGAAAAGAATGTTTCAGCTAGGTGGCCCTGTTATCAGCTGCTCTAAGAAAACACATGCAAAAAACATGTCCGAGGTACCTGGTGAATGTTTAGTATCAGGAACTTCCTGGCCATTTGCTTGGACATTTTAGCCCTTCTAACAAGCATTCTTTAAGTTTTCATGGTTTTTCTTTTCCTCAAAAAAAAAAAAATCCACATAATAACTATTGCTCAAAGAACTAAAACAAACAAACAAAAAAATGCAGTCTGTCCAAATAAATCACAATAACAGCCCAGGTCAAAATACAGTCACAGCTTGGTGAAAACAGCACCCGGGTGTTCAGAGCATACATTGCTGCAGAAACCCAGCTCACAGGACGCCTGAGGAGGAGATGCCTAGCCATGGGCACACGATCCTGACTCAAGTCCCATGCTTCTTTTCCCTAATGGTGATTAGTGGAGTTTTAGAATGCATTTCTGAGTTATTCCTGAAATTCTCTCACAGGTGTAAATACTGTACAAAAGTTTTGTTAAAATTAGTTCTAAGTAGGGTCCCTGGGTGGCTCAGTCGTTTGAGAGTCTGCCTTGGACTCAGGTCATGATGTCGTGGTCCTGGGATCGAGCCCTACATGGGGCTCCCTCCTCAGCCGGGAGTCTGCTTCTCCCTCTCCCTCTGCCCCTCCCCACAATTCGTTCTCTCTCTCTTTCTCTCAAATAAATAAATAAAATCTTTACATAAATAAATAAACAAACAAACAAATAAAATGATTTGTAAGTATTTGGATCCCCTTTCTGTGCATGTTTAGGAAACTGTCCAAGGCATCTACTCTCATAGAGTTAGGTCAGCAGCACTGGAGGATCCTTAAATCCAGGACTTGAATGTGATTTTTAGGATGTTTGCAATTTTCATTTATTTATGTTTGGCTTACACATTATTGTTGCTATGCTTGGGAACTAAGTTAAGGTGAAGACTATAGTCATCAAGGCTATAAACAATTCAGTGATTCAAGTATACCAATGCAAATATTAGGTTGAGTCATATGAAATTGCCACCAGTAGGCGATTTTGTTTATAAAAATGACAATTTCATAATGTTTAGCCTAGTGTTTTTCACTTGGAAATTTGTCATATTGTGCTTTGAATTGTATTTTGTTTGCTTTTTCCTTTTGTACTTTTAAATTTTGTCACAATAGTTTATTTATCTTGGATGTTGGATTCCTTGTGTAAAATATGGGGTTTCTTTTCTGGGTGATGAAAATGGCCTGGAATTAGATAGTGGTGATGGTTGCCCACTTTGTGAATATACTAAAACCTACTAAATTGTATAGTTGAAGAGGGTCAACTTTATGATACATGAATTGTATCTTCATTTTTAAAAATTATCCAAAGGTATACAGATTGGGAAAGAAGAAAATAAAACTCTTTGTTTGCAGATGGCATGATCATCTGTGTAGAAAACCCAAAAGAACTAACAACAACAACAAGTCTTGGAACTAATAAGCAATTATAGCAAAAATGCAGAATACAAGGTTAATATATAAAAGTCTATTGCTTTCCTATATATTATCAACCAACAATTGGAATTTGAAATTAAAAAAACACAATGCCACTTACCATTAACACCCTAAAAATGAAATTCTTAGGTATAAACCTAACAAAATATATACAAGGTCTATATGAGGAAAATAACAAATTCTGATGAAAGAAATCAAAAAAGATAAATAGATAAAGAGATATCCCATATCTACAGATAGGGAGATTCAATACCGTCAAGATGTCAGTTCTTCTCAATTGATCTATAGATTCAATGCAATTCAAACCAAAATCCCAGCAAGTTATTTTATGGATATTGACAAACTGATTCTAAAGCTTATATAGAAAGACAAAAACCCAGAAGAGCCAACACATTATTGAAGAAGAACAACGTTGGAGGGCTGACACTGCTTACCCAAGACTTACTAGAAAGCTACAGTAATCAAGACAGTGTAGTTTTGGTAAAAGAACAGACAAATAGATCTGTGGAACAGAATACCAAGCCTGGAAATAAACCCATATACATAAAGCAACTGATCTTTGACAAAAGAACAAAGATAATACGATGAAGAAAACAAATGGTGTTAGAACAACTGGACATCCACATGCAAAAAATAAATCTAGACACAACCTTACACCCTTCACAAAAATAACTCAAATTGGATCACAGACCTAAATTTAAACTGCAAAACTGTAAACCTCTTAGACTGTAACATAGGAGAAAATCCAGATGACCTTATGTTTGGCAATGACTTTTTAACTACAACACCAAAGGTGTGATCCATGCAAGAAATAAATGATAAGTTGGGCTTTATTAAAATTAAAAACTTCTGCTCTCTGAAAAACAAGGTTAAGAGAATGAAAAGACAAACCACAGACTGAGAGAAAATATTTGTGAAAGACACATCTGATAGAGAACCATTATCCAAAATATACAAAGAACTCTTAAACTCAATAATAAGAAAATAAACAACTCAGTTTAAAAATGGGCAAAATATCTGAGCAAACATCTCGCCAAAGAAGATATACAAATGGTAAAAAGTATATGAAAAGATGCTCACATCATATATCATTAGGGAATTGCAAAATAAAACAATGAGATGCCTACATACCCATTAGAATAGCAAAAATCCAAAACACTGACAACATCAGATGTCGGGGAAGATGTAGAACCACGGGAACTCTCATTCCCTGCTGGTGGGAATGCAAAATGGTACAGCCACTTTGGAAAACAGTTTGACAACTTCTTACAAAACTAAACATATTCTTACCATACGATCCCACAACTGTACTGCTCAGTGTTTTCTCCAATTAGTTGAAAGGTTTTATCCACACAAAAACCAGATGCTTGTAACAGCTTGGTTCATAATTACCAAAAATTGGAAACAACCAAGATGTCCTTTAGTAGGTTAAGTGGATAAACAGTGGTATATCCATATAATCGAATATTATGCAGGATTAAAAAGAAATGCATTATCAAGTGATGAAAAGACATGGAGGAAACTTAAATTTTACTAAGTGTAAGAAATCAATATAAAAAGGCTGCCTAGTATATGATAACAATTATATGACCTTTTGGAAAGGGCAGAACTATGAAGACAGTGAAAAGATCAGTGGTTGCCAGGAGCTGAGAAAGGGAGGGATGAAGAGGCAGAGCACAGAGAATTTTTAGGACATTGACACTATTCTGTATGATAAGATAGTAGTGGTAATCATACATCTGTCCAAACCCACAGAGTGTACAACACCGAGAGTAAACCCTAACGTAAACTGTGGACTTGAGTGATAATGATGTGTCAGTGTCGGTTCATCAGTTGTAACAAGGGCCCCATTCTTATGTCACTGTTGACTGTGGAAGAGGCCATGCATATGGTGGCAGGAGGTATATGGGAGCTCCGTACTTTATGTTCAGTTTTGCTGTGAACCTCACTGCTCTAAAAAGAAAGTCTATTAAAAATTTATCCATACCCAGACAGAAAAGCTTGATTTTTTAAATTGGCAAAGTAACATTTTGTTGAGGGTACTGTGTATCTCACTTTACCCACTGCAGAGTCTTGCCTAGAATAATCAGAGGGGCTCCCCTAAGACACATTCCTTTCTGTTTAAATTTTTGGAATAGTTTTCTACTTGGAATGTTATGAAGACACCAAAGAAAGTATTGACAATGACTAACCTCTTGCCATCATAGGATGACAATTATACACATTTTATTTTATAGTTATGTAAAAACAAATACACATGGCCAACTAAGTAGAATACATCTATGAAGTTCTAGATTCGGGTCCAGGTTGAAATTCTAGGGGCTCACAGAAGCAAAAAAAAAAGATTAAAGAGGGCACATTCTGCATGGAGCACTGGGTGTTATATGCAAACAATGAATCATGGAACACCACATCAAAAACTAATAATGTAATGTATGGTGATTAACATAACATAATAAAAAAAAATTTTTAATGATTATGTAAGAGGAAACCCAAGACAGAGTTCCAGAAAAACAGGCTCAGGAAACAGCGGGGTGGTACAAAGTATCACATCCCAGGGAACACTAGTGGACAGCCAAAATAGAAAATGGCAGTGTAGGTGTCAGCCAGATGGAGTGGGTTCAGGAAAGGAAAGGGCAGGTGGGGCAGGGGTTTGTGCTCAGAGACATTCACGCACCAAAGATGGCAGCTTTTTAATGAGATCTTCCTTCAGCTTATCCCATAGGTGAGGACAGAGCCCTTAAGAGAGGTGAGCTGGGCCAGATGGAGATAGGCTTCTAGTTTCCACCTGCCTGAGAAACCAGTAGTGTCTGCTCTCATCTAGGACCGAGACTTTTTATTCCAGCCCCACTGAAATCTGTGCTTGCAGCAGCTGCAGATCTGCCTGTTTCCCTCTCAGCAGGGCTGCATTGCCTTGTGCAGAATGGTCTAATTTCATTCTTCATGAGTTTTCTGGAATACCTGCTATGTTGCAGGTGCTCTTCTAGGATGTGATGGTGAAGAAACAAATGAGAAGACTAAATCCCTGCCTTCATGGGGCTTTCAGCCTAGGATGGAAGCCATTGTGGCCATCAAACCATGAGACACATGCACAGCTGGAAAACTTGCCCTGGGCAGAGCCCGGGGAGAAGAGAGGGGCACGGGGCTTTGCAGTACAGAAGGAGGACCTCCATCCAGGCGGAGAAGACCTTCCCAGGAAAGCGGTGAGGGGCTGAGGCCTGAAGGAAGAGTAGGAGTCACTAGGGAACTGGAGACCAATTCTTGGCCCAGGGAACATGATGAGGGGATGCAGCTTGGTGCCAGAGTTTTAACAACATCCTCATCACCCATCAGGCGATGGCAGCTTATGTAACATGATCTTTGTAACCACTTCCCATACATGAGGGTGTCAGGGATGTTAGTGATCTATCTATCATTGTATTTTGCCTCCTTGTCAACAGAACTCTGTCTGGCTCTTGGCTGAGCATAATGGCATCTGGAGAAGAGATTCCATTTTTTTAGCCTTCCTCGAAATGAGTTATGGCCACACAACTATAACCTAACCAATGAGATATACATGGTGTATTGTGGAGGACTAGAGGAAAGCATCTTTAAAGGTGGGGGGGGAGGGCAAGAACATCTTCTTCCCTCTCTCCTTCCTCCTGCTTAGAATGTAGATCAAATGGATGGAGCTCCAGTAGCCATTTCAGACCATGAGACAATTGGAGGCTGAAAGCCCACTCTCAGATACTAAATTATAAAGTGTGACTGTGTCCCTGATTGTGTGGCTCTCCCATTCAAGCCCCGAATTGCCTATGAGCTGACATCTTTCATATGCCAGAATAAAAGTCTTGTGTGTTTATGCTCCATCTATGGGGGTGAGGAATCTCAGTTACCTTTAGCTTAATGAGAAGCAAGGAAATAGATTGTCACTGAGTATCCCAGCTTGTCTTGCCTTTCTGTTATCATGTACTCTGTGCCAGATGAACAACAGAATACATCCCAACATCCCTGTGACCAGTTTACATATTTTTCTGCCTTGATGTAGAGAACGAGGCCAAATCCTCTTAAAGGGTCCACCCAGCTATTTCATCTGTTCTTGAATAGCATATTTTGCAAGTGAACGTCTTGCCACATCAAATCTCCCAGCAATAGTGAATAACATCCCAGATTTTTTTCCTTCCAACTCATACAAGGATGGAAGAATATTGCTTAGTGTTTCAAAGGGGAAGGACAGTACTGGCAAGGTGCTGGCTGGGGTATCAATCTATAAGTTGCTTTCTGCTAGTTGTGGAGCTAAAAAGTAAGAGAAAAAAGATAAACAAAAAATTAATGGTTTGATCACATATTCTATGACATAGTAGCTCGTGGAATGGAGTTCCCCAAGCAAAGACAAGTCTGGGGCTCATCTAGGAGCAGGTTCAGAGTCTCAGCATACCTCACATATCAAGGCAGGGAAGCAGGAAGAAGACAGAGAGATGCTGTAGGTATAAACAACTAGGAAGATTCTGGAAGCCTGCAGGTGTCAGATTTGACCTCTCAACCTAAGGCAGGATATTTTAATTTATCTACTAGGTGTGAGCAACTATGTAACCAGAGAATTGTATACATATAAAGGAAATCACACATCTTCGGAAAAATACTAACCTTGATTGAGGCAGGGATGGAAATGCTAAGATTACCCCATGGCCAAAAATATTTAGGTGGCAAAAACAGATAAGGACATCTGAAAGTCATGTTATTAACTAGAATTCAATGACTGAAGGGTTCTTAAGATTAAAAAGACATAGCGTTTGGATAGTAAATAAGAACTGGAGGGAAAAGAAAAAATGGTATTTTTAGTTTTAAAAGATGTTAGCAAAATACATCTTAGAATTTACTGCCCAGAGAGTGTAGCTTAAATCCATTGTGAAATAGTTTAACAAATGTTAAGAGAAGAGTAACCTTTAAGCCAACTAAAGGTTAGAAAAATGAGGAGCAGATATCATGTTTTACTAACTCAATTGCTTTTTTATGGAATGATAAAATTAATGGACAAGGAGAATACAGTGGATGTAATACATCTGAACTTTCAAGAAGCCATTATTGCCATGTCAATGACTTTTACTCGGTAAGTCAATTCGAACTTGCCACGATCTAAATATGTTCCCTAGATTAAAAAGTAGATGAAAATCTAAGCAACATCTAATGAAGGATGATGTGGGAGGCTTGAGAGAAAGTGAAGTGCTCTCAAAACTGGCTGTAGCTTGAATTTCACTTTGAAACTCTTTTCATTAATGATCAGAGAGGTGGCTCAACACCAGGAGAAATAACAAAGTAAGCAAACAAAATGCTACTATGGGTGTTTAAATTATTTAATGTCACAAATAGAAAGAAACTTACTCTTTTGTTTATCTTCCCAGTTGCCATTTTAATTTTTTTTCATTGTGATAATTACAAAGGTTTTATTTTGGGGGGTGCTTAGTGGCTCAGTAGGCTAAGCATCTGCCTTCGGCTCAGGTCATGATCCCAGGGTCCCGTGTCAGGCTCCCTGCTCAGCGGGGAGCCTGCTTCTCCCTCTCCCTCTGCCCCTCCCCCCACTTGTGCTCTCTCACTCACGCTCTCGCTCTCAAATAAATAAATATTTTATTTATTATTTTATTTATTTATTCTATTATTTTATAATATTTATTGATTTGAGAAAGAGAAGGGGGGGACAGGGGGAGGAGCAGAGGGAGAGGGACAAGCAGACTCCACCCCGAGCACAGAGCCCGACATGGGGCTCCATCCAATGATCCTGACATCATGACCTGAGCTGAAATCAAGAATCAGACACTTAACTGACTGAGCCACCCAGGAGCCCCCATTCAAAAATTTTTTACATGCCCATCCAGTGCAGAATGGCTCTGGTCTCACTTAAATGAGAGCTGGGCTTTGGGACTGTCTTACTTACTGGAGCTCGTGTAAGAGAATTAGGGTGCACAATTTGCCTTGTCAATGTTGGCAAATCAATTCATCTGTGTCTTCCATATGAAGATGGACTAGTTGTGTATTTGTATTAACCATAGGAAAAGTGAAGTATCAGCCCAGATGTTCAGAGTCCTCCTTTATCCATGTAAGAGAGCTATTAAGTAGGATCGCCTGTGATTTTATTCAGTGCCCTCGGGAAGCAAAAACAAGAATTAAAAACATGAAGAATTATTTTCCAAAGGAGTTTGTGTTCACTATTAATGATAGCTATGTTTAGACAATAAAAACACACAAAATTAAGGTCTTTGGCATCCCTTTACTGGTGAAATCAAAGGATGTGATTACGTGGCTAGAGAAGACAAATATATAGATTGAGGCGTATTTATGCAGAGTTCTCACCAATAGCTCTTTTTCTGTCTTTCTGTGGGGCTGATTCTTCTGTGGACCTAAAACACAAATCTCAAAATGTTTTTTTGTCCTAATTTCTCCACCAAAAGCAAATGGATTATGAAACTTTGTTGAGAAGTGTTGTGAGAAATAATTCATTGATAAATATGTAAATGTGGCTAAATGGCAAAATGGCATCGGTTTTAAGTGCCTATTTTACCAGCAATGTTTCTGCATCGTAAATTTGAATTTTAAATTATATGGGGACAAATACTCAGATTAGAACAATGCAAGTTTTAGTTTCCTCAGCATGTGTATTAAAAATGAGCTAATTTGATAGCTAATCACCAAAATCTATTTCAAATTATTTTTTTCAGATGTGACATATTTCGGTAATTTTGTATGCATTCTTATTACTTAAATATTCAGATTTTTTTGTAGCTACAAGGGCTACTATATTAATATTTTCAATGACACATTAATGTGTGCCAAGAGTGATTCTGTTATGTGGTTTGTTTATACCAGTGGTTATTTTTGATGTTAGCTATTTGCTGCAAAATAGATTTCATACATGTTATGGGAACATAAACTTTATTGCTGTCTCATTACCATGCAGAAGACAAATATGAGCAAAAGAATAGCATCCTATATTAATCTCCCAAAGATTGGTTATGGGTAACCCGAGTGATTGTATTATAGTTTAATTAATGGAATAAGAAGGGAATAAATAGCTTTCAGTGCTGCCTGATAAATGTAATTCTCTCCTGGAAAGATATGTACAGTGAAAAACGATAAAACAGTTCTGATGGAATGGCTTTTTGTCTAGTTCAGTAATGCAATTTTCTTTTCTGTGCCCATAGAAAAAAGATATCTCCATCCTTAGGCTATATTTTGTAATGTCATTTTAGGTATTCATTTTTGGGGGGAAATGCTTGCTTCTTCAGCTTTAAGGAATTAGATGCCATTGAACTAGAAAAAAAGTATCTAAAATAGCTTAAATTGTTTTTTGATTTGTGAAATGTAAAAAGTCGTCACTGTACATGAGTGAAGCAACATTCATTTCAATGACTTTGCCCGACTTTTTCTCCTCTGTACAAACACTTGTCCTTTGCTAACGGTACCACGGAAATTTCCCTGGGCAGAACAAAATCAGAGAGGTGCATTCACGGAGGGCAAAAAATTTCAGATGAAGGGGTTGATACTTTTGATGGTTTCTTTTGGGTAAATTATGGACATTTTTCTGTACCTTTAAGATGTTCTGACAACAAACGCATTGGAAGGGAGCAAGTTGTCACCACATATACAGAGGTACTGTGGATGATAGGACATGTCTGAAGGTAAAACAAAGTGCAATGTCTTTCATTTTCTTCCACACCAGCATGGTTACCTCCAAGTCCCTCTAATCCCACGTGCGTGTGGCTGGTTCATTCAGCTGGCCAGGAATAGACGGCAAGAAGGACAAGATGTTTGACTTCTATGTGGATCAGATGGCCTTATTTTGTTCCATTGGCTTGAAAGGTGTAGTGGGTTGATTAGTATCCCTCCCCCGAAGCTTACATCTGCCCAGAACCTCAGAATGTAATTCTGTTTGGAAGTAGGTATAATTAGGTTAAAAGGAGGTCACAGTGGATTAAGATTGGTCCTGAATCCAATGACTAGTGTCCTTATAAGAAGAGGAGAAAACACAGAGATGCACAAAGGAAAACACCATGAGAAGACCAAGGGGGCAGAGATTGGCGTATGGAATGCCAAGAAAAGCCAAGATTCACTGGCAACCAAGAAGCCAGGAGCGAGGCATAGAACAGAGTCTCCTTCAGAGCCACCAGAAGAAACCAACCCTGCCACACTTTGATCTGGAACTTCTGGCCTCCAGAACCATGGGAGAATAAATTCCTATTGTTTTAAGCTACTCTGTTTGTGGTAACTTGTTATGGCCGCCACAGGTAACCAATACATTTGGACAGACAGCTTGTTCATGTTCCTCCTGTCACACGGGCATCGAAGTGAGCTTGTAGACAGGCTGATGCTCCTCGGCTCAACAGTGGGAAATCAACCGTATATCTGTGAGAAAAAGAGCGCATCTTCACAATTTAAGGGTGTAACTAATGTGCCCAAGTCCACCAACAGCTCAACAGCAGCTCAGGCTCGCCACCTAATAAACAGCATGTCCAGAACACAGAATCTCAATATTGCTGCTAAATTCTGCCATCTCAAGAGTACAAAGTAGGATGACAAAACAGGAAAAAACCTCCAAAGGAAGCTAGGTTGTTCCTCTAAGTGTGTCCTTAATTAGGTATGAGTAGTGTTGAAGCTAATGGCTTCCACTCTATTGAAACAGAAAGGGAATTATGCCCAGAGCATCATTCAAACCTGGAGGATCAGGATCTAAGCTGGGACTCCAAAATTGGCTCCCAAGCTAACTCCTGTGTGCCAAGCTGGCCTGCCAGGGTCTACTCCCCAGACGTTGACTCCTGAACCAACCATGCCACCTGAGGTGACATCCAGGGTACTGGAAGCTGTTGCCACATCTGCTGGCTCTGGGAGCACATCACCCCAGGAAGGGAGGAGGCTGAGCCCAGAACTGTGGGCAGCACCGGCTATGTGATCTGTGTGGCCCAGTACAAAATTAAAATGCAGGCCCCTTGTTCAAAATTAGTAAGAATCAAGACAGTGACCACAGAGAAGCAGACCCAGTACAGAGCCCTTGTAGGCATGGGGTCCTGTATGACCACTCCGGTCACAGCCCATGAAGCTGGCCCCAGCTGTTGCCTGCAGAGCAGTGTGCTGGCCTGCTAATCTGCACCTGCAAAGGGGATACATCCTGTGCTGTCTCTCTTCCCCACTAACAAGACCGAGTTCAAGTCTATGAGAGTGGGCAAGACTGGCAGAACCCTGGCTGCAAGGGCAACTGAGAAATGTCCTTCTCAGGAGCCCAGGCTTTCCTGTTGAAGGAAGCACTTTAGAAGGAGCTAGAAAAGGGGCGCCTGGGTGGCTCATTCGGTTAAGCAGTTGCCTTCGGCTCAGGTCATGATCCCGGGGTCCTGGGATCAAGCCCCACATCTGGCTCCCTGCTCAGTGGAGAGCCTGCTTCTCCCTCTCTGCTTACTTGTGCTTTCTCTCACTCTGTCAAATAAATAAATAAAATCTTAAAAAAAAAAAAAGGAGCTAGAAAAGATGCTAAGTGAGCCAAGGACTGTATCCACCTAGATGTTCAGGCCTGCAAGAAGTAAAGGAAACTTTGTAGAGCTATGTGTTCTCTTCTCACTTTGTGGTTTCAAGACCCACTGAGCTCAGTCTTAGCTTCTCATACCTGACATACAGCAGGCAGAATAACATGCATCCCTCCTCTGGGTGGTGCACCTGCTGGGTGTTGGGGCTATGGTGGTAAAGAAAGAAGGTGAGATCCCTGATCTCTGGAGTTTTCTTCAAGGGGGTGGAAATGAAAAATTAACATGTAAACAACTAAATGAGATTTTTTTCAGATGATCATTTCCGGGGGCGGTGTTGTTATATTCCAAACCCTTCTCTTCCCTTGAACACTGATGATAGCATTTTATCCCAGCCAACACCTACCTCTCAACTGATGTCTTGATTTTCACTCTTACCCGCTCCAAACCATTCTCAACAGCAAGGTTAGAGAAATCCTTTTGAAAACATAAATTAGATCACAGACATTCCTGGGCTTAAATCCTTCTCATAGTTTTGCTTGCCCTTGGAAAAAATCCAGACCTCCTCATTATTCCTTACAAGACCACACACCATCTGGTCTCTTCCCGTCTCTAACCCTTCCCCCACTTACCCACTGTGCCACACGAGTGTCCCTTCTGCTTTCTGGGACATGCCAGGCTCCTTCCTACCTCTGTCTTTGAACTCACAGCTCTCATAGTCTGGTACAGCTGGCTCCTTCTCCCCTTCCAGCTTTGGCTAATGTGTCACCTTCTCAGAAAGTTCTCTGGCCACCGTACCTAGGACAGAATCCCCACCCCACCCCACAGTTACTCTATATCATAGCATTTTGCTTATTGCTCCCAAAACCCTTATCATGATCTGAAATTATCCAGTTTATATGTCTGGGGGTTTTCCTTCCTCTCCATGAGACTAGAGACCTTGCCTATCTGCTTGAGTCCTTAACCCCAAGCTCAGCACAGTGCCTGGCACATACTAGCAGCTCAAGAAATACTTGTTGATGGGCTGACTTACTGACAAATCGGTGGATGAAAAAATAGCTACGTTCACCAGGCCTAGAAAGCCCGGTCGCCCATTCATCATTTAGGCAGAAGGAATTAAACTTAAAACCTGAGCAATATTTTGGGATGGCAGTCGAATTTGGGAAAATTAAAGCAGGGAGTTCAAAGTAACAGGCAATAATCAAATCATGCAGGTCAGCTATTCTGGAAAAAATTCAGGCTGACTTTAGGGTGAAAAGGCCAGGGCAAAACTGTCCAGTAGGAAGGATGATCTCATACTTGTTTACGGGTTGTTTTGAGGTTATCCCCTTCCTGTTCACATGGTGCGAGCTCTCCCAGCGAGATCCCTTATGCAGAGAACAGAGACCCTGTCTTTCTCCAGTGGCCCATGGTGGCCCCCAGTAGCACCAGAGTGGCCCCGTTTCTTTCCAAAGCTCTCGAGAGTCGGGAGGTAGTAAGCAATGGGAAGGCATGGCTTTCAGGTTTTTCTTTTCCACTTGCCTTCCCCGGGCTTTCTGCATAGCACTAGCAAGTAGGACAGCCAACTCTCCAGATTCCTTGGGACTGAGAAGGGTGTAGATGAGTCCAAATTGGGACACATTAGTCATCTTTGCACCAGGCCACCAGAAGGAAAATGTCCCACATCCTTCCTTTTTGCTCAAGGTCTTAGCCCTGACAGCTTCTTCCAGTCATTTCATACTCCATATCCTGACATGTAACCCATCTTCATTATTTTCCCTTCCATTTATGGCTTTATTGTGCTTCTCCGTTCTCACTCTGGGCCCTGCTTCTCTGGCTTCCCTCCCTGATGATGTCTGAACTCTGCCTCCGACTCTGCCATCCTACAACACTCCAATACGGCCTGATCCATTCTGTTTCCTGGGAGCTTGGGGTTCCACCCTCTCCCCATACTCCCAAGCAACTCTCCTATCACATCCACTCTGGGAGTGGGGGGAAGACATTTGAGTGATTAGCGTTTCCTTAAATGTGATCCTATGATACCTCTGACTGCATGACTCAGGAGAAAAAGCCTAAGGATCCGTAGTTATCTAGTGGCCCTCAGGTCCATAGAAGAGGGGTCTGCAAGCTTTCTCTGTAAAGGAGAAGATAGTAAACATTTTAGGCTTCGTGGAACATACAGCCTCTATCATAACTACTCAACTCTGCATGAAAGCAGCCACAGATACTACCAATGGATGAACACATGGGTGTGGCTGTGTTCCAATAAAACTTTATTTACAAATACTGAGACTGAACTTTATTTTGGCCCATGGGCCATAGTGTGTGGATCCCGAATGTGATAGGTCTTTCCAGATGATATTGAAAGTTTCTTTATTAAGCCCCCCAAAGCTTGCTTTGCCTCCACCACCCAGAAAGGCCAGAGCACCAGATACAACTTACGCATCTGCATACCCATCTTTACTGCTTTTAATCATTCATTCTGTCACTCAGCTGGGCTTCTGGAAACATTTGCTCCACAAAATAAATGCTTGCATAAAGGCATTGGAATGGATAGAAAGATCATGTGGAACTTATTTTTAGAGCATGTTTAACACCAGTTTGTAATATAAAAGATGGGTATGGAGTTAGAGTGAATTATTAGGATAATTGAGGTTCACACATGGTTAAAGCTTTGACAATGCGATTGCTAGATTAATAGGAGAGAAACTCCTTGATGGGCAGAAGTATGCTCCCTCCCTGTTGGTGATGGGTAGAAAGTAGCCCAAATGGTGCTTTTAAAGGTAAGTTCTTGATATATCTGCCTTTTTATTTTTGTATTTCAAATTAAAAAGCATCAACTCATGGAGTTGGTGGACAGACCTCTGTAGCGGTGAGTGGCCTCCATCGAATGTTGTTTTCATCATAACTGCCATTTACTATCTCCAAGACTTCAGAACGTATTTTGAAATGTGCCATCCTTAGGAGTGTACTTAGAAAGAGTAGAAGGAGAAAATAAAAGCATCAGTAACATTTTAAATTAATTTTCGGGTGCGTCCTCACATAGGGCATGCATCCGGACACTGCTTTTCTCTGATAAGAAATCAGGAGGTGACGGTGAGGAGACAGGGAGGAAGCAAGTGGGAAGAGAAGCCTGTATTCTGGCAGAATGCCCTTCCCTGCAGTTGTCTGGTCCTGGAGGTAAGATGGGACTGAACCACGGACGGGGACAAACAGGGCACTAACATACTGTTGACCTGCTCCCTACAAGTCATCTGTGCCGGAAGGGTTCCTGCAGAATCCCAGAGCTCTCTTCAGAGCAGCAGTGGTTCATGAGGGCTCAGTGCTGAGCAGATACTGCTGAGTCTAGAAAACAGAGAGCCTTAACAAGTAAATTCCACACCCCCTCGAATTTGTGCTTCAGCAGGGAGTCCTCAGCAGGAAACCCTCCATATGTTTTCCTTTACTACAAGGAACTTCAGAGCATGAGTTCATGTCTCTTCAAACATCCTCACATTGCTGGAAAACAGCACTGGCTGGCCGATGAGAAATGTCACCAGGAAGACGAAGGGACTCATTCAAACAGAGATAGGAGAGCAGTTACCTTCTGAATTAGATACTAGTTTTGGAGAGGTTTTCTGTTTCCTTTGCTGATTACATTCTGGATTTTGTGGGGGTTTTGTTTTGTTTTTAAGGACAGTCTTTGTGTTTTACTACTTCTAGTAGAGCTTGACTACTTGGAGAAATAAATAGCAAAGGAAGATTTCTGAAAGATGTGTCCTATGGAGGAACGGAATATGCTCTGAGGACCCAAGGATTATAGCTCAGATCAACCTTTGCTCTTAAACAAAAAAAGCCAAGTTTGAAATTCAGGAATACTTTAAAAATATCAGTGCGAGTAAGTACTTTGTCTTTGTTGTTCTCTTCTCTTCCTTCTTACTCCCCTAATAAGCATCTTTTGCATATTGTAATCTCAATGAAGTTATCAGTTGGACTACTTGAAGTTTAAGTGAAAAGATTTGCCAACTTATAAATTAATTGCAAGATGAGATAGGGCGTGTCCTGCTCTTAACACCATTTAGCAGATAATATTTACAGTAATGTTTATGTTTTTATTGCCGGGAATCATTTAATTTCATTAATGTTTCAGGTGAATATCTTTTGCTTCCGTTCCTCCAGTAATATAAACTGTATTTTAGATCGGAAAATGAGCACGTAAAATTTTCTTCTGAAAAGAGCGTTGTTGCCATAGCAAACAAATCGCAAATCAACTTCTGCCGACTTCTCTGGAATACTTAGGTAGATATGCTGACGAACCTGAAAATCCCGAGAGTAAAATCCACTAAAACTGCAACTTCTTGTGAACCCCTTTTGAAAATGCCGTGAAATGGTGTTGCAGATCGGGGGGAAGGAAAACCTCACTCTCTGGCAAAAGGGCCTTGAAACATTAAGACATTTCAGCTGCTCTTACCTTTCCTTGGATTATACTGTTAAATTGAACGATAGCCGTGCATATGTTGGTACCTGCTCAGGAATCTAGAGCTGTCATGCTGATCTAGCTGGATGCGGTTAGACAGTGCACAAGTAATCAGGGAGACGGACTAGAAGTGGCCAGTGTTCTTTTCCCCTCCAGACTCCCAATTTTCACCCCCAAGTCTCAGTCTTCTCCTCCTTCTGTGGTTCCTGTAAGTCATGTGTTTACTACCAGATGGGTCGTGGTACCTTTCCCAGCAATCTTTTAGGAGAAGAGCTGGATGCTTCAAAGTGTTATTTAGCTGATATTTGGGCAAGACTGAACAGAGGAATGATCTGGACCCCCAGCCTCCCCACTTCACCACTAAAGTCATCATCCAGACTACAGCTTTCTGCAGACCAGCTGATCTGAAATGATGCATTCAGAAGAAAGAGAGATCATCACTGAAAGCCTCTTCCTCGAATGGAGAGTTGCATTCTCCCCTCTGACTTCCCCAAGTCTTTAGATACTGTCTGCCTTGTCCTCTAAGAATCATGATTGCTGTTTGCCCTGGCAAACATCATTCCTGGTTGCCAGCCCAAGGGCTCCCAGAACTGGCCCTGTTACTGTTTAGCCCGTCAGTTAAAGATCATTATCTGCCAGCCCAACTGTTATTTCCACTTCGGAGAGTATATGATTTCAGTGCTATATGTGTCCTTTAAATTCTCCCCTACATGTTGTGTAGGAGCTAGATGTAGTCCAAGGCTGAAGTCCTGTTGTGAACAACAGGAATCCGTGTCCCACTTTTGAAAGCATTAGCGGTAATGGTGCAATCTTGGATGGCCCGAGAGGGAGGGGGTGATCCCGGAACAGTGAAAAATCAAGCCAGATGAAAGTCTGGTCTTTGCCATCCTGGATGGCCGTCGCTTTTAGAGGAATTACTTGCTCTCTGATTTAGCTGTGCTTAAGGATTTGTGCTTCTTTCTATCAGGCAACACTGTGTTGCCCCAGCAGCCCCCTTATGGTTGCTGGCTATTCATCAGCTATGGCAATTTGGGGGCTCAACTCTTAAAAAGGACAACCATGAAGAATATGAATTTCACTTTTTGTCATTAGTTAAGTAAATGTTCGGTAGATTTTGCCTTTGTAAAGTGGCCTGTTATCTACCTGCTAAGTGAGAGCGAGCCTCCATGACTTCATTTTTCCCCAGTGGAAATTATATTGCTGAATTTCAGAGTATCAGGTCATCTCAGAAACCTTGGACAACTCTCCTTTGTAAAGAGAATGGTTACTTTGCACAGTTCTTTTATAAACCTATGTCCCGGAACAATTGGAGGTCCCATAATCCCCTGGTGCTAAGAGGTGGTGGTGGTGACGATGATGATGATGTTGACATTTAGCAAATACTGACTGCCATCTTTTGCCATGTGTGATACTAAATATTCTATGACACTTATGACATTAAATCTTCCTTACTTAACCTGTAATGCAGGTAATGTAGGCAGCCTCATTCACTTATTTTAATCGATGAGGAAGAAAAAAGATCCAAGAATGTGCCTATCAACCAGCATCCAATATTCTTTTTGTTTGTTGTCGATGTTTCTTTCATTCAAGTGTCTAACCAAGGTTGTGGCGTGTCCAGACTCTTTTCTGTAGTACTTTATTTCATGGGCAGCATTTCTAGCAGAAAATTGGTAGCCTGGAATGGGTAGCAGGCTGGGGTGCAGTGGGAGGAGAAATTAGGACTTCAGTAGTGAGTTTTTGTACCTCTATTGGAAATGGATTTCATTTTCCTCTGCTCTGCATTAACCTCTATGTAAAGTGTGACTTCACCCCCACGTCATGCTTCTCTGTGCTTCACTTCTGCAGGGTTATGGAGATAATTAAATCTTGTTGGCTAAAAGCATTGAAATCCTGGGAGAAAACAGTGTATTAGTGAGCAAATAAATGTGTTTATTTGTTTGTGTTGAGCCAGTTTCTCACTGGAAGCAAATAAGATAAACAGAAGACAGAACAGTTAATTCAAGGTACCAGAAGGTGGGGGCCATGAAAGGAGAGGGTTCAGGTTTTTTATACTATAAAACATATATTTTAAGTAAAATTTACCATACCATCTCCTATTATGAAATTTTTATTAACATATGACAAATTGGGAGAAGCTGGTTTGTAGATGATCACTGAAGACATGGCATATGAAATCATGAGAAAATTAATAAAGAACAATACATTTTTAAATTTGCAAATGGTAGGCATTGAAGATTTAATAACATTTTCTCTTTGTTTTTCTATTGTTCCTAATCTGGGTCATGAGAACATTTTAAGCTAATTTGCCACCTTTATTACATCTTTGATTCAATGATGGTTTACTGAATATCTGTTAGGGCAGCGCTTTCTAGAATGGTCCACGAGTGAGTATATACTTTGAAGGTGTTATCCAAAAAGAGACAAATTAAATTCAGGTATACTATCCTCCCACAACTTTAGATTCAGAGAAATTTGAAACTAGACTAGATTTTGGATCATCTTATCCAATGCCTTTACATTATGTATGAAGAAGCAGAAGCCAGTGTGGGGAAATGATTTACACATCTTTAATTAGCTGCAGAACTCAGATGAGAATTCTAGCCTCTAGCCTCCAAATCCAGTGCCTTGTATGTTTACTTTTTAGTTCCATGTTTTTAAAATAATTTTTTCAGTGATTAAGAATAATAAAGATATGCCCCCATGATCAATTGCATTGCTCTGTTGCCTTTGAAATATGTTAATATAAAATATCTCAAACAGGGGCGCCTGTGTGGCTTAGTTGGTTAAGCGTCTGCCTTCTGCTCAGGTCATGATTCCGGCGTCCTAGGATTCATCCCCACATAGGGCTCCCTGCTCAGCGGGGAGTTTGCTTCTCCCTCTCCCTCTGCCCTTCCCCTCAACCCCCACCCCCACTCGTGCTCTCTCTCACACACTCTCTGCCTCTCTCTCTCAAATAAATAAATAAAATCTTTAAAAAATATCTCAAACATACAAAAATGATATATTAGTTATCTGCAAACCCACAACTTCAGTCCAGATAACTTATAAAATAAAATGAAACACAATACAAATACAGTTAAAACACTACTTCCTTCTTTTCCACTCCTTGCCTCACAAGAGATCATTATCCTAAAATCACTTTGTCATCCCCATGTATACTTTAGTACTTTTACTGTGTGTGTATGTGTTTGTGTTGTGGGGAGATCCAGACTTGAATATATCTATAGGTGCTTATATCTCTTTGTGGTTATACTATTACTTTGTGTTCAAATTTTAAAGTATATAAAGCATTGTCCATATTCTTTCATAACTTTTTTTTTTGAGAGAGAGAGAGATAGCATGAGTGGGGGGAGGAGCAGCGAGAGAGGGAGAGACAGACGCCCCGCTGAGCAGGGAGCCCGACACAGGATCCCAGGACCCTGAGATCATGACCTGAGCTGAAGGCAGACGCTTAACCAACTTCAGCCACTCAGGGGCCCCCATAACTTTTTTTTTAATTCAACATTGTTTTGGAGATGTATGCATGTTGATACGTAGGTATTTAGTCCATTTATTATAACTGCAGGATAGTATCACATTGCATAAATAATCCAAGGTTGGTTTATCCATCTACTAAGGGAAATTTGGATTGTCCTTGTTTTTTGTTTTTGTTTTTTTTAAGATTTTATTTATTTATTTGAGAGAGAGAGAGAGAGCACATGAGAGGGGGGAGGGTCAGAGGGAGAAGCAGACCCCCTGCTGAGCAAGGAGCCTGATATGGGACTCGATACCGGGACTCCAGGATCATGACCTGAGCCGAAGGCAGTCGCTTAACTAACTGAGCCACCCAGGCGCCCTGGATTGTCCTTGTAATTTTGCTATTATAACAGTACTGCAGTGATCTTTGTACATGTCTTCTTACATTTGTGCTAGAATTTCTCGAAGGGAGTTACCTTGGAAGGGAGCTAAATTGTTGGATCCTAGGGATGCACATCTGTACTAGGTATTGCTGAATTGCCCTCCAAACGGGACTGGTTTGTTCAGCCATCAAATATGTTGAACAGCAGTTCTAAACTCTGGCTGACAAAAGAATCAATTAGGGAGCTTTTTCAAATTACTAATGCCTAAGTCCCACCCTAGACCAATTAAATCAGAAACTTTGGGGATGGGATCCAAGAATGCTATTTGTTTTAAAGTTCCCCGGATGAATTGTAATGCACAACAAGGGTTAAGAACCATTGATTCAGCATTTCTGTTTTCCCAAGTCTTTCCCAATAGTTGGTATTATCAGACATTCTATTTTTGCTCATACCTTGGATATAAGGACTTTCTAATTATGGGTGCAGCTGAGTATATTTGTATAATGTTATTGAGTACTCCAGCACCTTCCATGGAGAATTGTAATATATTTTACTTGTGTTTTCTCTTCAATTGTCTCTTATTGTTGATTTGTAGGCACTTTATATATATATATACTTATAAATTAATAAATAGGTGAATATATATATATATATTCTGGACCGTAATTGGGAGAGGAGCTATATGATTTGCAAATATCTACCCCAGGCAATAACTTACCTTTTCAGTTACCTGTTGTATCATTTATTACATAGAAGTTTAAAATTTTTAATGTTGGTTAAATCTGTCAGTATTTTCCTTTATGGTTTGTATGTTGGGGAATCTTAAGAAATATTTTCCCACACGACTTAATAAAACTATTTTTTCATCTTTTCTTCAAAAAGTTTTACAGTAATACTTTTTCCCTATGAGATTTTTAAACTACCTAGGATTTATATTTCTGTATGGTGTGATGTACTGATCAAATTTTGTCTTTCTTTTTTTGTATGAATAAGCAATTGTCCCAGTACAATTTATTGATTAGTTCATCTTTTCCCAGTCACATTTAATGTTATTGAGCCTCCATATGTCTGTTTTCCAATCTATCCTTGTATCAATACCACAGTTTTAATAGTCTTGTAATAAATGAACCCTTTTTTACTATTTTTGTTCAAGTGTGTCTTGCCTATTCTTAGATATTTACTATACCATATGAATCTAAGAATCACCATTTCAGGTTTTCATGAAAAACAATGTTGGGATTTTGTTTATAATTCCATTGAATTTATAGATTATTTGGGGTTAAAAATAAATAAATAAATATAAATAAAAATAAATAAAGGAAAGCTAGATGATTTGGGGATGATTTCTATATCTAAATATTAAGTCTCCCCTTTCATGGATATGATCTAGCTCTCCATTTATTTAAAGCTTACTTTCAGGGCGCCTGGGTGGCTCAGTCAGTTAAACGTCCAACTCTTGATCAGTTCAGGTCATGATCTCAGGGTCTTGAGATCCAGCCCTGCATCAAGTTCCACACTGGGTCTGGAGCCTGCTTAAGATTCTTTCTCCCTCTCCCTCTGTCCCTTATTCCACACTCTCTCTCTCTTTAAAAAAAAAAAAAAAAAGCTTCCTTTTATGTCTTTCAATATATAATTTTCCCTACAAAACTTTTCCACATTTTTGAGCTATTGCTAGGTACCTTCTATATATAGAAGTGTTTGTTTTTGTTGTAAATTTTATTTTTTTCTTAAATAGTCTATTTATTGGCTGGTAGTTTATAGAAATAGAGTAGATTTTTGTTTAGCTCTTATTTCCAATCATCTTGAACTCCTTATTAGTTTTAAGTTTGTAGATTATAGCAGGAGGGGAAGAATGAAGGGGGGGAAATTGGAGGGAGAGATGAACCATGAGAGACTATGGACTCTGAGAAACAAACAGAGGGTTCTAGAGGGGAGGGGGGTGGGAGGATGGGTTAGCCCCGTGATGGGTATTAAGGAGGGCACGTTCTGCATGGAGCACTGGGTGTTATACGCAAACAATGAATCATGGAACACTACATCAAAAACTAATGATGTAATGTAGGGTGATTAACATAACATAATAATAAAAAATAAAGAAAGAAAGAAAAAAAGAGAAAAAAAATATTTAGATCTTCTAAATAAGCAATCATTATATATGCAACTAATGATAATTATGTTCATTATTCTGTAATATTTATATATTTTATTTTATTTATTTTAGTATATATTCAATATATTTATATTTATACATTTATTTCTTTTCCCCTGGCTTGCTATTACAGTTCGCACCTCTTGTGCATTGTTAAACAGAAGCATTGACAGCAGGCATCCTACCTTGTTTGGATTTTAGATGAAATGCCTTTGATTTGTTGCCATCGAGTGTTATATTTTCTTGGGTTTTCAGTGAATAATATCTTTTATCAGGTTAAGAAAGTTTCTATTTTTGATTTGCTCATAGGTTTCATCAGGAAAGTGTTTTGCATTTTATAAACACTCCCTGCATCTATGAGATGTACTTACAGATTTTCTTTTAATGTGTTAAATGATGAATTAATCAATTTTCTTAAAATTAAACCATCTTTCTAATCTGAGATAACCCCTACTTGATTACAATTTTTAAAATATTCATTTGAAATTTAGTTTACCAATATTTTACTTAAAATTTTATTATTCATGAATGAGACTAGCCCGTAATTTTTCTTATTTTATATCAAGTTTATCTTACCTCATAAAATGAGTTTTAAGGAAGATTATCAGTTTAGGGGTGCCTGGGTGGCTCAGTCGCTTAAGCCTCCAACTCTTGGTTTCTGCTCAGGTCATGATCTCATGGGTTGTGGAATTGAGCCCCACATCAGATTCCTTGCTCAGCAGGGAGTTAGCTTGAAGATTCTCTCCCTCTGCCCCTCTCCCCACTCGCTCTCTCCGTTACCCTCTCTAAAATAAATAAATAAATCTTTTAAAAAAAGATCATCAGTTTAGTCTCTTCTATGGAAAAGTTGATACAAGATTAGAACTACTTTTACTCTGAAAATTGATAAAACTTGTCTGAAAGAATCCTGGGTCTGGTTGTGTGTGTGTGTGTGTGTGTGTGTGTGAAAACAGACTTTCGCTAATGATGAAGTTTCTCTCATTAATTTGGTCAAGTCAGGTTTTCTCTTCCTTCCTGAGTAAATATAAGTTACATTTACAGTGAATTGACCATTTTGGTTAGATTTTCAAGTGCACTGACATAAAAAATGGTTCTTGATAATTCTCTGCTAAAAAATCTCTACCTTGCTGTAGTTGTGTTTCTTTTTCTTTGTACTAATATAGTCATTTCCCTTTCTTTCTTTTTAAATTGATCTTGCACAGATTTTGTCTCTTTTATTGGTTGGTTTTTCTCAAAGAAACACTTTTTTATTTTCTAGGATCTCTCTGTCAGTAATTGGCAAATACCCTTGACAGTCAAACAATAATTTAGGTGGGTATATTATTTTAGATTGGCATTTATTTTCATTCATTCCTTTAAAAATAGTCCATTAATTTCTGTTACTTATCTTTGCTTTTGATAAGTCTACTGTTGTCTAATTGTTATCCCTTGATAGGTAATTTGTCTTTTCTCTCTGGTTGCTTTCACCAAAATGTATCTCATCATGGATTTGTCTTTTATTTATCTAGATTTTGTCTTAACCCATAGGAATCATATATTTTATCAGTTCTAGGACATATACAGGCATATATCTTTGAGTATTGATGCTTCCATAATTCTATTCTTTTACTGAAACTTATATTAGACATATTGAGATTTTTTTAAAATTTTATGTTGTCTCTTAACTTTATATTTATCCCTTTATCTCACAGTGCTTCATTCTGAGTTGTTTCCTTAAATCTCTCTTTCAGATCATTGTTTATGTCTCGTCTGTGTCTAAACAGCTACTTTGCCTATGCATTGAGGTTTTTCATTCAGTTGCTATAGTTTTTGTTTCTAGATGGTCTGTGATCATTTTAATACTGTGCTTTCCTTTTCATACAGCTTATATTCCCTTTCATTTTAGTATTTTAAAACAGTTTAGGGGTGCCTGGCTGACTCAGTTGGTAGAGCATGTGCAACTCTTGATCTCAGGGTTGTGGATTCAAACCCCACATTGGGTGCAGAGATTACTTAAAAATAAAATCATTAAAAAAAAGTTTTAAAATCTGTTATTTTGTTCATTCATTCAAATTTCTTAGGAGTCAGAGTCTTATTTATTATGTCTATGATGTGATTCTTCTAGTGGATCATTTCTTCATGTGATTTGTAATTTAGATTATGAGTTCATCATCAACAGGGAACATTATAAAAATATGTTAACCAGAGTGGATATAGCCCACCCTTCAGAGACATTTTGCATTTGTTTTTGCTTAGTATCTTACAATGTGTCCTTAGGCTAATTTCTTGATTCAGGTTTTCCTGGACCATACACATAGCCCTAATTATAATTCTGAGTAGATGCTATCTTTTCCCTTCACTTGGCATCTTGATAGAGACAGACAGGCATCATGACTGTGTCCATTTTCTCCTACATAGGAAATTAAACCTAAGCTTCTAGGTTACTAAGACTTGCAAGCCCCCTTAATGCAAATCAGAGTCTATTTGTGTCCTTACCACATTGCTTGTTAGATATCTCTCTCTTTCTCTTTCACTGTTGCTCTCTCTCTTTTTTTTTTTTTTTGCAAGCTCAGTAATGCATTTGAAAGAATGATGTCTTTGCATCTGTTATTTCTAAGCATTTGTAGTGGCAAAATGGCCAGGTTTTCTTGAAGAAAGTTTTAGAGCAAGAAGTTTTACTTTGGTCTTTTGACATAAAAAAAAAAAGTCTAAGGGTGCATTTGGCTGGCTTGTTCAGTGGAGTATGCAACTCTTGATCTTGGGGTTGTGGGTTCAAGCTCCACATTGGGTGTAGAGATTACTTAAAAATAAAATCTTTAAAAAAAAGTATAAGAATTTCACAAATCGTATTCTTCATGCAAAGTGTTCTTGCTAGCTTCTATAGGAATGCAGACTGTCCAAATATCAGCTCAAAAATTATTGAACTAATGTAATCCTGACGTTTTGCTATATAACTGCTGAGGAATTGCATTCCTTTGAACTTCTACCATAAACTCAGCCACAACTTGGTGTGTTGGGAATAACAAGCTGGTGGTGAGGAGGGGCTGTATCCTACTTTGAGAAAATTTTCAGGAAGTGTTCTATAGGGGAACAAATAATATTTTCTGAAATAGTACAGATGTCTTTTGCTTTTCCTTATTGAGACACTGGGAGGTCATATTTTCTAAAAGGTTCTAATTAAAAGCCCAAAGCACTTTCTAGCTCTAGAGTTCTGTGATTTTTCTACTACCTTGAGACATTTTTCCAACAAATCATGTAGCTTGTTTGCAGCTTTGTAACCAAATCTTAGGTATCAAAGGTTTGCGATCTTCTTAAGACACTCTCTGGTTCTCCCTACCATTCACCACTGTACCCCAGCAAGTCCATAGATATGAAGTGGATCATATTCAAAATTTTTTGTTGTTAATATTTCTTGATTTTATTTGTCCACATATAATTTTTATGACATGTCAAAGACTACACTCTCAAACAAATAATGAGTTGATTAAAGAGAATGTTGGTTATTAAATGTTATCTAAACATGACATATTTTGAAATATACACTGTTGGAAGTTTTTATTACTTCCACTGAACATGCTATAATTTTGAGATATTTTGTCCCAAAATTCTCTTTGGAAGCAACAAGCTAGTAATAAGACACAGTTGGAATTAAAACAAAGGCTTCATTTAAAAAATATAGCAAATATTGTTTCAACACTTGATACCCAAAGTTATTTCTGAAGCTTCACCATATTATTTTAGATTAAATATCTAAAGCAAATTATTACAAAAATAAATCCATCTCTGCTGAATTTTATTCTGTGTTTGGATTGAGGTGGAGTCAGTTGTTAGCTGCATGATCAGAGCACAGACGCTGAGTCTTTTTATTTTCTTAATTAAGAATTACCATTCCAAACCCTTGTCAGTGGTTTACAATGGCAGTAATCCCTAACAAAACAGTTGTTCTTCTAGATCCCAAGTGATTTGCCAGAACATTAACCTCGACTTGACCCCTCATAGTCACAGGAGAGAGAAACGAGGGTCAATAATCATTTCTAGAAAACTATAGACCTTGGGTTGCTTTCTAGATTATGTAACTTGTCTTTAAAAATAATTAGAATGTGTTTGTCATTTAAAATGAATGGGATCAGCAGGGCTAATGAAAATGTTTAAAGCCTTATCAGTCAGAACGCGAAGGGCTGGCTCCAGAAAGAGCTGACCTCGAAATTTTTGTACTGCTTTTGTTGATCCTGTCTGCTGATGCACACGATCTACTGATGTGTGGCTTGGCATGCCATAGAGACTTATTCATCCATGATATATGTGGAAAGGGCTTCCGGGCCTCTACATGTGCTCTGCCACATTTCTCCAGTTCTCTAACAAAGCTTTTAATTGGCGGCTGTGACTAATGAGCATGAAGTCCCGGGAGAAATGGAGCCCGGTCTCCCACCACCCATTAAGATGAGCTCAAGCCCCAGACTTATCAAGCTTGAACCAGGAGAAGCTAAGGCCAAAGGCTTGAGATAAAACAGTCACTAAGAGTTTCATAAACTGCATTAATAATCCTTGGCCAAATTAAATTGCACATTTAGTGTTATTACCCGACCTATCGTAGCTAAGGTCCTTCCTGGCCCTGATCATTAAAGGCGACATACCTCTTTTCAGGAGAATCCGAATTAACCCTGCTTTACCTAAAGTGTCTCTGAGGCTATTTTTCCAAGTAATCACCCCTGTCTTTGTGTAGAGAAGCAATCTCATTCTTCCTGAGGTCATGTGGGATGAAGTCAGTGCTGGAGGTGGGCCATAGTGAGTGAGCTGGTGAGAAATGTGCAAAAAATCTTGATGCAGATGGTTCTGCCTTAGGATTTCTGCTATTTTTTTTTTAATTTAAAATTTCAATTATGTGCCTTGCCTGCAGTGTAATGGAAGAATAAGCGGATTAGAGGAGAAGCAGGACAAAGAACTCATAGCCATTACCTATTATTTACTCTATTTGGCTGGGAGTGTCAAATAAATTAGGTCATTAAAAATCAGTAAGTTGCTGGGACCAGGGAGGGGCTCATGTTCCTTTCCTAAGACCTTAGCACTGATATTTGAAAGGACAGCTGAAGGTCTCATTTGGCCATTGGTATATAATAGACTTCATACTTCTAAGTGGCATAAGTGACTCTGAAGGCATACTCAATAAAAATACTTTAAAGTCTTTGAAGTATGCAAAAATTAATTCTTAATTTTAAAACTGTTATATTCTTGACACTTTAATTGTTGATTTTTATTTTAAACAGCCATTTCTCTACCATATGACTCTACTATTTCTTGTTGTATATATATCCATATTCGATCATTTCTACACATCCATTTCATTTACTTTTTAACTCTGTTTACACATTTCCTGGAAAATTAGCTTGAATGTCCTTTCATCCTGTCCGGACTGGCCATTCAGTTCTCAGTTTTTCACGGAGCTCTTCTTTCTTTCCCCTTTTGTGGCATTCAGTTGGCTCACTATTGCTCTTAATCAAGTCCAGATTCATGATCACAGACCTCATGAGTCTCTGCCCATATACCCCATCTCCCATTACCTTTGACTCCCCCTGCCTCCTACTCTCACACAAAAGTGTGTCTCTTCACATTGCTTCCACCTTCAGTGTGTAAGTTACAACTCAACCTTAAAATGAAAACTTCCTTGATTGAAACTATTGGTTATTTGAAGTGTTACTGGCTTCAAAGATAATGATATAACTTGAGCAGTTATTTCCTATACAAAAACATGGATAATTGGAATGTAATAGTAAAGTTATGTTTCATTATCTTGCTGGACACCAGATTATTGGCTATTTTAAGGCAATTACCAGGTTTCATGTCCTGTAGCATCATGTGTGAACCCATGAACCCTTAATTTACACAATCAATATCACAGCAATTAATGATGGTGGTGGTATCCAACTCTCTATGTAAAATGGACTTCTAGCAAATAGATACTTAGAACATAGAGTTGGCAGAATACCATGGAGTCCCTGCATTATACTTAAAAAAAAAAATCAAAAATTATACAGAAATAGGTATCCAAGAACCGCCCAAAACAGATAAATCACCCAGCTGCTCATAAAAATCAGAACAATATCTGTTGAAATTACCTTTTTATGCACCTAGCTACTGGCATATAGTAAGTTCTCAATAAATATTAGATGTACTGTCATTGGACTATGTTTTCAACACCAGGTGATTAATCACCTTCATTAACTTTTCCAGCAATTTTTCTATAAAATCTCTAGCTATTTTAGGGTTACTTTAAGAATCCTAGTGGCCATTATGAAATCAATACAGTAATTGGAGGTCACAAACTTTAACAAAAGTTGAAGTTTTTCAAGACTGATAAGGCAGTGACTACAGTTCTTCCTCATAGAGAAATGAGAGATTACTAATGAATGATTTAGTTAAAACATAAAGAATTATTACAGTTCAGTGTTACTGAGTATTGACATAGATAATAGTGGAAGATATGCCATCACTTTTCTTATATTTTATTAAAAATAGGAGTACATGCCGAGGTCCAAGGTGGATTTGGAGACTGATTTAAGCTCAATGGACTTAAGATTTTATACTTATTAATAATAGTTACCTTGTTCTTTGATTACATGGTGTTTCTCTTGAGTTATTTTTAATTTGAGAACATTGAAGAAAAGATGTTCAAATTCAACCTTGGAGCTTAATACATCCTATCTTCTGCCAGAGGCATTTTACTGATCCTGTGTTATTTAAAGGCCAAGTAGAACTGTTATGGTGAAAATCTGAAAAGAATGTCAGAACTAACACAGTATGGAGATCACATTTTCACAGAAATAATGATTCCAAGTCTTGTAATTTAATTTGCATGGTTGAATGAACTTGTCTTGTCTTTCTCCTACTCCGGAAATACAGCCTACCACATCCTACCACTGCAGCCCTTCAGAAAAGAGGCCAAGTCCCTAGGTTAGAATTCCATAATTATGCCCACTCCACACCTTCATACCCAGTAACAATTTTTTAATTAAAAATGAATTCTAAGCCTACAAGCCCATTCTTTCTGAGAAAATCATGGGAGAGAGAAAGATGTGCTCTACATTTCTCTTAACTAAAAATAAAGTCACTTAACCTAAAAAGCAGTGAGACTTATATTTCAGGTGGGGGCATGTGAACTGTCGCAGAAAGGAAAAGACTGTGTTACCTGGAACCCAGAGAAAATGCATTTTTGGCACTTTCTCATGGGAGTTGAGAAAATTCTTCCTAGGAGAATTTCCCTAGCTTGATTTTATGAGTATATTATTATACTCTAGCCCTCTGTGCTAGTGGACTTAGTTCTATGATAAACACTCTCCACATTTCGGTGCCTCATCACCATAAAAATGTGTGTATTACCCACAACATAGTTCAATGGCATGAAGATGAAGATGGTGTAAGGGCTGTACTCTAGGCAGTCCATCAGGAACCCAGACTACTTAACAGTGTGTGGCTTTGTTAGCTTCTAGAACCCTTCCCTTCTCTGCATTCAGCCGACCAAGTAGAGAAAAATCTCAAGGGACTTCCCAGGAGGTCTTCAGGAGCCAGGTCTGAAAGTGGTACATGTCACCACTGCCTCAGCCCATTGGCCAGCACTCAACCATATGACTGCCACTAACTGCAAGGGAGACCAAGAAATGAAACGTAAGTGGCTGCCAAGAGGAGATAGAGTAGGATTTGAGGACCACAGAGCAGGTTCTGTCACATCTCTAGTAGTTGTGAACTGGGGTTAATTGACAGGGTATGAAAAAATAGCTCCATGGTTGGTCCTGGGTGCTACCAGCTATAAGAAAATATAGGACCAGCATGCCCATCCCAGAAAGCTGTAGCTTTATGCTGCCTATTAAAGAGAGTGCTCAATTTTAGATGCTGTGAGAGAAATAAGATGAATTGGAGATTATCTCTGCCCCCTAGGCAGTATACAGTCTCCTAAAGGAGTAGGCTATCTGTATAACTAGCTATATTTTAGCTTGTATAACAGGACATTAAATCAGAAGTTTCTACGGACGCCCCTCCTTCTCATAGATAGGAAATTCCAAAGTGGAGTATCGGATCAAGGTGCAGATTTTCAAAGGAAAATCAAGGAAGAGTTCTATGATCTAAACTTTTACAGCTACAAAGAGGATAGGGAAGGTCCCTGAGAGTGAAAGTTGAAAAAAATTTCATGAGAATTTCTACTTTAAAAAATTAAATTTAAAAAATTTTTAATCGTGCTATGTTTTCTACCTATATCCCTAAGGATGAGGGCTGTGGGACCATCTGCTACCTCATCTAAATTTCAGTATGACTGACTTCAACAGGATCATTTTGAGAACTTGACACCTATTACCTAAGGTTGAGAGAGGGGATACAGTAGACTGATGTCTCTCTGTAATCTGAGAAGCTTGAAGGAGGATACTGCCTACCATTCTGATGGCAGGAGCAAAGGAAAGTTGTAGTGCAGTTGAAATCATCCTGCCTCTCGAGTTTGTTCAACCAAAAGATGCACTGAGGACTTCTTAGATTCTGTCCAATATGGCTACTCAGATGGGTCCTTAGCAGAGAGAAGCTGAAGGTGGACTGCTAGATGCCCAGGGGTTGGGGAAGAAGTCACCAGCTGAGCTAGAGCCATACTGCCTGAGTCAGCAAGTCAGGAGAACACAGAGTGGGGAACCTCTGAAGAACCCATAAAAGTGGTCTTAGAAAGTTAGCTTTAAATATTAGCTTTAGGGGCACCTGTGTGACTCAGTCAGTTAAGTGTCTGACTTCGACTCAGGTCATGGGTCCCGAGACTGCCCTGGGTTGGGCTCCCCACTCAGCAGGGAGTCTACTTGTCCCTCTCCCTTTGCCCCTCCCCCTGCTCATGCTCTCTCTCTCTCAAATAAATAAATAAGATCTTTTTTTAAAATATTACCTTTAAATATTAAATATTTAAATATAAGCTCCCTTATGATTCTGTGAGTCAAAAAGATCTTTCCTGTCCCTCTGATCTCTCTTCCTTACTTCAACTATGAGGTTGGAGGTTGGTCAGAAAGAGCAGTAAGTAAGTGAAGGAGGATAGGAATGAAAAAGATAGAGGACACCAAGTACACTCTTTATGTTGAAGACTCTTTATGTTGGGGGCAGCATTGGCTGGGAGGTGGTGAAGAAGGGTTAACTTTGAGTGATGGTTCAAGTGCTCATGAATACTGGGCTGGGCATTCTCATTTCTGAACTGAGACTGTGTTTTGTAATCTGCAGAGAACATAGAACGTTTTCTTAACTAGGAGTGATCATTTCAGAGTTTTTGTCAGGGGCAGGGGAAGAGCTAATCCTTTTGCTCAAGCTTAAAGAGACATTGACAGACAAAAAAAAAATGTTCTTTTATGATTACAGCTGACAGAGCTGAATTGTTGAGTGTGCCATTTATTTTTGAATTCTGGTAGAGTGCCCCAGGAGAAACACAAATAAAGTGCTCTGGGAGGTCAAATAAAAAGTGCTTGCTTCTAGCTGGAGTGGAAGTGGAGATTTGGGATGAGCTAGGGAGGATTGGTTGGCTGATGGTGCTTTGTTAAAGGCATTTCTAGCAGAGCAAACAACGTAAAAAAACAAGAAATGAGTCAATGTAGGTTCATCCTTGGTAAAAAATGTACGGTCCTGTTGAGTGACATCGATAATGGGGGACACTATGTGTGTGTGTTGGAGAGTATCGGGAATCTCTGTACCTCTCTCAATGTTGTTGTAAGCCTAAAACTGCTCTAAAATACTGTCTTTAAAAAAGGTATGGAGACAGAAAAAACACAGCAGATGAATATAAAATACCAATTAGTTCCATTTGGCTGAAGCCAAGCATGGGGCAATAATGGAAAATAAGTAGAAAGTGTTGGCTTCCAGCTTGAGTGAAAGGCATGAGGCATGCTTGAAACCTCTGCAGGGAGTCTGCAGAAGAGGCAAGGCATTAAGGACGAGGCAGGTGACCAAGGCAGAAGGCAAATCCTTGTAGTTAGGCTGACCTTCATGGGAGGTAGCCAAATGTCTACCATGCAGTGTCCAGCGAGGTATGGGGCATTAATTTTTACCTAGACAGATGAGGCTGATATCCAAGGGGGTACTGATGTGATAAATAGGGTGTGAAAACAAGGAATTGTAGGCAGTAGGGATGATAAATTCAGTAAGTTGTACTTGAGGGTAGTCATTTCATCTTAGAGTAGGTTTGGGAGTGAAATCTATATAGAAAGGAAAAGCTTCTTTTCAAACAGGAAGCTCCAACACACCAGTTCTGAGACCTCTGACCAGTAATTTGTCTTCCCTAAGCCTTGGTTTCCCCATATATGAAGGAGTAGTAACAATATATAATAATACAACCCACACACAGATTGCTCAGCAGGGTGCCTGGCACATTTATAGAGACCAAGAAAAGCTAACTCCTTTCCCTTTCCTTTAAGGTGAGAATAATGGAGATTCTTGATAAGCAGATTGCAATTCAGATGATGGTCCCTGCCTCAGCGAGGGAACTAGAGAAAAAAAATCCAGAAGCCACAACAGATGCTTTTTCTTGGACCAAGCCAACAGAGAGAGTAGGGAGAGGCTGTAGGTCAGGATTTTTTAGATCCCCTCAATATGGAGCTTAGGGCAAGAAACATCCACCCTATGGCAATTCTGAGTCTGTTGGCCTTGGGTGGGATTGGCTAAGGGACTGAGTGGGGCTGAGTTTACAGGTCCCAGATCCTTAGTGTCTAGGAGGTGGTCTGGGAGACAGAGGTAAAATGGAGAGTGGGGAGATGTGCAAGCCAAAGAATTTGAACATTATTCTGATGCACTCACAGGCTTTTAAGGAGGGCAAGGCTGGGAGATGGGAGAGACCCAAGATGTTGTGTGCCCATGCAGCTGTGTAGATGCCAAGGTGAGCAAGTGGGGCAGCCCAGGGAGTGAAACCAGCATGGTACAAGTCCTGAAGGCAGGAATGGTAAGAGTCAGGACACAGAGGCTCTAGGCATGACTCTGCTGTGAGGCTTTCTGAGCCTCGGTTTCTCCATCCATCAAATGGGCTCAGGGTGACACTTTACTTACCCATAGTCTGTGATCTGAAACTTGGTCCACCCAAAATTCAGCCAAAACAGAAGAGAAAATAAAAATGGTCCTTGGGCAGCCGGTGTCAACGTTATTCCAAGCTTCATGCTGAAAACATGAGACAGTAAATACCCCAGTGCAACCGATTCATCAGGACTGTGTACTTAGATGGACATGATTTTAATACATCTGACATTGTAGTTACTCTTCCCAGAGAACTCACGATGCACATCGAAGAGGGATTAGAGTGTGAGCTGTTCACAGGAACAAACAGGTGGAGAGCCCACTATAAGGAGGAGATTTTTAAAAAAGCAACTGTTATTTTTAAAATAGCAATGTGGATCCAGTTAGTGTAGGGACAAAGAACATATACATCTCCATGTGCTCTGGGGCCTACCTGTATTGTGCTATAGTTTCTGGAATCTGCAAACATAATGAGTAATTGATGCCTGCAAAGATAATTCTGAGTCATCAATAAATGGATAAATTATGTCCAGAAACCTCTATTTGTAAACAAGGCAGGGAGGGGACTGGAGTACATTTTTAAACTTCTATTCAAAATTATAGAATTTTTAAGATTTGGGTCTTTCCAGAGGCAAGTCTTCGTTCTAAAAACATTCATTTATCCAATATTTGTCTTTTGTAGGTCACAGTATTCTTACACAAGCCCACTGTGACTATAAAATATGCAGGCGACTTTAAAAAAGAAAGGAAACGGATAGATCAGAACATAGTCAAATGAATAATCAGTCGCCTTGGAAGGCTATAAACTTGTACTTTAGGATCCTGCTATTGCTGAAAATATTTTTGTGATTTGTATGTATTTTCTATATGGCCTTTTTCATGAGTTTATGATGATACAAAGGCCACACCCTCCTTAATTTAGAACCTCGAGTCATTATTTACAAAGAAAACCACCACCACCAATGACAACATATGTTGGACCTGGTTCTTCTAGAAACATTGGCTGAGCACTTAACTCTATACTATAAGGAGACACTGGTTGGCTCTTGAAATTAACCCCAAAGTGAGGCTGAATTATCCATATTATTCACCTTTCAATGGCTTATGAAAACATCAGACCTGTCCTACAGGTCAAATCACTGGCCACCATTGAGAAGACTTTTTAAAATGTGCCATAAAGGGGTGCCTGGGTGGCTCAGTCGTTAAGCGTTTGCCTTTGGCTCAGGTCATGATTCCAGGGTCCTGGGATCGAGCCCCACATTGGGCTCCCTGCTCTGCAGGAAGCCTGCTTCTCCCTCTCCCACTCCCCCTGCTTGTGTTCCGTCTCTCGCTGTGTCTCTCTTTGTCAAATAAATAAATAAAATCTTTAAAAATAAATAAATAAATAAATAAATAAATAAATAAATAAATAAACGTGCCATAAACCCTGGTGTCAGGGTCCCAAGTGGAGTATCAACAGTGGCTTGAGTGATGACAGCACCATTAAGAGAAAGTCACTCCTTTGAAGGGGACGGCACTCATTTACTATGTAAATTCCACCATACTAGTTTTTAAAATGCATGGCATAGAATCACATTTGAGGGAGCATTGACATTAATCCCTCTGCAAAAGTAAAAATATTGCTGCCACCATCGTTGTATTGGAGGCTACGGTGAAACCTGAAGATTGCAGAGATTCAAGTTCACCTTCACTGCTGTGGGCAGGACCATAGCTCTCGGCTAGGTGGGTCGAGACTGAATCCTGCTGAGACCCAATGACTGCAGAAGCCCGGGCTTGCAGCAGAGCGTCCCTAGACCCTCAGCAGAGTTCTCTCCCAGCAGTGATTCCGAACAGAGAATGACACTTTGCAAATAACATTTATCTCCTGCTTCCCTTACACCTTTTTTGAAAGCCTCCACATTTGAGCAAACCTGCTTTTCTTGAGATGTTGAGCATCACGAAGATGGGACGGGAGCCAAAACTTTTTACCCAGACTTTGTTTTAAATTGTTATGAGCTGAGTTCATCTTTTAAGCATGTAGTTTTAAAACACTGAGTAAAATCATATTATTACAGAAAGTATCATAAGTCATTTATAACTCTACTGGGATGTGCTAAGCCTGAACTTGAAAACAGTGAAGACAGTATGTTGTATTTGGAAGGTTTCAGGGCCAAAAATATCCTATTCATCCTAATAACTATGAAGCATTAAGATTTAATTATCTATTTATTCCCTTATTAAACTGATGGCATGACATCTTATTAAAAACACTCCTTTTCTACTCATGATCTTAAAAAACAGGGTTTAAGTAGACATGTCAGGTCATATTCAGCAGTTCTTTCAAATGCACAAATGAATTCTGTTGGGAATTTTTTAATTGCAAAGGACGTTCGTCCTATTTTAAATAATGCAACTTCAAATATGAAAGTAATACATTCTTAATGCAATCTGAAAAATTCAGAAAAATAGAAGTTAAGAAAAAATCTAACAATAACCACTATTAAAAATTGGACTTTATCAAAAATTAAAACTTCTGCTTTGCAAAAAATCACTGTTGAGAGAATAAAAAGGCAAACTGTGGACTGAAAGAAAAGATTTGCAAATCACGTAGTTGACAGAAGACTTGTATGCAGAATGAATAAAAATCACTTAATGCTCAACAATAAGAAAGCAAACAACCCAATTAAAAAACAGGCAAATGACTTGGACAGACACTGCACCATAAAGCATATATGGGTGACAATAAGCACGTGAAAAGGTGTTCAACATTAATTAATGCAAATTAATTAATGCAAATTAAACCATGATAAGATGCCATAAGCACCTTTTAAAATGGATTAAATTTAAAAGGCTGACAATACCAAGTGCTGGTGAGAATGCAGGGCAAGTGAGACTCTTACCGCTGGTGGGAATGCAGAACGGTATAGCCACTCACTCTGGAAAGCAGCTTGGCAGTTTCTTAGGAGGTTAAAAATACACTTACAATATGACCCAGCAATCCCACTTCTAGGTGTTTGCCCTAGAGAAATGAAAACTTGTGTGCACACGAAAACTACTATACAAATATTCATAGGCGCTTTATTCATAATTTCCAAAACCTGGTGACAACACAATGCTTCTTCAAAAGGTAAATAGTTAAACAACCTGATACAGACAGGGGGCTAGTCCTCCATAATAATATGGAATAAAGTTTTGATACAAGCAACAACTCGTGTGAATAGTAAAATAGTTATGCTAATTGAGAGAAGCCAGATGAAAGAGTTCACCTACTATATAATTCCATTTGTAGGACATTCTCCAAAAGAATAGTGACAAAAAGACAGTGACAGAAGTTCAGTGGTTAGGGATTAGAGGACGGTGTGGCTACAACTGGATGGCAGGAGAGAATTTTGATGCCTGATAACGGTATCCACGTGTTGAAATTCATAGAACACACACATATTCACCCCAAAGTCAGTTTTAGTGTATGGTAATTAAAAAAATAAAATAAATATTGGAGTATACATAGGTACCAGGATGTTTATGAGAAAAATTAATTTTACTATTAAATTATGACAGCATAAACAATTTTAAAGGAGTTCTAGAATTTTAGTTGACTTCATAATATAGGTCACATCATATCTGAGAGCAATATCCCCAAATTCGCAGGAAAAAAAAAATTGTTCTCCCCCCACCCCAGGCTTTCCGACTTAGGAATTTTTATTTCGTAGTATTCAGGAGATCATAGAATTTGTCTAGTCATTCCTACTAATCTTTTTCATGCAGTCACTGAAGAATGCCAGCATGTAAAATTTGGTGACAGAAATAGTTATTTAATTAAGAAATTAAGTTCTTTTCAAGGGTCTCCTGAGGGTTCCTTCAGTAATGGGAATAAAAATGATCCAATGCACAAACGGGTGAAATGTTGCCTCCCCAGACTGTAAGTGGACGGAGGTCTGTGGACAAGGCAGAACAATGGAGTGGGTAAAAGTCAGCCCCTTGGAACTCAAGGGGAATGATTTCTGTGCCAAAGAATGTCCCATTCAAAGAAGAGGTTTCCAACGGCCCCCTCACACACTCCCTGGGATGCCCACTGGACAGACTACACATTTCCTGAAGGTAGAGACAAAGCAGAAACACTGAAATCTTTGCCAGGGTCTGAATATTTGTACTGCCTCCCTCGAATTAATTTATTGAAATCCTAATCCCCAAGGCCATGGTGTTAAGAGGTGGGGTATTTGGGAGGTAATTAGGTAATGAGGGCAGAGCCCTTGTGATTGATTAGTCTCCTTATAAGAGAGACCCCAGAGAGCTAACTCACCTCTTCCCCCACTAGAGATTACAACAAGAAGTCATCATTTGAAGAATGATCCTGCCTGTTTGGTGCAGAATTAGATAGAGGGTGGATTTTCAGAGAGAGAAAAGATGACTTAGGTACAGATTCTCACACTGAAGTGAAATGGTTCTCTGCCCTGGCTGTGGACTCGAGCCCACAGACTATTTGGTGGGAAAGGTGGTTCCAAATCTCCACTGGAGTGTGTTCTAGCTGGAGGACTTGGCTTGGGGGAGGCATCTGGTACTCTCTGAGTTCTGGCATGGGCAACTCCACGCTCGCACCTCTGTGATCTGTGTAGTGTCCAGGGACCTCTGAGACTTTGTGGCAGCCACTCTGAGAAATGAGAATTGCTTGATGTCTTTGAGGGGATGTTAAACCTTTGGGTATGGAATTTTGGCTTATTTTTAAAACCACAAATATCTCAATGAAAAAAATGAGCTTTAGATGTGTAGTAGACAAGAACGGAAACATCTCTTTTTCCCAGAGCGCAAGGATTTTTATTTTTACGATTTTATTATTTATTTATTTATTTGAGAGAGAGAGAGCACAGGCCGGGGGAGAGGCAGAGGGAGAGGAAGAAGCAGGCTCCCTGCTAAGCAGGGAGCCTGATGTGGGGCTCGATGTGGGGCTCTATCCCAGGACCCCGGGATCGTGACCTGAGCCCAAGGCAGAGGCTTAACTGATTGAGCCACCCAGGTGTCCCCCACCACACAGAGAGCACAAGGATTTAAAAAAAAAAAAAAAAAAAGAGGAAGGGAGAGTTAACATTGATCTTGCTAGAGCATTTAAATATCCATGTTGGTTGGGTAAAGACTTTATTAGCATTGTTCTTAACCCGCAAATGGTATTAGCATTGTAAATTAGCATCGTTCTTAACCCTCAAATGATTGCAGTTGCAAAGGGGCAGATCGTGACTGCAGAGTATTTCCACTAAATTGAGTCCAGTCACTGGATGGAACAGCTGTGGTCTAATTACGTTCAGCCATGGCTCTGGGCTCATCGAACTTGTAGTGCCAAAGAAGCATAGATGATAAAAGCAGATTGAATCGGTGTCTACTTTTGATCATTTGGAAGGAGCCAAGATCAACAACCGTATATAGTACAAGCTTACATATCTGTTACATTTACTTTTTAAAGGTTATTTTATTTGACCTACTAAAACTTAGAACCAAGTAACCTGTAACAATGATGTTAACATAAAAAATGATTAGATTCTTAGGCTATCCTTAGAGATTGTATTTACTCCATAATATAGCTGAACCACTGAAACATCACCACTCACAACCTTATTTCTCTTGGATAATGAATTCCAGTACAGAAGGCACACATCTCTCCATCCAGACAGCTAGAGAACAGCCCCCTCACACACGCCCTGGGATGCCCACTGGACAGACTACACATTTCCTGAAGGTAGAGACAAAGCAGAAACACTGAAATCTTTGCCAGGGTCTGAATATTTGTACTGCCTCCCTCGAATTAATTTATTGAAATCCTAATCCCCAAGGCCATGGTGTTAAGAGGTGGGGTATTTGGGAGGTAATTAGGTAATGAGGGCAGAGCCCTAGTGATTGATTAGTCTCCTTATAAGAGAGACCCCAGAGAGCTAACTCACCTCTTCCCCCACTAGAGATTACAACAAGAAGTCAGCAGCCCAGAAGAGGGCCCTCACCAGAACCCGACAATGTTGGTGCCCTAGTCCTGGACTTCCAGCTTCCAGAACAGTGGGGAATAAACATCCATTGTTTATAAGTCACACAGTCTCTGGTGGTTTTATTACAGCAGCCCGAACAGACTAAGACAAACTTATTTTAAAATAATTTGATAAAAATATTACATATATATGTGTGTGTGTGTGTGTGTGTGTGTGATATAAAGTTTTGAGACACTCAGGGAAAAATTGAAATTTTGCTGAATTTCTTTAACAAGTTTAGCATTACTTTCATATTGAATCATGCATAGATATCACTAGGGTCTTGGTCTTAATCAGGACCTGTTCCCTCCATCCTGTCCTCCTAGTCCTTCTTTTATCCATTCCCACAACGTTGGTGCAGCAGCAGAACCTGAACCTGAGGGTAGTTTCTTCAAGGGCCTTAGCAAGCAGTGAGGACTGGGGCAGCGGAGAGTTTTATGACATGGAGTGGCAGGTGGGGGACAGGGTTTCTCTCCAGCTCTTCTGTGACCTGGTACTTGTTGTAGAGGTTCCAGTAATAGTGGAGCCAGTGGGGCTTTGGTACGTCTTCATGAGCTTGCATGGTTCAGAAATCGGGTCCTGCCTTCCTAAACATCATATATTTTATGTACTCCAGGGTGTTATGGCCATTTCAAAAAGTAAGAGTGTAGGAACTGTTTTGTTGTTTGTTTGTTTGTGTTTTGCATTAATGGGGAGGACTCCATAATGAAAGAGGACAATCCTGTGGGAAGGCCAGATGATAGAGAATGAGACTGGTTGCAGGTGAAAAGGTTCGGCAAATGGGAACCTGACAGAAATCACATGAGCCTGAGGGAGAAGCAATCTTTTTTCAAGATTTTGAGTTTGTGATAGGAAAAATACATAAATGAACCAACAAGCCAATTTTTAAAATGGGCAAAGAATGTGAACAGACAGTTCTCCAAAGAAGCCATACAAGTGGACAACAGGTATATTAAAATTTTTCAGTATCACTAATCATAAGGGAAATGTACATCTAAACGACAATGGGATATCACCCTTAGCACTGCTGGGATGACTATTATGAAAAAAAAAATAAAAAAACCCAAAATAACAAGCGTGGGCGAGGATGTGGAGAAAAGGGAACGCTGACACACTGTTGGTGGGAATGTAAATTGGTGCAGCCATCATGGAAAACAGTATGGAGGTTCCTCAAAAATTTAAAAATAGAATTTACCATATGATCCAGGAGTCCTACTTCTGGGTATTTGTCTGAAGGAGATGCAATAAGGAACTTGAAGAGATGTCTGCACTCCCATGCCCACTGAAGCATTATCCGCAATAGCTAAGATACGGAAACAACCTAAATGCCCATCTACTGAAGG